>NC_137029.1:14354640-14357140 GCF_032717465.1 Coenobita brevimanus | reverse complement strand
ACTCGTGACAACCTTATAGTAATGTATGAAATCCACTGAGAAAAGTAGCCTGGTGTCTGAGGGTCCCCGGGTTACCTAACGAGGGATTGTCATGAACATTAATCTTCATGAACACTTTAATCCCCTTCATGAACACTCTAATCCCTTTCATGAACACTGTAATCTCCCCTGAACACGTCTCCTCCTCCCCAGATCCTGCCCTTCCTAGTGAACGACAAGCTGAGTCACCTCCCCGGCGTGGCGGGGCTGTTTGTGGCTACGGTGTATGGTGGGGTGTTGAGGTGAGGAGGTGTATGATGGGGTGCTGAGGTGAGGTGTATAGTGGGATGTTTAGGTGAGGAGGTGTATGGTGGGGTGCTGAGGTGAGGAGGTGTATGGTGGGGTGCTGAGGTGAGGAGGTGTATGGTGGGGTGTTGAGGTGAAGAGGTGTATGGTGGGGTGCTTAGGTGAGGAAGTGTATGGTGGGGTGCTGAGGTGAGGAGGTGTATGGTGGGGTGCTGAGGTGAGGAGGTGTATGATGGGGTGCTGAGTTGAAGAGGTGTATGGTGGAGTGTTGAGGTGAGGAGGCGAAGGGATTGAATTTACGTTTTAATTAAGTCTTAGGTGACATTTAAAACACCTGTAAGGATGGTGAATAGAAGAACTGCACAGAAGGATAGAAAATGGGTGACAGCTCTTATAAGGTACTAACACTTTTTCCCTCTCTTCCCCATCACCAATTTCACCACTACACTCATTATTCCTGTTTCCCCTCTTTTTTTTTTTCCTGCCCCAGTTCGTTCTCATCCCAGGCCAACTCAGCCGCGTGTCTGATATGGGAGGACTTTCTCAAGAACCTGCCTTTTTTTCCGCCGCCTCAGTGATTCGGCAACCATTAGAGTTGTGAAAGTCGTGTGTAAGTATTTTTATCTGTCTGTCTATCTGTCTGTCTGTCTATCTATCTATTTATCTATCTGTCTCTCTATCTGGGAGCCACCAAGGTTATGAATGTCCTCTGTATTTGTTTTTATATACTTTCACCCTCTTCTCATTGGCTTAACCCCTTTAATTATCTCTTTATCTATTTATCTGTATCTATCTGTCTGTCTATCATTCTATCTATCTATCTGTATATATTTAGGCGCCTTAATCCCATAAAGAGTGCCACAAACAAACCGCCTCCACGTTGTCGCGTCCCCCGTCATTTGGCTGCCCTCCTGTATATCTCTGCACTCCATTCCTCTACCTCATCCTCGGTCTCCCCCTCCACCTTACATACACTCCCCCTTCAATCCAGTTACATTTTATTGTCATATCCTTCATGTGAGTAGCATTTTTATCACGTTTTAGAAGGAAATAGGTATCCAGTCCAGTTTCAAAGTTCTTCCCTATTTAGTAAGTTAGCAAATAAACCTCGATCAGCCCTACATTATGGACGAGACTTCGGGTACAGATGGGGTGTTCACTGCAGCAGACGTGGCAGTGTTTACCGTGATATTGGCAGTGTCTGTGGGCATCGGTATTTACAGCAGTGTGAGAGGGGGTTCAACCAGACAGTTTATGGTTGGAGGGAACAACATGCATCCCATTCCTGTCGCTCTCTCTCTGCTTGGTGGTATCCTGTCGGCTATCGCAATCTTAGGTGAGTAGCTGTCTGTGTACCCGTCTGCTTAGTCAGTCTCATGGTGGGAGGAAACAATATGCTTCCTGTTCCTCTCTCTCTCTGTCTCTGCTTTGCTATCTTCCTCCCTAACGCCAAACCATGCAAACACACCTTTTAAGTTCCTGTGTATCCAGTGTACCTTCATGTTTATTAATCATCTTGGCAGTTTGTGCAGAATTATATTAGTGCGCTGTAGCCACGTGACTTGAGGTGTATGAGGGAGGGGGGAGTGAGTTGGGGGGAGGGCAGTCAAATGGTGGGTGACAGAGCGACTTGGAGGCGTGTTGTCTGCGGCCATCCTTTGCGGGATTAGGGCGTAGGGCTATAGATAGATAGATAGCTATGTGGAGACCATGTTGCATTCCCTTGACGATAGTGTTTTTTATGTATTTTAGAAGCCACATCCTGCGTTATAACCAAGAGTGATTTTTTTTTTCCCAATATGACCTAGTAAGCGAGATATAAAAGTAGCTCAGTACCCTTGGATGAAAACACATTAACACTCTCTTCTTCCTCTTCCTTTTCCTCTTCCTTATTACAGGGAGCCCCTCGGAAACCTACTACTACGGCACCCAGATCAGCACTATACTCGTGGGTTATATCCTGGGAACGATTATTGTGTGCAAGTTTACACTTCCCATGTTTTACAAGCTCAAGATTACATCGCTGTTGGAGGTAAGGTGATGGTTTGATGTATGGGGGAGGGTTAATGCACACGCGCGCGCGCGCGTGTGTGTGTGTGTGTGTGTGTGTGTGTGTGTGTGTGTGTGTGTGTGTGTGTGGTGGGGTTTGAGAGAGAGGGAGGGAGTTTTGGTGGGGTTTGAGAGAGAGGGAGGGAGTGTGTGTGTGTGTTTGTGT
>NC_137029.1:14047140-14349640 GCF_032717465.1 Coenobita brevimanus | reverse complement strand
GGAAACGTCAGTGAAATGAATTCTAACCTTCAATTGCTCTAGGCCCAGATTTTCGTCCATTTGCAACTTATTTTACGTTGTTCAGTGGTAGAAGGCAGCACTACGGCTCTAATCCTACCCACAGAACTTCTTCGTGACAAGCATATTATTCTGCTGTCAGTCTCTTGTTACAGTTCGGCCTTCCAGTTGGAGGCATGGTAATTTTACGCCAAGTTAAATAAGCAGAGTTAAGTACCGTTAACGTTGCTGATAAACTTTTTACTCTAACTTGGCCTACAATCGCCATTTATCTATCTTGAATGGAGAAGCATAACATTAGTTCAACGCTAGAATGTAATGCTAGTCATGAAGAATTGCTACAGGAACTCATAGCACAGTCCTGTCACTGAGCAGAATATAATGCTAGTCATGAAGAAGTGCTACAGGAAGTCATAGCACTGTCCTGTCACTGAGCTACTTAAAAGAAGCTTCAAGAAAATGGAAATCAGGGCCAAGCTAAGGTGAATGGAGTAAACGTCAATGGTTGTTAATATATCTATCAACTTTCCTTGTGTCACTGCTTCACCACTCGCTAAATGTATTCTTTCTTCTTCTGTTTTAGTGTATGTAACTTTGACAAAGTAGAAAATTATTTTTAGTGACCACCACGAGCTGTATGTCAAGCTACGTAGTACAGAAACCACTGGGCTGTGTCTGAATACCTGGGACATGGTGGTTCGTGTATGTGTGTTCTTACCTAATTCTTACCTAATTGTATCTTTACAGGAATGAGTCAAGCTCGTACTGTCCCGTGTCTTAAACCATATTTATCGTACATATCCTTAAATTTGTGAATTGTTTTGGCACACACTATTTCATTCGGTAGTGCATTCCATTGATCAATTGCTCTGTTTGGGAAACTGAATTTCCTTACGTCTTTATCACCTCTCTTCTTATGCAGTTTTTTGCATTGTCCTCTTGCTGATGCTTCTCCATATGTTAAGTAATCATTTATGTCTATTTTCTCCTTCCCTGATATGCACTTATATAGCATTATCATGTCACCTCTTTTCCTTCGCTCCTGTAGTGTTGGTAGATTCAGTTTATTTAGTCTTTCTTCATAGCTTAGGTCCCTTAAGCTTGGTATCCATCTTGTAGCGGCCCTTTGAACTTTTTCAATCTTGTCTATGTGCTTTTTGAGATGAGGACTCCAGACTACTGATGCATATTCCAGGGTTGGTCTAATGAATGATGTTATTATCCTTCTTAGCATGTCTTCATTTATGTATGTGAATGCTATTCTCATATTTGTAAGCAGTGTATGCATGTTCCGTACCTTCTCACTGATGTGGTCAGCCGGAGATAGTCTGTTATTGATGATCACACCTAGGTCTTTCTCTCTTTCTGATGTGTATAGGGTTTTATTTCCTAACTTATAATCCCAATCAGGTCTTTTTCCACTTTTACCAAACTTTATTACATGACACTTGTCCACATTGAATTCCATTTGCCATGTACTACTCCATTCATGAAGTTTATTTAATTCTTCTTGTAGCTCTTTACAAGAGTCTGTGTTAGTATTTCTCCTTTGTATTTTTGCATCATCTGCAAACATATTCAGATAGCTCTCATTTCCAGTGTTACTGTTTATATCATTTCAATCAATCAATCATTTCCTGTGGCACCCCGCGGGATGCATAGGGTCTCAATGAACTCTCTCCACCAATATTTGTCTCTTGCCATCTCCTTCAGGTCCCACCAACACTCCTCTCCTGCTTCTTTTTTCATTGTCCTCAACCAGGTTTCCCTCGGCCTACCTCTACCTCTTCTTCCTCTAGCAATCCACTCTGGCACATCCTGTATTAAACAACCTTCTTTTCTGTATATGTGCCCCAGCCACTTCCAGCGAGACAGTCTCACATATTCATTAACTGGTTCCACTCTCGTAATATCCCTTACTCTTTCATTTGTAACTCTGTCTTGCCACTTTACCCCAAGAATCCTTCTTAGTATTTTATTCTCAAATCCTAATACTTTCTGATCTGTTGCAATTGTACTGTACCATGACTCATGCCCGTAAATTAAAATGGGTCTAACCATGGACTTGTAAATTTTCACTTTAGTATGTACCGAAAGCATATTATTATTCCAAACAGATTTCAACATTCCAACAGCTCGCCAAGCCTGTCTAATCCTCTCCTCAATTTCATTGTTTAATGATCCATTAGATGATACAATCGTTCCCAGATATTTAAAGTTTTCTACATTCTTCACCACATTATTCCCAATTACACAATCGATTTGGTTCTCCACGTTCATATTAATAATTTCAGTCTTTCCACAATTTATTACCAATCCCACTTTTTCTCCTTCCTCCACCAGACAATCGAGCACCCTCTGCATCTCGTAAATACTTCCGCAAATCAGTACAATATCATCAGCATAGTCCAAATCCATGAGCTTATTTTCTGTCCAGTTAATTCCTGCACCTGTTCTCCTTACAACCTTTTTCATAACATAATCCATAACCAAAACAAACAACAATGGCGAAAGAACTCCTCCTTGAATCACTCCTGACCTAACTTCAAATGGATCACTCAAAGAACCACCCACCATTACCTTACAAAAAGTACCTTCATGCAGGCTTCTAATAATATTTACAAACTTTTCTGGTATACCATAGAATCTCATAATTTTCAACATAGCTCCACGTGAAACACTATCAAACGCCTTTTCAAAATCCACAAAACACATGTTAAGTGGCATTTTCATCTCATTAGCTTGTTGCATTAGATGCCTTACAATAAAAATGTGATCATTACAACCTCGACCCTTTCTAAATCCCGCTTGTTCTTCTCTTAAAATTTTATCAATTACTGGCTCTATTCTGTTCAACAAGATTTTGGAAAAGACTTTTGCAACTACAGGTGTCAAAGTTATCCCCCTCCAATTGCCACGCACACTTAAATCTCCCTTTTTTGGTATTTTTATAATCACTCCATTTTTCCACTCTTCTGGAATTCCACAATTATCCCAAGCCACATTAAAAAGTTTCAAAAGCACATTCATCAACTCGTCATTTTCTACCTTAAGCATTTCAGGGAATATTCCATCCTCACCTGGAGCCTTAAAATTCTTTAACTCCTTTATAGATTTTGCTACCTCTTCCAAAGTTATATCCCCTGTTTCTATCTGCAAATCTCTCTTGGCTGGCAAAATGTCCTCTTCAGCTGGGATTGGTCTATTTAGAACAGATTCAAAGTGCTCTTTCCATCTTCCTTTTATATCCAAATCTTTAGTCATCAAATTACCATTTCTATCTCGTACAGGTATTTCCTTCCTTCTATTTTCAGTCCCAGTTAACTCCTGTATGGCCTGATACCCTGCTCTTGTGCTCTGACCGTCATTTTTACTTAATTTAATTTCTGTCTCTGTCGCCTTTTCGTCATATAGTCTCCTCTTGTCACGTCTAACGAGTCTTTTTACTTCAGAATGTAAACTCCAGTACTTTGCTCTAAGTACTTCAACTACCTGGCCATCAACATGTTGTTCTTCACTTCTTAACTTAGCCTCTTTCCTTTTCTGAATTACATTCCATGTTTCATCTGACATCCACCTTTTCCTTCTCGCTTTTCCCTTTTTCTTAATAGTAACCTTAGCACTCTCATGCAAAACCTCTTTTACCTCTCTCCACATTTGATTAATATCATTGTCTTCAGATTCCATCAAAGTCTGCAGGACTAGAAACTTGTTTCTACATTCGCACCGAAACTTTTCCCTCGTGCTCTCATCACTTCTCAGCTCATCAAAATCATAATTATTACCTCCTGTACAATTACCATTAACGTTTCTCTTAAGTTTTATTTTAATCTTTGACACAACAAGTTGATGATCACTACCTATATCTGCCCCCCTCCTTACGCAAACATCTTGCAAATAACTCCTATGCCTTCTGCTAATTGCAATGTGGTCAATCTGGTTACAATATTTACCACATGGTGAAATCCAAGTCGTCTTATGTAGTTTTCTATGTTCAAAGATAGTTCCACCAATTATAAGGTCATTTGCCAAACAAAGGTTGCAAGTCGCACCCCATTTTCGTTTCTTATACCAACACCCTCCTTACCCATACAATCTTCAAAGCCATCCCTACTACTGCCAACAAACGCATTAAAATCACCAATGCAAACTAACACATCATGTCTTGCCACTCTATTCACTACATCCTGCAGCTTCTCATAAAAGTCATCCTTCATTTCATCAGCAGCCTCATTTGTCGGAGCGTACCCTACAACCATACTGATATTACCATGGTCAGATTTTAAGCGAGCATAAAGCAAGCACTCATTAATTGGTTCAGACTCACATCGTGCCTTGCAAGCATCTCTACTCAGCAGTAAGCCTACTCCTTGGTAATGATATTTCCATCACTCCTACCAGAAACCAACATAGTAATACCATCTTCCAAATTCATTTTATCAACTCCAAGCAACCTCGTTTCTGTAAGAGCACAAATATCCATCTTGTATTCCTTGAACACTGAAATAAGTTCTTCCATTTTACCAGCCTGATTGAGAGTTCGAACATTCCAGTTTCCTATTCTTAAGGTTCTTTTTGGATTTATGAACTTATTTTTACACCGTGGGATTCTTAGCACCCCCTGTCCACTTAAGGGCTGCACGGAACTGAGGGCCATTGTTTCGTCACCGGAGTTCATAAAGATTTCTTAGGCAGTAAAATATTTTACCCTGGAGCCAATGCCAGTGACTCTCAGGAACCAGCCAGTGGAGAGAGGAAATTAACTAAATGAAAGTAAAATGCAGAGGGTTTGGACAGACAAAGTACAAGGGAAAGAAAGAGAGCAAAAAAAATGTAGATAAAAGTGTCCCTTTTAGTCGCCTCTTACGACAAGCAGGGAATACTGGGGAAGTATTCTATCCCCCCTTCCCCAGGGGGGATAGAATACTTCCCTGTGGTACTCCACTAGTCACGTCTTTCCATGATGAGTAGTTTCCTCTTAGTACTCTTCTCATTTCTCTTTTTATGAGAAAGTCTTGCATCCAACAAAACAGTTTGCCTCGAATTCCTCCTTGATGGTACAGTTTCCATAAAAGTCTTTGGTGTGGTACTGTGTCAAAAGCTTTCTTGAAATCTAAATAGATACTGTCCACCCATCCTTCCCTTTCCTGTATTGTGTTTGTTACTCTGTCATAGTAGCTCAACAGATTAGTAACACATGATTTTCCTTTTCTGAAACCAAACTGTCTTTCTGTTATCATACTGTGTTCTTCTAGATGATTTACCCAAGCTTTTCTTATAAGCTTTTCTAATACCTTGCTTACAACACTGGTCAGTGATACTGGTCGGTAGTTGAGTGGATTTTGTCTATTTCCTTTCTTGAATAAGGGGACAATATTTGCTTTTTTCCAAATATCAGGTAGTTTACCTTGACTCAAGGATTTCTTGAAACTTAAAAATAATGGTTTACTTAACTCCTTTGCACATTCTCGTAATACCCAACATGAAATTTCATCAGGACCACTTGCTTTTCCTCTGTCTAATCTACTTAACTCCTCCTGTATTACTTTTTCTGCTATTTGTATATCTGGTAGTATGTGTGGACATGCATGTTCCACATACAGTAGTCCCTCTCAAAATTTTTTTCTTCTGTAAAAACTAATTGGAAATTCTTATTTAGTGCTTCACAAATATCTTTCTCTTGTGTATAAGTGATTCCCTCGTCCGTAATTGATTGTATTATATCTTTTACTTTGGTTTTGCTTCTGATATAGCTGTAAAACAGCTTTGGCTGATCACTACTTTTATTTATTATATCCTCCTCAAACTGTTTTTGGGCTTCCCTCCTTATTCCTGTATAATCGTTTCTTGCCTGTTTGTAATTATTATACTCCCTTTCACTATTATGTCTTCTGTATCTATTCCACAACAAATCTCTTCTTTCTTTTGATTTTTTACATCCTGTATTGAACCATTTCTGTATTTTCTTATCTGCTTCTTTGTGCTGTGGGATGTACTTCTGGACTCCTATTTCATAAAATTCACAGAATTTTTTATATACAGCATTTAAATCTTGTCCTCTAAGCTCATTTTCCCAATCAACTTCTAAGTGTGTGTGTGTGTGTGTGTGTGTGTGTGTGTGTGTGTGTGTGTGTGTGTGTGTACTTTCCTCACATCATCACCTTCACAACCACATTCTTTCATGAATCCCTTAATTATGTCTTCGCACACCTATGGCAGAGGAGGCATTAAGTGATTGGTCTGTCTGTCCTTGTGTCCTTGAGTACGTGCGTGCGTGCGCGTGAGTTAGTGCGCCCCCAACACTCTTGTGAGCTCGATATCTCCTGAAACCATAAACGAAATTGCACCAAACTTTTGTTAGTGATGCAGAGTGAGGAGATGATGAAATGATTAGGTCAGCAAGGTCAAGGGGTCAAAGGCCAAGGTCTTATGGGGTCGACTTTGTTTATTCATATGGGTGCAATATCTCCTGAACCCCTCGGCGGATTTCGACCAACCTTTTGCCAAAGATTCAGAGTGACAAGACGATGAACTGATTACTTCAGCAAGGTCTAGGGGTCAAAGGTCAAGGCCATACAGGGTCGATTTAATTTATCTATAGTTTCATTTCAACCCACAATGAACCCTGTCATGGAGGCTGTACGGCGAGTTCGTGTGCAATGTTTGGCGGAGGCATACTGAGAGATATTTTGCGTCGACAGTTCGGGGCCAAAGTTTTCGACGTTTCATTTCTTCATCTTCTGCATGACGAGTACGCCATACATGGTGTGTGTGTGTGTGTGTGTGTGTGTGTGTGTGTGTGTGTGTGTGTGTGTGTGCTGATATATCCGAGTTGGTATGGGAATATCATGCATGTATAGGCAGAAGAATGTGGGTCAGAGCACGGAGCCCTGTGGAACTCTGTCAGGGAAATTTTGTGTTCTTGTTGATTGGCCCTGGAATATAATATGAATCTGTCCACCAGATAACTAGTTGGTGGGCCAGTGTTTCGTATTCTCCATATTTGTGTTGTACACCTTGGCTATTAGGTTGTGCTGGGGATGGTATCGAAGGCTTTATTAACCCCTAAACCGTGGGGTTGTTTTGGATCGACCAGCGTGTCCCACAGGGATATTCGTGCTCTGACAGACTCCCTAAAAATATTTGCCAGAAATCAGTTATTACGGCCGTATGCTTAAAGCTAATGTAGGGCCTATCCTAAGGGCCCTATATCAAAACGGTATGCTACAAGTTTAAGTAGGGAAAGACTTCCCTCAATATGTAGGGTTGTTCCAACATTTTTTTAAGGGAAGGAATGCTTGGCTTTCGCAAACCCTACATTTAATTATTCGTAACAAAGTAACTCTGTACCTCCAGAACGCATAGAATAATGTAAATAGTTTATGTAAAAAATATTTTAACTTGCTAAAAGTGCAATGCAAACATACACGGGAACTGAACCGTTGGTTATTAAAACACGCGGGCTGTACCTTACCGAGTAGTAGGTCAAACCCGGGCCCGTCTCTGCCCTGGCGGAGACACGCACTGTCATTTTTATTTTTTTAAGAGTAGTTGACAGTAGGCGAGATCCTAAAATTGACATATGTAAACCACTTTTATACGTTACTCATGTGATTTAACTGAATATAGAATGTTCAGTCAATGCTAAAGGTAATAATATACGTTAATATATGTAACGAGGAAGGTACTGTTCTTCGCTCATAGGCCAAACTACTGTTCTTCGCTCATAGGCCAAACTATGAAGCGTCGTGCCAGCATTGGATCATCATTGCGTTTTAATCTCAGGCACCGCAAACTGTTTTTCATTTTCTTATATCATTTTTTGTTATATTTCAGCAGCATTCAATTCATAATTCTTGGTAATCGTTAAGGAGACATAGGACCACCTTATTTTGCATTTTTTCCTTGCTTTAGCCCTTCATGGAATTCTTCATGTACTCTCGAATTGTGTTTTCAAGTTAGTGTTTTTCGTTTCTTTTAAATATGGTAAAAAGTGCTTTAAAAAGCGGTGTTTGTTCATGGACAGCCACTATCTTGCTGTGCATGAAGACCGATGGACGACGTCTTAGAGCGCCATGTACAATCGAAATTACCCTTGCAGGCCTAATTAAACAAACCTAACCTAAGCTTTCGTAAAAACCCACCTTTATTTCTCCTAACGTTACCTAACCTATTTGAGACTAACCTAACCAATTTTATGCTAACCCAACCAAACTTATCCTAATCTGTGCGCGAAGACTGACAAACGCCATCTTAGAACGCTATTTTTCAGCGAAATTGTCCTTTATCAGTGCTCATTTACCCAAACTGTTATGCTGGTGTTTTTAAGGCGACTTCTCGTCCTAAAAACACTAGCGACTGAAGTGGGGTCCTCTTTCTAGACCGGAAGTAAAGCACCCACAAAGGAACAGGACATAAAAACCAGGCAGTACACCTTAACACATCTATTACCTTAATTCTAACCGTTACAATACAACACAGAGTGATATTTGAGATACAGGGGAACAGGGACACAGAGCACCACAAAATATAGTTACACTTAGTACACACTACAATGCTTATACAGGGATATCTTGAATTATATATGTTATTGTCTAGGTGTCACTTTTAGGCAGGATATACACCGAACTGATCACAAAGGGGATAAGCAAGATTGGGAGTCTGTAGGGGAAATATTACTATAAATAAGGTAGGGTGCGGATAGCGACACTTGACATAGTCACCTGGTCACGGCGACACTCACACTCAGGCTTTTGACCAGCCCGCGCACACTAGCCTTATGCATTCACAGAAAGTTCTTTTATTGCGGGGACTTGGATAATTACTCTAAGGTTTATTCCCTGTCCTGCCGACACTGAGTTCTTTTGGACTATTGGTAACTGCACTGTTCTTCACTTAGTCACTGTTCACTGTTCTTTTCCCCGATTTGTTCTCGACACAAGGGGAGTCACTATTTACCTGTATCTTCTGGGTAATGTTCACTCCGTGACAAGGGCGTGAGGGTAGAGCCCTAGGGGGACCCGGCCTGCAGAAGGCAAGGGATTACCCACAGGGGAGTCACTGCCCGGGTCACACTCGTCGGTGGGGTGCAGGGAGACCCTCCCGTCTGGGGGCCTCGACCTGAGAGGTGGCCCTCGAGTTGGGGCCTCGTCAGTGTGGTGCAGGGAGGCCCTCCTGTCTGGGGGCCTCGACCTGAGAGGTGGCCCTCGGGACTGGGGCCGAACAGCCTGAGCAGTCGGGCCTGTCATCTCTGGCTCCATGGAGTGAGGGAACTGGGATCGCCTTCGTCGGGAGCCAGTGGGTCTGGCCTGGGTGTCCTGGGACTGCAGGTGCCTAGGGGGAGAGGCACCAACAGGGCTGGGCTGCGGCAGCTTCTCCTTCGGGACTTGGGCAGGAACAAGGATCTCCCAGGCGTGGGAGGCAGGTCCAATATCGGGCCTTGCCACCACTCTAGTGTCACCTCCGGGGCTATATTCCCGGCTGGTGATGAAGGGCTCCCACAGGGGGAAGAGGCTGGAGAAGGACTCACGTCACTCGTGTCCTCTCTGGTACATCCTGAGGCTGGAGCCTTGGGTCGCCTTACCCTGATACGTACATTGGCTGTGGCCGTGAGCTTACCCGGCATACAAGGAGCAACTGAAGGGCGTACAAGGCCGCTCCTTCCCCGCCACGTATAGAGACCGTTAGCGCGGTGTTGCTCCCGTAGTAGGGGACAAGCCGGAGTGAGGGGCACAGAGGCCACACTCTCTCCAGTACGTACTGAGGCTACCTTCAGGGGCTTTTCTACCCTGGTACGTGCCACGGCCGGAGCCGGATGCTTACCTGTCTTACAGAGAGCAACTGAAGGGCGTACAGGGGCGCTCCTTCCCCGCCACATATAGAGACCGTCGGCGCGGTGTTGCTCCCGTAGTAGGGAAAAGCTACACGTACGATAGCAGGGGCTCTTTACCCTGGTACGTACTCTGGCCGTAGCCGGGAGCTGATCTTTCCGACCAGAAGCAACTGAAGGGCGTACAAGGCCGCTCCTTCCCCGCCACGTATAGAGACCATCGGTGCAGTATTGCTCCTGTAGGGGAGAACAGCATGAGAGGGATGCACTGGGGCAACTCTCTCTCTGGGGTGTACTAAGGCCGGAGCCTTGGGTTGCCTTACCCTCGTACACTTTATTAGGCTGTAGCCTTGGGCCTCCTGCCCTTGGGCTTCCTGCTTTAGAGGGTGTAACAATTGCCGTCAATACGGTGTTACTTGGGACTGAAGCTAGTTCAGTCCCACCCCTTTTCTGACGACGGTTGTCCGCCCGCAAGGTAGTTGTCTTTCCCCGGTCACCTGGTGTTGGGGCAGTTGCGGGGAACAAGGGCCCAGGACCGTAGTGTCCTGGTGACCCTCTTGGTTGGGGTCACTAACCCCACCGTTGTGTCCTCCTGGGGTGGTGGTGCGGTGGCGGGCATGGCAGGCATTTTACAAACCTAACATAAATTTTCGTAATTCAACCCTGCCTTATTTATCCTAACTTGTTTTAAGCTAACCTAACTAGTTTTAAGGTAACCTAACCAAATTTATCCTAACCTAACCTGACCTATCTCCAGCACTAACTATCATATTTACAACATAAGTATTGATTAAAATGTTTACTACTATAATAGTATATAAAGTATACGTACAAATAAGTGCTGATATATAAAAAAATGATGGAAAATTATTTTATTTTGGTGCTGATTGACATCGTCTGGATAAGAATAGTCACGGCGACTCCCACGGGAGCACTTCCGACGTACCAACTGGTCACGCAGGGCTACCAACCACTCCCTTTCCCTTAAGGTTCTCTTAGCATACCATGTAAAAATTTAGGGCTTGCTTGTGCTTTCCGTAGTGTGTAAAGTAGGGACCAATGTAGGGCCTCTCCATAAGTGTTTAAGCATACGGCCGTATGTCCTAGAATGTTGGAGAAGTGGACGTTTCTAGAACAATGCAAGCTTATATAAGGATGGGGTAGAAATTATTACAAGTTGAGTGAGGTGTCAAGTCAGTTTGGAGTTTAGCTGGGTTTCAAGTCAGTTTGTGTGAAGTGCAGTCGGTTTTGTTGAAGGTTGTATATCTTTGGTACTTGTGAAAACAGTGGAAAACACTGATGGGTTACTGAAGTTTGTATATCATTGGAACTTGAGAAGACAGTGAAGTATATTAAGTGTAATTACTGTCAGTGAAGACTATTTTCAGTACTTGTGTAATCTTCTCACCTACCTTTCAGACTCCTGGTCATCCTCCTTTCGGGACTTTGGCGAAAGCTTTGCCATTGCACTTGACATCTCAAAGGCTTTCGATCGAGTCTGGCATAAATCTTTAATTTCCAAACTGTCCTCCTATGGTTTCTATCCTTCTATCTGTGCCTTCATCGCTAGCTTCCTTTCTGGTCGTTCTATAGCCGCTGTTGTAGACGGCCATCGTTCTTCTCCTAGATCTATCAACAGTGGTGTTCCTCAGGGCTCTGTCCTATCACCAACCCTCTTCCTTTTATTCATCAATGATCTTCTAAGCTGTACATCTAACCCTATCCACTCATACGCTGATGACTCCACCTTCACCTTTCCATTCGGTTCCCGCAACGCCCATCTCAACAGTTACTTCAACAAACAAGGGATGAGGCTATGGCACACCTAATGTCTGACTTGGCTCGTACTCTCTGACTGGGGTAAAAATAATATGGTTGTTTTTAATGCATCTAAGACTCAGTTCTTACACCTATCAACCCGACAAAATCTTCCACAGGTATACCCACTAATGTTTAATAATATTCAGCTTAATCCTGCATCATCCTTGAACATGCTTGGGGTTTCATTTACTCGGGACTTATCTTGGAAAGATCATATTACTTCTCTTGTAAAATCTGCTTCCAAGAGATTGGGTGTGCTAAGCCGACTCCGATCTTTCTTTACCCCTGCACAAATGTTGACTCTATACAGGGGTTTTATCCGCCCCTGTGTGGAGTACAACTCTCATGTGTGGGGAGGCTCCCCACATAGAGCTCTTCTCAATAGGGTGGAGTCAAAGGCTTTTCGTCTCATTAACTCTCCTCCTCTTACTGACTCCCTTCAACCTCTGTCTCTTCGCCGCACTGTTGCATCTTTATCTCTTTTCTATCGCTACTTTAATGGTCACTGCTCCTCTGAACTGTTTGCTTTGCATTCCTCCACCTCTATGACGGGCGCGTAGCACACGTCTGGCAGCAAATTCTCATCCCTTTTCTGTCCAACTCTCTAATGCAAGAGTTAACCGTTACTCCCAGTCTTTCATTCATGCAACAGGTCAGCTCTGGAACTGTCTCCCTCTGTCTGTGTTTCCTGCTGCCTATGATCTCCAGTCTTTCAAACGCAGTGTGTCCAGGCATCTCAAAATGATCGGATCTTGAATTTGGCTCTCTATTGTATTTTGTTTTTCTCTTGGAGGGAACTGTTACTGCGGGCTCATGGCCTTTGGTTCCTTCTTCCTCGCAAAAAAAAAAAAAAAAGTGAAGTGTTAGCAAGCATAAAGTGTACTAACTATGAAATTTTGTTAAACATTAAGTGTATCTGCAATCAGTAAAGTGTGTATAGCTTCAGTGCTTGTGAGAACAGTGAAGTTGAAAAGCATTAGGTGGAATTAATTGGAAAATAAAGACAGTGAACTTTAAGGAGCCAGTGTTTATTTTCGCCTCAGCTGATCTTGTGTACTGCACACCTAAAGGCTGACCATAAGAAGAACAACTCACTGGGCAACGTCCTTCCTTTACTGTACTAGTGCCGTTGGAGCCTGTGGCAGTGTGGAGACTGGGACGTAACACTGGTGTCAGGAGTGAGGATTATTATTTCAGGGCTGCAGTGAGTCTAATCTTTGACATGGAGCAAGAAGGTGTCAAGACAAGAGGCCAAGCTAGGCATGAAGAGGCATCACTGGGTGGAATTATGAAACTATTACAAACACTACAAACACATATAGAGGAACAGAGTGAAAAATTAGAGGCACAGAGTGAAGGACAGAAACAACTCCAAGCACAATTGCAAGCACAGAACGAAGGACTGAAAAAGCTCGAAGAACAATTACAGGCACATACTAAAGAAATCAAAGAACAATTACAGGCACAGAATGAAGAAGAGAAAGAACGATATGAACATCTTCAGGAGACACTACAGGAACAACAGAGGGAAGTACAGTCGAGGATGCAAAGACAGCCAGATGCATTCATGGGGGAAATGAAGGAAGAACAGCAACAGGTTAAAGAGTAAGTAGACGCCAAGCTAAAGCAGCAGAAGTATGAGGTAAGCAGTAATGTGACAGAGTGTATACAGCATGTAGACGAACAACTGAAGACAGTTAATGAGGAAATAGTGACGGAGTGCAAGAAGCATGTGGAAAACCAGCTGAAGATCAGCGAGGGAATAGTGACTGAGTGCAGACAGCATGTGGACAACCAGCTGAAGATTAGTGAGGGAATAGTGGCGGAGTGCAGACAGCATGTAGACGACCAGTTGAAGTCAATTAGTGAGGAAGTAGTGACGGAGTGCAGACGGCATGTCGATAACCAGTTGAATCATTAGAAGATAATTAGTGAGAAAATTGTGACTGTAGAGAAACATTGCACTGCTGAGCCTCAGGTTAGTGTACAGGGAGCGTATGAAGGGAATGGACAGTGTACGGTGAATCTTGACGGATCCCGTGCATCTGAAGATGGCATTACAGGGCTGAATAATCAGAATGCAGAAGTTGTAAGTCCTGGACTTAATTATGATGCCTCAGTTATTAGGCCCCAAACCAGTGAAGTGCATGGCTATAATGGGGATCCAGTTAAGAAGAAACATCAAGAAAGTGATGGTAGTGTATCTTGGGAAGCTTACCGTGCCCAGTTTGAGTTACTTGCGGATCAGAGTGGTTCGGATGATAAGAGGAAGGGTGCAGAAGACTCACCACTGAAGAAATGCAAAAGATCCTTGATGAATAGTGCGCGAGGAGACAGAAGGACAGACGACATGCAGTGTAGTAGGAATGGGAATCACAGGAAGAAATGCAGCTGTACTGTAGTGACGGGGCCAGCGTCGAACGGAGAAGACCTGGAGAGGATGCAGATGGAGGGTACAGATTTGCAACTGGTGCTGGAGTGGCTGCAGCGGGATGCAGTGCGACCATCATGGGGGAGGTGTTTCCAGGTTGGGCCCTGTGACTGGGAGCTACTGGAGTCAGTGGGACCTTGTTCGTTGCAACAACTACTGGAGCGTCAGTGGGAGACGTCCAATGGCCTCAGTGAGTGTTGGCAACTGGTGGTTCCGAAGAAGATGAGGTCTGAGATCTTGGATAAGTCCCATAACCAGATCACTAGTGGGCACCTGGGAAGCTGGCTGCGACACAAGTTCTACTGGATTGGCATGCATCAGGATGTTGAAGAGTGGTGTCGGACCTGTGATGTGTGCTGTGTCAAGAAGAGGACCAAGACCTTCCTGGAGGAGTGGACTATGTGGAGGAACAAGGACATCGTCGGAAGCGGCATAGAAGAAGACCTGATAAATTGAAAGATTATCTTGTGTATAGTTATGTTTCATTAGAATTAGGGTTAACAGTATGTTTATGCTTGTATATATTGTGTAGTTTTGTCGGGACGACAAAGAACTAGGGAGGGGGTAGTGTTATGAAGGGGGATTTGCCAGATAGGTAGTCTCGTACCTTCGAGACGTTTCTGGTACTGTAAGTGTCAGTACGAATCGTCAGAGTTGCCACTTTGCCTGGTGTTTGTGAGCGTAGTTATTTCGTAAGTTAAACATTCATTTATTTTTGTGCTCTTTTTCTTTATAATGTTTTATTTAAGTAATTGCTTGTTAAATTATGTAATATAAGTTCGTATGGTTAATGAATTAGAGTGTTATGTAATGTGAGAACTCTAGCATGTTTTGATGTCTCGTAGTTGGTAACTGTTGTTGCTAGGGGCTGATGCAAGATATGTCCTAGAATGTTGGAGAAGTGGACGTTTCTAGAACAATGCAAGCTTATATAAGGATGGGGTAGAGATTATTACAAGATCAGTGAGGTGTCAAGTCAGTTTGGAGTTTAGACGGGTTTCAAGTCAGTTTGTGTGAAGTGCAGTCGGTTTTGGTGAAGGTTGTATATTTTTGGTACTTGTGAAAACAGTGGAAAACAGTGACGGGTTACTGAAGTTTGTATATCATTGGAACTTGAGAAGACAGTGAAGTGTATTAAGTGTAATTACTGTCAGTGAAGACTATTTTCAGTACTTGTGTAATAAGTGAAGTGTTAGCAAGCATAAAGTGTACTAATTGTGAAATTTTGTTAAACATTAAGTGTAACAACAATCAGTAAAGTGTGTATAGCTTCAGTGCTTGTGAGAACAGTGAAGTTGAAAAGCATTAAGTGGAATTATTTGAAAAATAAAAACAGTGAACTTTGAGGAGCCAGTGTTTATTTTCGCCTCAGCTGATCTTGTGTACTGCACACCTAAAGGCTGACCATAAGAAGAACAACTCACTGGGCAACGTCCTTCCTTTACTGTACTACTGCTGTTGGAGCCTGTGGCAGTGTGGGGATTGGGACGTAACAATACCTTCATACGTGTCACGCACCCCCCCCCTTACCCAGTCCCCGTGGGGCCTACCCTCCTTAGACTCATTAACCCCCCCCCCTTGGTGACTGGCACAGGACGTTATATATCCTCAACCCATATAACATGTATGTAGACTAAGCTAGCTAGGGCATTGTCAATGTCACACGGATAGATTATAATAGCTAGGACCTCGTACATGTCACGCAGATATCTAGAGTTAAGGAGCTGGATATACTGTATATGTTGTCCTACGTGGCACATTGGGTATGTTGAACTGTGCTGTCTGTGTATATTGCACTTCACCGGACTGACATAAAGGTGGACCATTACCTGTGACACTGTGTGAATATAACCTCACATCAGAAAGGTGTAACTCCGTGGAAAGGTCATACTTGCTGAGCTAGACAGAGAGCCATTGTTGTAAATGCTATTTTCAGTCATTGTAACTCCTCTGTTTTGATCATAGAACGGTGTGTGTATTTGTTTCTTGATAATATATCAGTGTGCTTTTGAAACGTGGTGTTTGTGTTATCCTTCCTTGCTGATTCTGACCCGGTCGGGAATAAAGAACCCAGAACCACACCATGCCTGGAACCGAGAAGTCGGGACCCAGAGCACGCTGCATAACACATATATTACTATATTCTTCAGTACAGTACAGACAGAAACACACAGTACTCTATACCATGTCAGGGGGTGTTAGACAGGAATCGGACTGGCAGATATATTATAAGCTATGTATCTCGCAGGATACTCTCAGTCCCGAGGATATAGGACAGACACTGTAAAATAAAGTTGAGGTTGAACACAATTTGAGTCTGGGGCTGCGTAGCTATCACAGTCTTGGTGCTAGTGTCCCGTTTTACACTAAGTAGTGGTAGAGCAGTATTTCCGACACTGTAAATAGGCAGGTATGCATTGTCCATGGAGTTATGATTCGAACACTGCCTTCATCACTCACTATCTTCACCATTCACTGTACAGGCACTATATTCAGTCTTTCTGGAGCAGTCACTGTTTGGTGAGAGAGGGTTGAGGGCTCTGGCCAGGCAAAGGAGGACAGAGAACTCGCAGGTGTCGGCCAGGTGTTGGCGGAGTCCCTTCAGGTGTCCTTTCTGCCATAGGTCACATGACTAACCGCAGGGGCATCGTTGCCCGTCGTGGACTGGAGTTGGGCGTGGTAAATGGCCCCTCACTGGTGGAGCCGGGTATGGGAGTCGAACAACTCCTGTAGGCACTCCTGTCTGCACCTGGTTTGGGAAGGCGTCGCCATCACCTGGGATTAGAGAGGTCATGCCCCGGGGTACTGAGGGCGCCGTTGAGGGTCTGTAGGCTGTGGTCTCTCTCCCGTCACTCTGCCATCAGGGTCTTACTGTGGCATTGCCTCCAGCAGGAGTCCGTCAGGTTCTGCTCTCTGGCGCCAGCTGGGTGGTGTACACTCCCGGGGACAATACAGGGCCTCTTCTCCAGTCCTCAAGGCAGAGGTTCTCCTTCTGGGGGCTGCCTTGATCTGGGGAGGTGGAGGCATGACCAGTTCTGCCACAGGAGGGGTGGGCTGAGCAAGGGTTGCCCTCAGGTTGTGATGTCACAGGGGGTGAGAGACTTTTTAGGCATCTCTCCCTGGTGAAGCTACTGGCCATCGCCAAGGTCCCATGGGCAACAGGAGGAGGGTGGCTACAGGCCATCCCTTTCCTGTCAGTGTGGCTACCGGCCATCACCGGGGCCCAACTTCCTGACAGGACAGTGGGCAAAGTAGGGCTATAGGCCGTCACCTGTCCATGGGCGTGGCTACAGGCCATCACCAAAGACCCGTATGCGGGGCGATGTGTAGGTGGGGAGCAGCTACAGGCTGTCTCCTGCCTACTGGAGTGGCTACCAGCCGTCACTGGTGTCGTGCTCCTTGAGACAACTGCCGAAGGAGAGGGGGCATACCGCTCTCTCCCCAAGTGCGACTGCAGGCCGTCACTGGATCTCCAGGGGGGGTGGGCAGCACCTGGAGCGGCTACAGGCCGTCACTTTATTGTGTGGCTACCGTCCGTCACTATTTCGGCGCGGCTAAATGACGTCACTGTACCTGAATGGCTACAGGCCATCTCATTTATTGTGCGGCTACAGGCCATCACTGGGATGCTGCCTGGAACTGAATTCTCAGCTCCACCCCAATCCTGGTGAGGGCTGGCTAAGCCTGAGGGTAATGCACCCGGACTGAGATGTTTGCGCTGGGCGTGCTCCATAGAATAGGGGCGCGCAGCCATATGGGACATATTTCCATATCGCACGGACTGCACGCGCGCCCTAGAAACCCCTCCGTAGTCGCTTCCTGGGGGTGTTGTGGTGCCCCCATTTGCCATGGCTGGTATTTCATTCTGTCCTCATAGTTCTCAAACCTAATAACATGTTAGTTCTTATTGGTAAGTTTTTTGCTATATAGAAAATAGCAGAGATTGGTCTCATTGTCTGTAAAACTGATGTCTAACTGTATCATGCCCTTTACGGTTATTTGTTTGCCAAATACAGCATATAAGTCTAAATGAGATTCCTCCAAGAAAGTTACTTTCTTCTCATTTCTAAAAATCCTCTCTCATTCCTCTTGTGTTATCAAATTCACTGGAGAGCCTCTGTCTAAGAACATTGAAGTGATTTGATCAACACATGAAGCAGGCACCAAGATACACTCATTTCCAATCATTCTTGGCTTTATTTAAGGTTGGTTGTTTTTTGTTATGGTTTGCCCTTCCCCTGACTTAAAAATAGAAACCAATTTTTCAATTGTTTTACAGTTTGAGGTCCAGTGCCCAGACGACTTGTGGTGCCTACAGTATGGTTCATAACCTTTTGCCTCTTGCTTGTCCTCTTTATTCTTAATATAACATTGATTTTTTGTGTGACCAGGATTCGCACAATAATATCATAGAGTGGACCTTTCTCTCGAATGTGACCCTCGAGATGACTTTTTCTTGGGCACGATTTCTGTTTGGACTACGTGCAAACTTTTGAGGCTGTCAGTGGCCTGGTGTTTGTGATCGTTGCCTCGAGGGGTTGTTTGGTTTGTCTGTTTTCGGGTGGCGATCGATTCTGTTCTTTGTTAGAAGTATTCATGGCTGCCACTGTGTCTGTAAGTCTCTTTCTGGATGTATTAGGTTGTGACTCACTCACCCCTGCTTTGCTACAATTCATCTCTACCTCGTTCATAAACTCTAACAAACACATTCCTGGGGTGTATGGTATTGGTTTTAGCTATCTTTAATACCCTATCAGGTAATTTACGCAGTGCAGCTACATAACCAAGGATGTCTACAACATGCAATGGTGACATCTTCCCGTCAGTTGTTACCCAGTTTGAATTCTCTATAGTGGCTAACAGTTTTCTCTTAATTGTGGATACATCTGCTATTTCACCTAAGACAGGATTGGTTGCATGTTCTCTCATAAGATCAACAATCTTAAGTAAATCTGGAATTATACCTGGCAAGAAATTTATACCTCCAGAAAATTTCTTCATGAATTCTCTCTTCAACTCATCATTTGTCTGAGCTCGTAAGAGTTTATTAGATCTGAGTAGATCACCAGCTGGACATATTTCCTGGTTAATCCATGAAGAAAAAACAGCTATCCTCTCATTTTCATCCGTTATATGTCTCTTAACAAAGACTTGCCCACATTGATTTATAAGAGACACCACATCAGTGCGATCCTTTTCTGTGCTTGAGAATTTTTTGAAATTTTTATCCTCATGATACACATAGACATGGGGAGAGGAATTTGTAACTGTGGTATTACCTTCACTAGCCATGTTATTTGGTAGTTTCGTTAAATTCACTTGAAGTCCCTTGTCGTTATGGGGAGAGCTAGTTAAGTTTTTCGTGACCAGTGAACCCTTGTGAGAATGTTTTTATAGCTATGTAAGACAGAGCTAAAGTCTGCACTATCTACATCTGAGAAAGGTATCCAAGAAGCATCATCATGATCAGTATTTGTTTCTTTATCATTAGTTCGTGGAGAATTACGCGTGTTTGTTATGTTTTCTTGTCGTTCCTCTAACTGTGAATCGTCATTGGGTAATACAGATGCTGTCTCATTTGGCAGTAAAATTGGTGGTGGTGAAAATGTTCCCATCATACCACTAAGCACTAAAATTAAAATGAGCGCCTCCGCCGCCGGACCCCCCACCCCGCTACAGAGCCGCAGCCCTACCCCTACCCCAGGAGGACACCACGGCCGGCCAGGTGAGTGCGGAACTGGCCCAGGGCAAGAAGGGCGCCAGGGCACCCCTACCTTGAGTCCCTCTTCCCCTCAACCTACCCAACTGCGACGTCGCAGGAATGCGACACTACTTCTCGCCAGAGCAACCCTCACCAGGATCGAAGTGGGATTGCTCCAGATACAGTCCCAGGCAACACTGCGGTAATGGTCAGTGTACGTACTGGGGAGGGAATGGCCACTATACGTCTCTCAGTTGCTTCCCCCTGCAGCCCCGCGGTAACGGCCACTGTACGTACAGGGAAGGGAATGGCCACTGTACGTCCCTCATCTACTTCCCATTGGGCAGGCAGACCCGCAGCAACAGCCACTATATGTGCCGGGGAGGGAACAGACACTGTACGTCCCTCATCTGCCTCTTCCTCCTTTGGGAGCAGCGCCACGGTAACGGCCACTGTACATACCGGGGAAGGAACGGCTACTGTATGTCCTTCTACTGCTGCCCTTAGAGACTGTGAAACTGCAATGACAGCCACTGTACGCCCTTCATCCACAGTCTCGAGGGTTCTCCTGGAGGGGAAGGCCCCTTGCACGGCCGGCTCACTACCTCTCGGCTGCGTGGGATGCCCCTCTCTCTCTCCCTCCAGGTGTGGTTCCCCAGAGGTGCTGCCATTCCAGGAGTGGTGGCGATGTTCTGTCCCCGAAGGCCGGGTCCCTGCCCTATGGCCTGTCCCTGGACAACGCCGGCCCCTGACGGATGCCTTGCGGGAGAGGTGCCGCAGCCAACCCCTGATGGCGCCCCAACCTGTAGGTGACCACAGTACCAGGCTTCCCAGGGCTAGCCCATGGACCCAAAGGTGGGACCGCTCAGGCCCTGCTCTCCGTCAGCCCTGCACCTGAAGTTAGAGGCGGCGGGCCCAACTCCTGACGCTGTTTGGCCCCAGTCCCGAGAGCCACCGAGCAGGTCGAGGTCCCCAGAGTGAAGGGCCTTCCTGCACCCCAGACCGGACATGAGCGAGGGTGGTGACACCCCTGAGAGCTGTGCTGTGCCTCCTACAGAAGAGCTCTCCAGGGGGGCTCCCTCCCACTCCTGGGTGCCACCTTAATTAACCCCATGCCTCAGGAATCCAGTGACGACACCTCCAGCCTCCAGAGTTGTGTTAAAGTCTTAGTGAAAGTGACAGTCAGTGAATGTGAACAGTGAGACAAAAACGATACACTAAGGTTCCTACGCTAGTTTATCCAAGGTACTGTGTTTATGATCAAGCCCTTCGGAACCAGGGTAATGTATTAGTGTGCTGCTCGAGACTAACCTACTAAGAACAGACCTAAAGACAGAACATGTGATCAGTGTCGCCACAGCTAAGTGACATTCCCTCGTACTTTGACTCAGGTATAGACACCGTGCCTATGTGATATGTATACTAGTACTAATTAGCTTGTCGCTTCACTCTATTCATATGTAGTGTATCCTGACGTGTATATTGAATGGAAATTGTGGACTAACTCTGACATCTATATTGTGCTCTTGTGACCTGGTATATATGTGTATTGAAGTGAAGTGGTACACTGACTCAGACATCAATACGTTGCCTATGGACACATTGTACCACTATTAGTCACTCTGTCACTTTACCCCTTCCATATTCAGTATATCTTTGTATGTGTATTGTAAGGAGTTTGAATTAAGACAATAGATGTGTTAAGGTATACTGCCGAGTTTTTATGCCCTATTCCTTTGTAAGTGTTCTAATTCCGGTCTACAGTAGAAAGAGGACCCCGCTCAGTCGCTGGTGTCTTTAGGACGAGAGGTCGGACTAAAAACACCCAGCATAACAAAAATAAAAACTCATTTTGCTACGAAATGTTGTCATGAAACACTTACATATGTGTTAACTGTACAGATAACTAAAATGAATATTAACAAATGGAAGATATAAGGTATATATATATATATATATATATATATATATATATATATATATATATATATATATAAATGCACTCTTCTGCCGCCAGACTCCCCACACCACTATGGAGCCACAGCCCCACCCCCACCCCAGGAGGACCCAACGGTGGGCCAGGTGAGCATGACGCTGGCCCAGAGCGAGACGGGTGCAGGTGCGCCCCGACCATATGTCCCTCTTCCCCTCAACCTGCTCAACCACGACATCCCAGGGATGCGAGCCTACTTCTCGGCCGGACCAGCCCTTGTCAGGATCGAAATTGGACTGCTCCAGATTCAGTCCCAGGCAGCACCGTGGTAACAGCCACAGGACATACTGTGGAGGGAACAGCCACTGTAAGTTCCTCAGCTGTTTCCCCCTCCAGCACCGCGACGACACCCACTGTATGCATCGGGGAAGGAACGGCCACTGTACGTTCTTCTGCTGCAGCCACATCTGGAGCCCGCCTCGGTGTGACAGCCACTGTATGCACACCGACAGGCAAATGTAGGAGTGTAACCACGACGATGGCCACTGTACGCGTCGGGGAGGGAACGGCCACTGTACGTCCCTCATCCACCTCCTCCTCCTCCTACGGGAGAAGCACCACGGTAACGGCCAATGGACGTACCAGGGAGGGAACGGCCAATGTAAGTCCCTCAGATACTTCCCGTCGGGTAGGAAGACCCGTGGCGACGGCCACTGTAAATTCCGGGGAGGGAAAGGCCATTGTACATCCCTCATCTGTCTCATCCTCGTTCAGGAGCAGCACTGCGGCGACAGCCACTGTATGTGCTGGGGAAAGAACGGCCACTGTATGTCCTTCTGCTGCTATC
This sequence comes from Coenobita brevimanus, assembly GCF_032717465.1. Classification (NCBI taxonomy): domain Eukaryota; kingdom Metazoa; phylum Arthropoda; class Malacostraca; order Decapoda; family Coenobitidae; genus Coenobita; species Coenobita brevimanus. The sequence continues at coordinate 14,327,060 of NC_137029.1, read as the reverse complement.
CCAAGGGCCTGTGGAACAGTGGTGATGGCCACTGTACTCATCAGGGAAGGGATGGCCACTGTACGCCCTTCATCCACAGTCCCAAGGGTTCTCCCGGGGAAGAAGGTCCCTTGCACTGCCCACTTTCCACCCGGTGGCCGCGCGGGATGCCCTTCTGTCTCTCCCTCCAGGTGTGGTTCCCCGGAGGTGCTGCCATTCCAGGTGTGGTGGTGAGGCCCGGTCACTGAAGGTGGGATCCACACCCTCCAGCCTGCCCCTGGACGACGCCAGGTCCTGACGGATGCACTATGGACGAGGTGCCGCAGTCAACCTCTGATGGCGCCCCAACCTAGAGGCAACCGCAGTCCCAGGCCTACACATGCCAGTCCTCGGACCAGAGGGCGGGACCGCCCTGGCCCCAGTCACTGTTGGCCCTCCGCCTGAAGTAAGAAGTGGCAGCCCCGACTCCTAATGCTGTTTGGCCCTAGCCCAGAGGGCCCCTCACCAGGTCGAGGCCCCGACAAGAAAGAGCCTCCCTGCACCTCAGACCAGAAATGCGCCCTGGCTGTGACGTCCCCATGAGCTGTCCCATGCCTACTGCAGGAGGGCTCACCTGTAGGGCTCCCTCCGATTCCAGGGTGCCATCTCGATTAAGCCCAGACCTCGGCAGCCCAGTGACGACACAGTGAGATCCCAGTGTTGTGTCTGAGACTTAGCAATGGCAGTGCTTGTGTATTCTAAGAATAGTGAGACAAGAACACCACCAGTAAAGTGTTTCTAACCCAACATACTCAGTGTGCTGTGTCAGTGCCTAAGTTCCCAGGACTAGAGCAATATACAAGTGTGTGGTGATACCTAAGTGCAGCAGACCAGTGTATTACGTAAAGACTGGAGAGATAGACTGTATGAACAGTATCACCATTCTTATATGTAATATTCTCCTGCACCCTAACTCCGGTATAATCACAGTGTCTGTGTGATGTGATGTATTATTGTTAAATAGCCTGTCACTATACCTGTTCCACATCTAGTGCACTATTGTATGTATACTGTAAGGGAAATTGGATTAAGGCAATATCTGTGTTATGGCATCTTGCTGAGTTTCTATGCCCTGTTCTTTTGTAAGTGTTCTATTTCCGGTCTAGAAAGAGGAACTCGCTGTCATTGGTGTCTTTAGGACGAGAAGTCAGCCTAAAAACACCCAGGATAACACTGGTGGCCAGCGGTGGTTCTGGATCCGATTAGAGCACAGAGGAACAAACAGGGAATTCTACCACAATGGCGGCCAAACCACATATCCAATTGCCAAAATTCAACCCCGAACAGTACGACATCGATGTGTACTTGGCTATGGTAAAACCCATTCTGGACATAGGCTTTGTAAACGACAGGGAGAAGATTAGTCACACTGTCACACCTGGGCAAATTTATGGCAAGCATAAGCACGAAAATCGTCCCAGGACTAAAATGGATCAATTCACACATATTATGAAGAAGGCAGTTACGCCTTCCTTGGGCAGGGATTTCGCTCTGTCGCAACTAGATGCCCTCAAGTACAATGGTAACCTCGATGACACCTTCATCCAGGTCCGGCGACTCATCATCGCCACATACCCGGAGGCCAACGCAGTCACCAGGGATCAACATATATTCAATACCCTGCTGAGGATCCTCCCGAGCACAGTCAGGGAACACTTCACAATTTATGATCCATTGGGAGACCTGGACCAAGACCTACAGCTTGTATGACTCCTCTTCGCCACCCACCCCACACCTCAACCAATAAATGCAGTTAGCAAGTTCCCCACAAACAAGGCGGCACCACAAAAGCAACAGAGGCCCCCACCACAACCCACTACGGAGCCATCACCTATCATATCCAGGGCACACCCTCCGACAAAACGTCCCAACCCCAGAGAAAACTCCAACTTGATATCCATCAATCCGTGCAAATTCACCGCCTGCAGTCGCAGCAGCCCTCTGCATGACATATATGAGCAGCTGAAAGCTGCACAATGCAGAGCAGCCCCACAATGGTGCTGGAAGGTATCCTTGGACGATGATGCTCCAGAAGATGATGCTCCACCCCTCTCCTATACAGACCCCAGGGAAGTGGAGCCTGACGAGGAGAGCTCCGTGCAACAGATGGATTTTTAGGTCTGCTCCCGCATCTCTTCAAGCTGGCGGGGGCCACTTCACGTAAATACCGACCCCCAGTCACTGACAAGATGAGGCTGAGTGGGGTCAAGGCAAGACTATTGGTTGACACGGGAGTGGCCAGATCCTGCCTCTACTCACATTTTACTCCCGCCACAGCTCTGCCTTTGACCCCCTTCTACCCACTTCAGCCCACCTAGTAGACGTGGGGGATGGCCCCCTGCCTATCCGTGGGGAAACCTGGGACCTGCGGACTGAAACCCACCAACAAGTGTCCACGAAACACCTCTTCATCATCTTCAGTTCTACATGCTGTGCATACGATGGCTACCTGGGGCTGGACCTCCTACAGAAGCTCCACGCCAACATTGACTGCCACAAGTGCCGCCTCCAGTTTCATCCAGCCCATCCCCCTGGCCAGTCACGCAGCACGTGCATCCCTCCACCCTCGAAACTCCCCCATTCCTTCCCCCCATCAACCACTCTGCACGTGCACATCTCCACCAGCACTACCCGCTTCACCTACCACTAAACCTTTCCATCTCCATTTTCCTTCTTTCTCTCCTACCTCCCCTTCACCTCCAACTTTTCCCGCCACCATCACTTCCGCCTTTACCATCCCTCCTCACCACGTGGCTTGGTTGCAACTAAACAGGCCCAGGGGTACCTCCATACTATTCTCCCCCAACTTACCATCTGGGGCCCTTTCATCATGTTTACTATCTCCCACATTCCTATCTCCCCACGTCCGAGCAGTTCAAATCACCAACCTCACCGTCACACGACTCACCCTCCCTCGAGGTTTAGTAGTAGGAGATATGGAGGATGCCGAGCCTTGTGACATCCCCTCCCCTGCCACGCAACCTACTCTACCCAAACACCTTTCCACCCACCAAGCAAACAGCCTCCAACAACTCCTCCTGGACTTCCAAGACCTTTTTTTTTATCTGGCCCAGCGGACATCGGGCACACCACCTACCTGAGCCATGAAATTCACACCACAAGACCACCCATCTGCCAACCCTCATGACGGAAGAACCCTAAACAATGGGCAGAGGAAGACCAGCAAGTCCAGGACATGTTAGATGCTGGTGTCATATCCCCCTCCACCAGCCCCTGGTCCTTCCCCATCGTACTCATTAGAAAAAAGGATGGCACCATGCGGTTCTGTGTCGACTACTGTAAACTCAATGCTGTGACCACCAAGGACGCCACCCCCCTACCCAGGATAGACGATTCCCTCAACTCACTACACAGCTCTTCATGGTTTTCCACCCTCGGCCTACAGTCAGGGTATTGGCAAGTCCCCGTCCCTACAGAGGACAAACAAAAAACAGCCTTCTCCACCAGCAAAGGCAAACATTACGAATTCAACGTCCTCCCCTTTGGACTTTGCAATGCCCCAGCCACGTTCTCCTGTCTAATGAAGTCAGTCCTCAGCGGCCTGACCTGGGAGATCTGCCTGGCATATCTGGACAATGTCATCGTGTTCAGCCGAACCTGGGCCAACCATCTCCGCTGCCTGAAACAGGTATTTATGTGAATATGCCAGGCTGGACTAAAACTTAAGCCTTCAAACTGCGTCCTACCCAAAAGATCCGTCTCCTTCCTAGGACATGAGATCGGAGCCGAGGGCATCTCCCCTGATCCTGACAAGTTGCACGCCATCGCTGACCTCCCCCTTCCTAAGGACGTCCACGAGGTGCGCGCCTTCCTCGGACTGACCTCTTATTACAGGCGTTTTGCCAAAGGTTCGCCAACTTTGCCAAACCCCTGCATGACCTCACAAGGAAAGGCAAGCCTTTCGTTTGGACCGAAGCCCGGGTCGCGGCCTTTAGCACTCTGAAAAACAAACTCGTCTCAGCCACGATTGTCGCTTTCCCCGACTGCAACCTACCTTTCTATCTGTACACCGATGTATCTCTGGTTGCCATCGGTGCCATACTCGCACAGGTGCAGGATGGGTGGGAACACATAATCGCCTGTGCCAGCCGCACCCTTAACCAGGCTGAGTGCCTGGGCATCATTTGGCTTTAGACTATTTTCGATCATACATTTCAGGCACCCACGTCGTCATCATCAGTGACCATCAATCTCTCCAGTGGCTGCGACAATCCAACACCACCAGCGCACAACTAATTCGATGGAGAGAAGCGCTAGAGGAGTTTGATTTTGAAATATCATACCGACTCGGGAAGCTACATACAAACGCCGACACTCTATCCTGCCTACCCTTTAATTCCATCCACACCAACACAGTCCTCATCCAAATGTGGCAGGCCAAGCAAGGCCCCCCATGGATACCACCACACACCCTCACCAAATTAAACCAACATGGCGAACACTTGTTTAACCATGATGGCCACACAGTTCTAGACCCAAATGCCGCAAATGACGGCATGGTTCACCTACGCTCTAACACCAGCATCCACCTTGACACCAAAAAATTACTACAAGTTTTCAGTGATATATACTGGAGAGCCAACCCCTCCACCATTGCCAAAAACAAACGTGCCGAGCTTGCTCCTTGGGGAAAGATATCACTTGCAAGGGGGGACCCGCGGGAAAAGCCACCGCACACAAACCATGGCAATTACTGTCAGTCAACGTAGTCGGTCCCCTACCACCAAAAGGTGGCTACAAGTACATCATTACTTTTGTAGACATTTACTCCAAATTCCTCATTGCCTGCCCTGCGAAAGAACACAATGCAGTGAGAGTTGCCGATGCGTTGGTCTGCCACGTTTTCCCATACTTTGAAATTCTCCAGGCCCTACATTTTGATAATGCACCCGAATTCACCAGCAAGGTCTGGAATGAATTAGCCACTCTGTTCGGTTATTAACTATCCCACTCTTCCCCCTACTGGCCCCAAGGAAATGGCATCTGCAAGAGAAGCCATCGTCCCCTTCTCAACTAGGTGCGGGCCCGAATTATACAAACGGGCAATGAAGATTGACCAGCCCATGTGAAAATCGTTCAGTGGGGTCTGAACACATGCCTGAGGGATGATAGGGTCACCCCCCATGAGCGAGTTTTCGGGGAAGCTCTGCTCCTTCTGCCCCTCTGCCAGCACCTTCAACCCCCTCCCCCACCCTCCCCCACCAACCCCTTACACCACCTCAAGAGGTGGCTCCACCACCTTCAACAACAGCAAGACTTACAACCAGACACAATCACCTCCAACCCCTACAAACCGGGAGACTCTGTTGTTATAGCACTCCTACCTACCCCAGACAAGGTATCTCCCCGATTCGAAGGCCCCTTTACCATCATCAAAGTCCTTAACCCATTTCAAGTTATCATTTAGCATCATGGCATACATGCACTTATCACAACCGACATGTGCGCCTCTTCCAACCCACTGACAATAACACCCCGCCAAACTGCGTGCTCCACATCTCCCATCACACTGCACCACCCTCTCCTCCTTCCAAGAAACAAGCCACTGACTCATATGCCTACTCCTTCTCACCTTCCCCCTCCGCCTCCCCTGCCACAACCCCCTCCCCCACTGCATCCTTACCTGACCCACCACCAGCCTCCTCTGATTCTGGGACATCATCCTCTCTGCCTAGCACACCCCACACTGCCATCTCACCCTCACCTCTGCCTCCACCCCACAACTTTCCATCACCAACCCACACCCCTAACAACTCACCAATAACACATGACTCCACAAAACCCCCCCGCCCCAGCCACCGCAGAAACAACCATACGCACCATACTGCCAGGACACACCCTTCCCCATCTCCGCTTCCCCCGTCACCACCTCCCGCACCACCTCAACTACGAGCTGCCATCGTGCAGCAACACCACCTGCCTCATGCGCTGCCCACACACCCTCATCTTCCCATCCCTTTGCCACTGATCATGCCCACTATACACTTCACCCCTCATCACATACACCACCTCACTGACCCTCCCACAACCAAAACCAAACACCCACACCAGCAAGTGGCCTCACCACCCACACCCGTCCTCACTACCACCACCATTAGATCCGGACGCCTCTCACGCCCACCAGCCAGATACATCCCTACGCCTTCTCCTACACCACCGACATTACCACACTCAGCCTCAGACATGACACACTCGCCCAATACTACCCACATCACACTCAGCCTACATCAGGCAAGGTGGAAATTTCCACCGACCCAATTCCCCAGGAGGAGCTGTCGCTCCTACCCTAACCTTCCCCATAAAAGCCCGAGGACCTCACCCCCGGCCAGCATACAGCTACGAGCCCTGCACCAAGCACCACCACCAGAGATGAGAGTCCAACACATCATATGGCATCCCCCACATGGGCCTGGACAAAGAGTATGAGGGATATGTCAACTCCTCCGCAGCCTCTGCCACACTCCACACACTTCCACACTCCACGTTACATTCAACCCGCATCAAGAATCCAACCACATGACTCAGCACTGGACCACCTTCCTCCAACACCTCACACCTACTCACCAGACCTCCACCACAAGCACATAGCACCTCCAGTCACGAGGCCGTGACTTTTTGAACGGGGACAGTGGTGAAATGCGCGCTCCTGCCGCCAGACCCCTCACCCCACTAAGGAATTGCAGCCCCACCCCCACCCCAGGAGGACCCCACAGTGGGCCAGGTGAGTGCGACGTCAGCCCAGAGCGAGATGGGCTCAGGTGTGCCCCAACCTTGTGTCCCTCTTCCCCTCAACCTGTCCATCTATGACGTCACAGGGATGCGAGACTCCTTCTCGGCCGGGCCAGCCCTCATCAGGATCGGGGTGGGACTGCTCCAGATTCAGTCCCAGACAGCACCACGGTAATGGCCACAGGACACACAGGGGAGGGAATGGCCACTGTATGTCCTTCTGCTGCAGCCACATCTGGAGCCTGCCTTGGTGTGACGGCCACTGTACACACACTGACAGGCAAAGATAGGAGTGGAACCACGACGACGGCCACTGTATGTGTTGGGGAGGGAACAGCCACTGTATGTCCCTCATCCACCTCTTCCTCCTCCTATGGGAGTAGCACTGCGGTAACGGCCCCTGGACGTGCCGGGGAGGGAACGGCCACTGTACATCCCTCAGCTACTTCCCGTCGGGCAGGCAGACCCGCAGCGATGGCCACTGTACGTGCTGGGGAGGGAATGGCCACTGTATGTCCCTCATCTGCCTCTTCCTCCTTCGGGAGCAGCACCGCGGCGATGGCCACTGTATGCGCTGGGGAAGGAACAGCCACTGTACATCCTTCTGCTGCTATCCCAAGGGCCTGTGGAACTGTGACGACAGCCACTGTACGCGTCGGGGAAGGGATGGCCACTGTACGCCCTTTGTCTAGAGTCCCAAAGGTTCTCCCAGAGGAGAAGGCCCCTTGAGCGGCCCACTCTCCACCCGGCGGCTGTGCAGGATGCCCGTCTGTCCCTCCAGGTGTGGTTCCCTGGAGGTGCTGCCATTCCAGGAGTGGTGGCGAGGCCCGGTCGCTGAAGGCAGGTTCCACGCCCTCCAGCCTGCCCCTGGACGACGCCGGGTCCTGATGGACGCCTCATGGACAAGATGCCGCAGTCAACCCGTGATGTTGCCCCAATGTAGAGGTGACCGCAGTCCCAGGCCTCCCAGGGCTAATCTTCGGACCCCAGGGTGGGACCACCCTGGCCCCACTCACCGTTGGCCCTCTGCCCGGAGTAAGGAGCAACAGGCCTGACCCCTGATGCTGTTTGGCCCCAGCCCCGAGGGCCCCTCCCCAGGTCGAGGCCCTGACAAGAAAGGGCCTCCTGCACCCCAGACCAGAAACGCGCCCGGGCTGTGACACCCTCAAGAGCCATTCCATGCCTACTACAGGAGGGCTTACCTGTAGGGCTCCCTCCGACTCCTGGGTGCCATCTCGATTAAGCCCAGACCTCAGCAGCCCAGTGATGACACAGTGAGATCCCAGTGTTGTGTCTGGACTTGTCAGTGCCTAATTTCCCAGGACTAGAGCAATATACAAGTGTGTGGCGATACCTAAGTGCAGCAGACCAGTGTACTACGTAAAGACTGGGGGGGATAGACTGTATGAACAGTGTCACCATACCTATGTAAAATTCTCCTGTACCCTAACTCCTGTATAATGACAGTGTCTGTGACCTTTTTTTTTTTTTTTTTTTTGTGACCGACTCTGGGCATAGGCTTCACAGCCTGCTTTCAAGGCCCAGTAGTCCTCCTACGTACCGCACACCTCTACATGTCACCACTTCGGCGCTAACACCCACCGTCCATACTGAATACATGCTAGGGCTGTCTCATACAGGACTGGTGTATTGGTATTAGCGGGGGTATTTTTACGACATGTCGGCGGGTCTTCTGGTAGATCAGTAAAGTCTGATTTTATGAAATTCAAATCTTTAAACTGTTCCCTGTCCCCAGTAGGAATTTATCCGTTAGGACTACAGGCCAACTCTACCGAGTTAATTAGCCTGTCACTATACCCGTTCCACATCTAGTGCACCACTGTATGTATACTGTAAGGGAAATTGGATTAAGGCAATATGTGTGTTAAGGCATCTTGCCAAATTTTTATACCCTGTTGCATTGTAAGTGTTCTATTTCCGGTCCAGAAAGAGGAACCCGCTCAGTCACTGGTGTCTTTAGGACAAGAAGTCGGCTTTAAAACACCCAGCATAACACTCTGTCTATCTGTCTATATGTATGTCTATCTATCTATCTATCTATCTATATCTATCTGTCTATCTATATCTATCTATATCTATATCTATATCTATCTATCTATCTATCTATCTATATATCTATATCTATATCTATATATATATATATATATATATATATATATATATATATATATATATATATATATATATATATATATATATATATATATATATATATATATATATATATATTGACTGCCGAAATGTTGAAGGCCTCAGGCGATATAGGGGTGAGTTTAGTCACTGACCTGATAAATAGGATTATTTATGAGTGTGTTGTCCCAGATGGTTGACTGAAGAGTGTAATTGTAAATGTGTATAAAGGGAAGGGTGATGCCCTGGAAAGAGGAAATTATAGAGGTATAAAGCTTTTAGATCAGATAATGAAGGTAATGGAGAGAGTTTTAGAAGGTATGATTAGAGAAAGAGTGAATATTGATGAGATGCAGTTTGGGTTTATTCCAGGTAGGGGGACCACTGATGCCATATTCATTGTTCGACAGTTTCAGGAAAAATATATTGGTAGGAGAAGGGATCTTTATTTTGTTTTTGTTGATTTGGAAAAGGCCTTTGACAGAGTCCCTTGAGAGGTGGTGAAGTGGGCAATGAGAAAGCTTGGGTTGGAGGAGTGGCTGGTTAGGGTGGTTATGGCCATGTATGTGGGTGCTCACACTCAGGTGAGAGTGGATGAAGATTTGAGTGATGAGTTTTCCGTGAATGTTGGTGTGCATCAGGGGTCAGTCTTGAGTCCCATGTTGTTTATCATGGTACTTGAAGCCCTTTCACGTGACTTTAGAAACGGACTCCCGTGGGAGTTGTTGAATGCTGATGATTTGGTGTTGATTGCAGAGAATGAAAGGGAGGCGGAGGAAAGGTTTAGGAAGTGGAGAGATGGTATGGGGCAAAAGGGTTTAAGGGTAAATGCAGATAAAACAAAAGTGATGATATCTAGGGTTGGTGGCGGTACTGTCAGAGACGAGGGAGAGTGGCCATGTGCAGTTTGTCACAGGGGCGTGGGAAGTAATTCCATCTTGTGCGGTGTGTGTGGTAAATGGGTGCATAAGAGATGTAGTGGTATCAGAGGTAGACTGCGAGATAATGCTGATTTTATGTGTACGGCGTGCCGGGGTGAGCAGGTGGAGATTGTCAGTCGTGAAAGGATTGAACTTGCTGGTGAATCTCTTCAGTGTGTGGAAGAGTTTTGTTATTTGGGAGACATGTTGTGTGCTGGAGGTGGGGCTGGAGCTAGCTCTGTGGCTAGGGTGAGAAGTGGTTGGAAGAAGTTCAGGGAGCTCTTGCCTCTCCTGACATTGAGAGGGCTCTCCCTACGTGCTAAGGGGTCTTTGTATGCAGCATATGTTAGGAGTGTAATGCTGTATGGCAGTGAGACCTGGGCAGTGAAGGAGGAAGATATTCGCCGGCTCAGACGTACAGAAATGACAATGATTAGGTGGATGTGCATTGCATCCCTGCGTCCAAGGCCTGGAGGGGCTGGGTTTACAGTGGAAGAGTTGAGAGGTAGGATGGGACTGGACTGTATTGGTGTTGTGATGAGGAGAGGTAGATTGAGGTGGTTTGGACATGTGGAGAGGATGGGAGATGATAATTGGGTGAGGAAGGTGAGAAGTGTTAATATTGGGGGTGGGATTATGAGGGGTAGACCGAGAAAGACATGGGACGAGGTCATTAAGTGTGACCTTAGGGTTAAGGGACTGAACAGGGAGGCTGCAGTGGATCGTGCAGCGTGAAGAGCCGCCATTAGGTGACCAAGGCCGACACATGCAAGCATGTTGGAGCCTTTAAAAACGAAAACGATATATATATATATATATATATATATATATATATATATATATATATATATATATATATATATATATATATTTGTGCTCTTACAGAAACGAGGTTGCTTGGAGTTGATAAAATGAATTTGGAAGATGGTATTACTATGTTGGTTTCTGGTAGGAGTGATGGAAATCATTACCAAGGAGTAGGCTTACTGCTGAGTAGAGATGCTTGCAAGGCACTATGTGAGTCTGAACCAATTATGAGTGCTTGCTTTATGCTCGCTTAAAATCTGACCATGGTAATATCAGTATGGTTGTAGGGTACGCTCCGACAAATGAGGCTGCTGATGAAATGAAGGATGACTTTTATGAGAAGCTGCAGGATGTAGTGAATAGAGTGGCAAGACATGATGTGTTAGTTTGCATTGGTGATTTTAATGCGATTGTTGGCAGTAGTAGGGATGGCTTTGAAGATTGTATGGGTAAGGAGGGTGTTGGTATAAGAAACGAAAATGGGGTACGACTTGCAAGCTTTTGTTTGGCAAATGACCTTATCATTGGTGGAACTATCTTTGAGCACAGAAAAATACATAAGACTACTTGGATTTCACCGTGTGGTAAATATTGTAACCAGATTGACCACATTGCAATTAGCAGAAGGCATAGAAGTTATTTGCAAGATGTTTGCGTAAGGAGGGGGGTAGATATAGGTAGTGATCATCAACTTGTTGTGTCAAAGATTAAAATAAAACTTAAGAGAAACGTTAATGGTAATTGTACAGGAGGTAATAATTATGATTTTGATGAGCTGAGAAGTGATGAGAGCACGAGGGAAAAGTTTCGGTGCGAATGTAGAAACAGGTTTCTAGTCCTGCAGACTTTGATGGAATCTGAAGACAATGATATTAATCAAATGTGGAGAGAGGTAAAAGAGGTTTTGCATGAGAGTGCTAAGGTTACTATTAAGAAAAAGGGAAAAGCGAGAAGGAAAAAGTGGATGTCAGATGAAACATGGAATGTAATTCAGAAAAGGAAAGAGGCTAAGTTAAGAAGTGAAGAACAACATGTTGATGGCCAGGTAGTTGAAGTACTTAGAGCAAAGTACTGGAGTTTACATTCTGAAGTAAAAAGACTCGTTAGACGTGATAAGAGGAGACTATATGATGAAAAGGCGACAGAGACAGAAATTAAATTAAGTAAAAATGACGGTCAGAGCACAAGAGCAGGGTATCAGGCCATAAAGGAGTTAACTGGGACTGAAAGGAGAAGGAAGGAAATACCTGTACGAGATAGAAATGGTAATTTGATGACTAAAGATTTGGATATAAAAGGAAGATGGAAAGAGCACTTTGAATCTGTTCTAAATAGACCAATCCCAGCTGAAGAGGACATTTTGCCAGCCAAGAGAGATTTGCAGATAGAAACAGGGGATATAACTTTGGAAGAGGTAGCAAAATCTATAAAGGAGTTAAAGAATTTTAAGGCTCCAGGTGAGGATGGAATATTCCCTGAAATGCTTAAGGTGGAAAATGACGAGTTGATGAATGCGCTTTTGAAACTTTTTAATGTGGCTTGGGATAATGGTGGAATTCCAGAAGAGTGGAAAAATGGAGTGATTATAAAAATACCAAAAAAGGGAGATTTAAGTGTGTGTGGCAATTGGAGGGGGATAACTTTGACACCTGTAGTTGCAAAAGTCTTTTCCAAAATCTTGCTGAACAGAATAGAGCCAGTAATTGATAAAATTTTAAGAGAAGAACAAGCGGGATTTAGAAAGGGTCGAGGTTGTAATGATCACATTTTTATTGTAAGGCATCTAATGCAACAAGCTAATGAGATGAAAATGCCACTTAACATGTGTTTTGTGGATTTTGAAAAGGCGTTTGATAGTGTTTCACGTGGAGCTATGTTGAAAATTATGAGATTCTATGGTATACCAGAAAAGTTTGTAAATATTATTAGAAGCCTGCATGAAGGTACTTTTTGTAAGGTAATGGTAGGTGGTTCTTTGAGTGATCCATTTGAAGTTAGGTCAGGAGTGATTCAAGGAGGAGTTCTTTCGCCATTGTTGTTTGTTTTGGTTATGGATTATGTTATGAAAAAGGTTGTAAGGAGAACAGGTGCAGGAATTAACTGGACAGAAAATAAGAAGCTCATGGATTTGGACTATGCTGATGATATTGTACTGATTTGCGGAAGTATTTACGAGATGCAGAGGGTGCTCGATTGTCTGGTGGAGGAAGGAGAAAAAGTGGGATTGGTAATAAATTGTGGAAAGACTGAAATTATTAATATGAACGTGGAGAACCAAATCGATTGTGTAATTGGGAATAATGTGGTGAAGAATGTAGAAAACTTTAAATATCTGGGAACGATTGTATCATCTAATGGATCATTAAACAATGAAATTGAGGAGAGGATTAGACAGGCTTGGCGAGCTGTTGGAATGTTGAAATCTGTTTGGAATAATAATATGCTTTCGGTACATACTAAAGTGAAAATTTACAAGTCCATGGTTAGACCAATTTTAATTTACGGGCATGAGTCATGGTACAGTACAATTGCAACAGATCAGAAAGTATTAGGATTTGAGAATAAAATACTGAGAAGGATTCTTGGGGTAAAGTGGCAAGACAGAGTTACAAATGAAAGAGTAAGGGATATTACGAGAGTGGAACCAGTTAATGAATATGTGAGACTGTCTCGCTGGAAGTGGCTGGGGCACATATACAGAAAAGAAGGTTGTTTAATACAGGATGTGCCAGAGTGGATTGCTAGAGGAAGAAGAGGTAGAGGTAGGCCGAGGGAAACCTGATTGAGGACAATGAAAAAAGAAGCAGGAGAGGAGTGTTGGTGGGACCTGAAGGAGATGGCAAGAGACAAATATTGGTGGAGAGAGTTCATTGAGGCCCTATGCATCCCGTGGGGTGCCACAGGAAATGATTGATTGATATATATATATATATATATATATATATATATATATATATATATATATATATATATAGATATATATATATATAAAATTGTTACTGTTTGTTCTAGTAATGGGTAATGGACTTAATGCAAATAAGTCAAGAAGGTTTTAGGGTCGGCTTGCCCTCCCTTTAACGCCTGGTGTGTAGCTGGGTTCCCTTTTCTAGACCGGAGCTTAGACAAATAATAGAGAGGCAGGACACAAAAACTCAAGGCAACAACGTTACATGTGTATTGCTAAAGTCTACAAGTGGAACGGGTAGATGTCACAAGAGTATTTATACTGAACAATTATAAACCTTAGGCGTAGATTGTGGGTGTTGGTATCACGCAGGATACTACTCGGGACAAGATCGGGTAAAGTGAATAGCACTATAATCAGGGGTCCTAGGGCAGTGGGACCAAATACTATCACTTAGGGGACGTCTAGGTTTTATCTATCGGGTGGAGTTCTGTTCACCAGGGCCGTGGCACTGTTTTAACTGTTGGCAGTCTAACTTGTTTGTCCGTCATGTCGTTAATTATTGTTCTTGTACTTGAGCCTCTGTATGAACTTAGTGTGAGGCTATATCACTTAGACAGACATTTATTCCACTGTCCTGCCGTATTCATTGTCTCACTGTTGATTTATTTATTCCACCTTTCTTTTACACTAACACTGATGCTTTTAATTCTCTGACTTCCCGTATTCTGATAATTCACTGTTCTGTCCTTGCTTCACTGTATCACTTTCCCTGTGCTTTCACTGTCACTCACTTTCGGGACTGGGCGTATTGGTGGTCAGGTACAAGGCCGGCGGGAACAACTCAGCCTAACTACTGACGGGGCTGAGTTCTGCCGGGGGCCTCCGTATTAAGGGACAACGGGATCATGCGTAGGGGCGTCCTCTCTCGTCCGGGGCTGCTGGTGGCGAAGGGTCCCGCACTCTCGGGGCTCAGGGCGGGAGTCTGGCCCTCTGGACTGGGGCTGAACAGCTGCCTGAACCTCTTGCTCAGGCGCGTGATGGAGGATGAGGGTCTCCGGCGTCGGAGTGTAGAGATTTCCTGCCTGGGGGTCCTGGAGGCAGTCTGGAGGCCCAGTGGGCTGTGGCGTCGGCCTCCGTCAGGGTCCATCAGGCGAGTCCTCTCAGGAACTGGCTGCAGGGAGAAGAGCCCGGTGGTGGTTATGGGGCCTCTCCAGTAGTCCTCCAGGCTTGGGCCTCCCTCTGGGTTGTAGTCTTGTGTAAGGGAGTCAGCACCTGACGGAGGAGCGGCTACCAGCTGTCTCCTGCCTTAGGGCCCAGCTACTGGCCGTGGCCTGGGGAAGGGACCATCTACAGGCTGACTCAAGGGCACCTTAGGAGCGGCTACCAGCCATCTCCTGACAAAGGCGGGAGCAGCTACTGGCCCTCTCCTTGTTACCTCCGGAGTGGCTACCAGCTGTCTTCTGCTGGAGAGTCGAGTGGCAACAGGCCATCTCTGTTAGGGCACCTTTGGAGCGGCTGCCGGCCATCTCCTTATTACCTCCAGAGCAAGTACCGGCTGTCTCCTGTAGGAGGGTCGAACAGCTACTGGCCGTCTTTGTTAGGGCACCTTCGGAGTGGCTACCGGTCGTCTCCTTATTACCTCCAGAGCAGCTACTGACTGTCTCCTGTAGGAGGGTCAAGCGGCTACAGGCCGTCACTTTAAGGGCACCTTCAGAGCAGCTTCTGGCCATCTGATGAAGGTGGGAGCGGCTACCGGCCATCTCCTTATTACCTCCAGAATGGCTGCAGGCCATCTTCTGTAGGAGGGTTGAGCAGCTACTGGCTGTCTCAGGGGTGCTGACTGGAGCTAGAGTAATAGCCCCCCCCGTGGTTGAAGGTGGTCGGCTAGTGTGGAAGGTAGTTTCGCTTTCCTGGTATGGTGGCGGCAGGCGAGCTCTGGGTCATAGGGGTGCGCGGCCTGGGCAGACTTATGTCCCTGTTGCCCGGAGTCAGGTCGAGCTCTATTTGCCCCTCCGTAGGCTCCTTCTGGGGGTGTTGGGCTGTCCTCCATGAGAGTATACTGCATTTTAGTTTGTATGTAAAGTATTATATAGATGAAGTGGTGTTTGTTACTATATTTAAGCTCTGGGAAAAGTAAGTAAAAAGTACAGTCACCCATGTAGGAGGTAGAAGGATGTCACTCTCGGTCACTCGGGGCCATGGTGATAGATCAAGGTTGATTGATGTGTGAAGATGCTCTCAGCAACACTAGCATGGCACAACGTCAACTTCTCACTTTGGTAGCTGTGGAGAGCAAATGAGTAACGATAAGTAATGCTGAGTGTGTAACGATGAGTGAGATGAATGCTGAGTGAGGGCTCTGAAAGTTACTGCATCTTAGTTTGACCCGTACACCCCTGCATCAGCGTGGTGATGGTGGAGATGGAGGGTAGGTTGGGGAGTAAAATGCAGTATAATGTCACTGAGGGGAACTCAACATCCCCAGAGAGAGCCTACCGAGGAGCATATACAACACGCCTGGACTCCGGGTGACAAGGACATAAGTCCGCCTGGGCCACGCGCCCATATGATCCGGAGCTTGCCTGCCACCACCATAGCAGGAATATGCGACTACCTTCCGGGCAAGCCGACCATCAACAACCACGGGGTTGAGCTGTTACGCCAGCTCCAGTCAGCACCCCTGAGACAGCTGGTAGCCCTCAACCCTCCTACAGGAAACGGCCTGCAGCTGCTCTGGAGGCAAACAAGAGACTGCCTGTAACCGCTCCCACCTTCCTTAGGAGACGGCCAGAAGCCACTCTGAAGGTGCCCCTCGAGAGACGGCCTGTAGTTGCTCGACCCTCCTACAGGAGGCGGCCTGCAGCTGCTCCGGAGGTAACGAGGAGACGGCTGGTAGCCGCTCCCACCTTCGTCAGGAGATGGCCGGTAGCCGCTCTGAAGGTGCCTCTCGAGAGACGGCCTGTAGCCGCTCACTCCTCCTACAGGAGATGGCATGCAGCTGCTCCGGAGGTAACCAGGAGACGGCCAGTACCCACTCCTGCCTTCGTCAGGAGATGGCTGGTAGCCGCTCTGAAGGTGCCCCTGAGTCGACCTGTAGCCACTCCCTCCCCCAGGCCACGGCCAGTAGCCGGGCCTTAGTGACGGCCAGTAGCCACGCGCTTCGGTAGGAGATGGCCGGTAGCCACTCCTCCGTCAGGTGCTGACTCCTGCCTACCAACCTATGACCCAGAGGGAGCCCCTGGCTTGGAGGAGTACTGGAGAGGCCCCGTGGCTACAACCAGGCTCTTCTCCCTGCAGCCAGATCCGGAGAGGACTCGCCTGATGGGCCCCGATGTAGGGCGACGCCACAGCCCCCGCCTGATGGCGTCCCCAAACACCGGGGGCCGCAGCCCTCGGGACCTCCAGACCGCGCCCAGGACCCCTGGGCGGGACCTCCCTACACCCAGACGCCGGAGATCTTCGTCCTCCATCAGGCGCCTGAGCGAGAAGGTCAGGCAGCTATTTGGCCCCAGCCCCGAGGGCCAGGCTCCCACCCCAAGCCCTGAAAATATGGGACCCTTTGCCACCAGCAGCCCCGGACGAGAGAGGTCTCCCCTACGCGTGATCCCATGGCCCCTGAACACTGAGGCCCCCAGCGGAACCCAGCCCCATCAGTAGTGAGGCTGAGTCACCTCTGCCGCCCTTGTACCTGACCGTCACGACGCCCAGACTCGAAAGGAGTGACGGTGAAAACACAGTGTCCGTGACATAGTGAAGTAAAGGCAGAACAGAGAATTAACAATATAAAGGAAGTCAATGAGAAAAGCATCAGTGATAATATACAAGAGTGGTGGAATAAGCAAGGTAACAGTGAAACAGTGAACACAGCAAGGCAGTGAAATACGGGTCTATCACAGTGAACATGCTACCAAATAGTAACGCCGCACCACACTAAGATCATACGCAGGCCTCAGTGTTAAAATAATAATTACCCACAGTGAAATAGTGCCACCAATTCCACCAATATATAGAACTTGGATTTCCTGCAATAATAATATCGCATAACCCCTCTGCCCTTAAGTGCTTTTCACCTTACCCGACCTTGACCTGAGTTGTATCCTGCGCGATACTAACAACCCATATCTAGGCCTATCATAATTGTCCAGTATATCTGTATTTGTGACATCTACCCGTTCCGCTGTAGAATTTATTAATACACATGGAATGTTGTTGCCTTGAGTTTTTGTGTCCTGCCTCTCTCCTATTTGTCTAAGCTCCGGTCTAGAAAGAGAACCCAGGTACACACTAGGCGTTAGAGGGACGGGAAGCCGACCCTAAAACACCTAGCATTACAGGGAGAAGTGTGGGATCAGGTGGGGGTTGATGTGGTGGTGGGTTGTGAGTCAGTACTCTCCCTACAGTTCCATTTGTGTTTACTTGATCGTAGATTTGTATGTGATTTCTTGTACAATGTTAAATTGTAGTTTCTTGCTGTAAGGTGTGAACTAGGAGTCAATGCTCGTTATCGTCTCACCTGTTTGTTCCATAGCAATCGTAGATAGTTGTAGTTTGTTGGTTCGCTGATTGTAGATTGACATAGAATTTGGAAGATTGGTTGTAACAATATATTGTCAAACCACTGCCAATATAAAGTTGTAAGGTGTCATGTGGCTCGACTTGTTGTACTGTTTGTTTTCTATCTTGATAGTGTAGATTCAACTGTAGACTCGTAGACTCGTAGACTCCTAGATTCGTAGACTCGTAGACGTGGTTCGTACGTTCGCGGCTACCAAAATAATGTATCAAACTTGTGGTTGATTACATCGTAGTTGTATCCGAGCTGTGGTTAACAGTGAGTTAAATTGTAGGAGATAATGTTAGTTTTAATTATCGTCGATGACAGGAGAAAGATAAAGATTAGTACTGGGGTTTGTTTGGGTTTATTTCTTCAAAGGGGATATCTCACAATTCATACTAAGTATGTCTCACAAGAGTAGTGAGGTGAATGGGTTTTATGCTTGCTAACTTCGAGAGCCTGTCCCCTTTTCTCCACTGTGCTTCTCTCTAGAGTCTAGAGCCCTTTCTCGCTCTGTTTCCTGTCTTCTTCTGCCTTCTAACTCCTTCTCTCTCGTATAGGAGAGGTTGTGTCACGTGTACTGCACGGCTGAGTAGAATTTTTCTCGATTCTGGGGACTTTCCTATCAGGCGTCACGAGGTGTTGTATATGGCATATTGTGCTGTCTGTGGCATTCCTTCTGAGAGAATGTGTGAACGTCACTTCTTCTACCCCTAGCTATGACTTTGACTTAACCCCTAGATTACATATGTATGCTACCAGCTATTATGTATTGTATTATGATATTTTAGAGTCCTGACACTTGCATTAACTGGTAGTAACTTGTTGTTGGTACGGATGCCATGCTGTGGTAGGGTGAAAGAGCAAATTGCGGCGACGAGGGTGGTTCAGGAGTTTGAGTCCAAACTGGCGGAGGTATGCTTGATGGGTGATGGAGATGGTTGTTAAGCTGAGTGTCTGAAGTGCGGTATAGCTGATGTATACTGGACCAAGAATTATCTTTACAGTATGCCTCTGGACACTCTAATCTTTATTTTTGTGTTGTAGTGAAACTTGATGACCATGCTGGTGAGGCATATGTCAGTTCTGAAAGCATGAAGGAGTGGTAGATGTTGCGAAATTCCACCATGGGAAGACCAAAAGACTTAAGTCTTCGCAATATGTAGGGCCTGAAAGGGGAGGATTGAAAGACGGAAGCTGTGTGTTGGTTCCAGCGTAGTTTGCTGTCCAAAGTTATGCCGAAAAGCTTGACAGTACCCTGGACTACCTCAGGGATGTGGTCGTCCAGATCAAGGAAGGGGGGTGGGGTGGGAGTATTGGCCAAGTTAAACTGTATGATGACAGTCTTGTGGTAGTTGACGGTGACATTATTTTGTTTGCCCATTCCAGAAGATTGTTAAGATTTTGCTGCAAAGTGAGGTAGTCTGGTTCGAGGTTGGTGTTACTATGGAGATGATAGGGTCATCAGCATATTCCATCGAAGGGTTGGTGTCAGTGAGGGTATCGTTGATTAGGATAAGGAAACAGAGCGGTCTCATCCTAGTCCCCTGTGGCTTACCATACGTGAGGGACCGGAGCCTGGAGGTAGCACCCCTGTAACGAACAGTTTGTTCTCTGTCAATCAAAAAGGCAAGCTGGGGAATGAGACTCGATCTGACACCAATTTCCGCTGCTTTATTGATGACTGTGGTGTGGGTAACGAGGTAGAATGCCCTTGTGAAGTCAATGAATGTGGCTGGAACGGAAGTTTTTCTCTTTTTTAAGCTGGTGTAAATAAAATTTAGCAGACTGCTTAAGCAGTGGGTAGTGGAGGATGTCTTTCACGTTGTCAAACTGTTGTTTATCTATGTTTGGTTCTATGTCTTCATAAATCCACTCAGCAACAAAGCTCTCACAAAATAGACTGGATATTAGGGTGATGGTGATGGGGCGAAGGTTGTTCAAAGTGGGTGGGTCGGTGACTTTGGGTATGGCAGTAACATAGGATTTCTTCCAAATGGATGGTGATGTGGATCGCTGAAAGGAGGCATTGATGATGGTGCATAATGGTTTCAAGAGCTCTGGGGCAAATTCTTTTAATAGCTTCATTGGTAGATCTAGTGGTGTGACTGATCTTTTGTTCTGGTAGGTTGGCAACTTTCTGTAAACATTGAGTTAAGAGAGACTTTTCTACACTGAATGAGTTATTACAGCGCTAATTAACCTATCGGTTACGATTTTTTTTTTCTGAGATGAATTAAATTGTCAGGATATATAATTTCTTCACTTTAACTTGGTGCAAAATTGCCATCTTTCCATTTTGAATACTAAACTGTAACAAGAGAATAACACCAGAACATAATGCTAGGCACGAAGAAGTTCCATAAAAAAAGATGATGAGCCATAGTATTGTCTTCTTCTACCACCGAGTTAGGAGAAAAAAGCTACAAAAGGACAAAAATCTCCGCATAGTTAAAACAAATGAACTATAGCAAGAATTACAGATATCGTGGTGAGGGGGCTGATACGTTATTTTTACCAGCCTTTCCTAAGCAATATAAACATCATCAAGGGGTAGAAAGAATGAGCTAGTTGCTACAACCCTAGGCTCACACAAACGTGAAACTAGTGGCCAGCAGGCTGAAGTTGCCTTGTTCCTGTAGTCCACCATCCTCCTTTCGGGCCTGAGGGAGGGAGCTAGTGTAATATGTATTGTGAATATTTTTATATATTCTTGTGCATTCAGTCATGTATACATCTAACTAACTTAATAAATATATAAAAAAGGATATATATATATATATATAT
The DNA here is from genome assembly GCF_032717465.1 of Coenobita brevimanus. Classification (NCBI taxonomy): domain Eukaryota; kingdom Metazoa; phylum Arthropoda; class Malacostraca; order Decapoda; family Coenobitidae; genus Coenobita; species Coenobita brevimanus. Next base: position 14,306,164 of record NC_137029.1, on the reverse strand, counting down.
ATATATATATATATATATATATATATATATATATATATATATATATACACACACCGGTGTGTATATTCATAATACTGTGCATGTTACAGTCGGGGACGTTTGTATAACCGTGAAGAGAAACAACGCAGTAATATTAGTGCCACTCATGAAGGCGTCCCTCTGCAGTATCAGAAAGAATGAATTAAAAATGACCTAGCGTGCCACAAGGATGTTAAAGGAAATTGCCTGTCAGATACGTTTAAACAATGCAGTGGGAGTCAGACGGTATGAATAGTGAGACAGTGTGAGTGAGTGAGCTAATGAAGAAGGGAGGCTGGGTGAGTGACAAAGAATAAGTAATGCAGAGTGAGTGAGTGGGTGAGATAGAGTTAGAGAGTGATGCAGAGTGAGTGAGACTGCGAGTAAGCGAGTGAGGGAGGGTGAGTGAATGCAGCAGAGTGAGCGAGTGAGTGGGGGTGAGTAAGAAAGAGTGAATGAGTGAGGCAAAAGGAAGTAGTGTGAGAGAATGAGTGGATGAATGAGTGAGACATTGTGAAGGAGAATGAGTGAGGCAGCGCAGGTGAAACATAGTGAGTGACTGAGGCCGCATGGGTGAGACAATAAGACAGAAGGAATGAATGAGTTAGTGAGTGAGCACGAGTGAATGAGTGTGTGAGACAGTGAGTAAGCAGTGAGTGAGAGTGAGTGAGTAAGGAGGATTGAGTAAATGCGCGACTGAAGGAGAGCTAGTGAGTAATAAGGGTGTCAGTGTGGTCGGGACTGTGGGAGGACTAATACCTGTTGCACCATGCCGCCATCCACACCCACGCTGGCATTCTCACTAGTACTTTCCACCACTATAATCCTCAGTCAAGGAATCACAGGTTGGTCTTCCATTTTGTAAATGGCGTAACTACGATATGCCATCATTTTATGTATGTGCATACAGACAGAAGGGTATGCAAATAGAGAGATATTTGGCACAATAGTAATTACGTTGCAGTAAACGACTTTATTCAGTTAATGTTTCGGAAACATTCATGCCATCATGCGCCAGTCAGAAATGCTCACAAAAACAGATGTTTACTGTAAAACTGCACAATTGTTCCATATTATGTTGCACTTGCCAAGCAATCATCTTTTGTTGATATTACAGGGCAACTAAAGAGTCAGGTTACTTAGCAAATTTTGTAATGATGTAGGGGAATAGTTACAGCACGTGCTCAATATGGACACCCTCAACGGCAGATACTTGTGCAAACGTTTCTCCCAGTGACGTAATGTATTCTTGAACATTCTGGGATTTACTTTGCAGGTGGCTGCTCTGATTTCTCCTGAAGGGTGATGGCAGTGTTTATCTATGTAACTTGACTTTTGAATCACCCTGTATATATGTATATCTATCTATCTATTGCCAGACGCCTTAATCCCATACGGGGTGGCCACAACAAATTGCCTCCACGTCGCCCTGTCCCTCGCCATTTCATTATCCTGCTTCCAATTCACAACCCCCTCTCTCATATACCTCTCCACTCCATCCCGCCGTCTCATCCTTGGCCTCCCCCCCCTCTCTCCCCCTCCTTCTCACTCACATACACTCTCCTCGTCAGTCTCTCACTCCCCATCCTCTCCACATGGCCAAACCACCTCAATGTGTTTCTCCTAATGCTTCCTATCACATCCACATCCACAACACAACGCTCCTTCACATTCTCATTTGTCAGTCTGTCTCTCCATGTGACTCCACAGGCTCCTCTCAAATAACTCATTTCCACTGCTCTCACGCTTGACTTCTGTCCCTCCAACAACGTCCAAGCTTCACTTCCATACATTAGAGTTGGTATCACAATAGTGTCATGTAGTAAGTTTTTCTCCTACATGCTCACTTCCCTGTTTCTTATCACTGCTTTCAAGGAACCAGCAACCTTTCTTTCTTGTTGTACACTTTCAAGCACTTCACCTCCAAACTTCCATCCTTACTCATCACACTACCCAAGTACTTAAACGTACTCACATTTTCCATTTCCTCATCATCCAACCTCACTGTACATTCTGGCTTCACTTCTCTCGAAAATCATAACTTTACTTTTCCCTACATTCACCTTTAGAATCCGTTTCTTACACACTCACCCAAACTCATCCACCAAACCTTGCAGCTCCCCATCGTCTTCACCTAACAACACAGTATCATCTGCAAACAACATTAAGGCCACTCCAACATCCATTGCCCTACCTTGTATCTCTTTTCTAACCCCATCCATGTACAGATTGGACATCCATGGAGACATGACACATCCCTGTTTCAACCCAACCTTCAAAGAGAAAAATTCATTCAGTTCACAATCCACAGGCACTGCAGCCTTAGCACCCTTGTACATACTCTTCACAGCATTCAACAACTTCCTATCTACTCCATATATTCTTAATACTTTCCACAATCCTTGTCTATCCACCCTGTCATATGCTTTCTCCAAATCCATGAAGGCCACATACAACTTCTTTCCCTTCTCTAGAAACTTTTCCACTAAAGATCTAAGAATGAATATCTGATCTGCACAACCTCTTCCCTTCCTAAAGCCTCCCTGTTCTTCTCCAACTAATTCCTGTTATTTTCCTAACTCTGTCAATAAGTATCCTACCATATACTTTTCCTATTACACTAAGAAGACAAATGCCCCTATGATTACCACACACTTCTTTTTCCCCTTTCCCTTCGTACAAGGGAATAATTATACCTGATTTCCAATCCTCCGGGACTCTACCTTCCTCCCAGGCAAGCTGCACATCTTCACATCCATTCTACTACTATCTTTCCCCCCTGCTTCAGCATTTCACCATATCCCCCATCAATTCCTGGGGCTTTCCCCATTTTAACTTTCTTCATTGCTTCCACAACTTCCATCCTACTGATTTCTTCCTGTCTTCTCACTTCCCTCTTTATCCCAGCCATTCCCCAGCCACCTATACTCACATTACTTTCATTCTCTATGTCCAACAAATCCTTAAAGTGTTCTCTCCATCTGCTCACTTTTTCTTTCTTCTCCACTAGTAATCTACCATTTTTATCTTTCACTCCCTTTTTAACTTCATTGCCACCCTGTCTAACTCTCTTTAACTCATTGCAGAACATTGTTTTACATTCCCTCCATTTTACATTCAAATTCCATCCAAATTCCTCATCCACTCTCTTCTTACTCTCTCATACTAATCTTTTCACCTCTTTCTTTCTTTCTGTATATAACTCTCTCTTCCGTCTCACAACTTCTTCCACGCCCCTATTTCTCGTCGATTCATTATATGCTTTCTTCTTTTGTGCCACTGCCTGCCTCACCTCTTCATTCCATCGTGCTGTTCCTTGCACCACCTTTCGTCTTCTCTTCACCCCACACACCACCTCACGTGCTGCACATATCTCTTCTGTGAATATCTTGCACACACCTTCCATGTCCCCCATCTGCTCCAATTCATATTTACTCAATCGTTCCTCCACTTCTCTCGTATATTCTGCCTTTTTCTCATCCTCTTGTAACCTTTCCACTCTCCTTACACCTACTTCTTCCTTCCGTCCTTCCCTTCTATTTCTCCATTTTACTTGGACCTTGATTCTGATCACCACCAAGTGGTGGCCAGAAGGTCCACTCCCCCAACCTCTATATGCTCTTGCATCCATTAAACATCTTCTCATCCTTTCATCCACACACACATAATCAGTCATTGCCTTCCTTTCATTCAGGTCACCACCCACCCTTCTCATCACGTGCCATGTATACTTGTGGATCATTTTGTGCCTGAAGAGGGTATTGGCTATCACCAACCCCCTCCTGGCACAAATGTCCAATAAAGCACTGCCATTCTCATCTGCCTCAGCAGGCACACCCCACTCACCAACTACTCCATCCACCTTCACATTCCCTACTTCACCATTCATATCACCAATCAAAAACATGCTCTCATTCCATTCAAACTTTTCCATGCACACTTCCACATTTGTCCAGAACTCTTCTCTCACTCTGCCTGCACGATCTTGCGTTGGCGCATACACATACACAATTGCCTACATTTGTAGTCCAACTTTCAATCTTACCCACACAAACCTTGAGCCACCTGATCCATACTTTCATATATTCTCCTACCATCCGTTACTCACAACAATACACACTCCTTTTGCCCTCTCATTCTCACCTACTCCCGCACATATACCCCATCCATACGCCCATTCTCTCACACTCTTACCTCACCATTTAGTTTCAGTTAATCCACATATAGCCATTTTTGCACCCTCAAGTACCTGGACAATCTCTCTTTCACCTCATTATTTGCACCCCTTACATTCCAAGTCACCATCCATATCATGTCCTTTGTTCGGTTCTTAGTCGTCATCTTTTGGTCAGTCCTGGTCCGAGGCTTCTTGTTAGTATTTTTAGTTAGTTGTTTTCCGGGAAGGGGCACTAACCCTCCGCCAACCCATTTGCTGTCACGTAGGGAACACGTGTCGGTTGGTTATAAGGTTACCACCCAGCGTTGTAAATGCTTTCCTGGTTTACAGGAAAACATTTGGCTTGCCACTCGATGTAGAGCTACCCTAAAAACAGAGTACCACTACACTACTCTGGGTTTTAGTGGCAGTGGAACACTGGTTTTCGGCAATAACTTTTTATCAAAGCGTCGGATATTTTACTAGGGTATCTTTCAGACCGCGACCTAACTGGCGTCAGTATGGATTATTACCAACTGTGGAGACTTAAGGCACTTATAAGAGTAAAATAAGCATGCGAGGTGACAGAATGAGCCATCGCTCGTGCGAGGCTAGCGTGACGTATAGTTATGTAGGCACCGCCACCCGGATACTCCAACTAATACGATACTATGGTCGTACCATTCTAAAGTGGCGGTTTGGGTGGGGCACCAACCTCTGTACAGTGGTGCCACGTTTTCCATACTCGCGATGCCTCTCTCTCTCTCTCTCTCTCTCTCTCTCTCTCTCTCTCTCTCCTGGGGGTAGATGTGCATCACCCTAGGGAATTTTGTTTCTTTTGTGTCTTATAAACTTGTGCTTTCATTTCTTTATTTTTTTTTTTTTATTATTTTATTGTTTTACATAAGGCGCCAGACGACCTCGGTGTTGAGGCGTCTTGGTTTGTTTTCATTCAGTCATTCTCGCCCTCCTTCCTTCCCTCCCTTCATCTTTCCCTCAGCTTGACAATGCACTCAACACTGCCCCCTGCCTGCCTTCTCTCTCTCTCTCTCTCTCTCTCTCTCTCTCCTGGGGGACATGTGCTTCACCCTTGGGAATTTTGTTTCTTTTATGAGTGACTTATAAACTTGTGGTTTCATTTCTTTATTTTGTTTTTATTATATCTAACTATGTTTAAAAAAAATATTGTTTTACATATGGCGCCAGATGACCTCGTTGTTGTGGCGCCATGATTTGTTTTCATTCAATCACTCTCTCCCTCCTTCGTTCCCTCCCTTCCTCCATCTCTCACTCAGCTGCACTCAACACTGCCCCTGGTCTGCCTTCCCCCCCCTCCTCTCTCTCTCTCTCTCTCTCTCTCTCATCTGTGGTATTTTAGGATACATTTTGGTTATTTTCTTTTATGTTATAATGTACATATTGTAAATTTGACTTTATTTCCACACCACCCAGGAGGTAAAAATCTTGGCGCGTTTTTTTTTTTTTAAGAGGTGTCCCCAAACAGGCCTAGTCCTCTATCCCTCGGGTCGGGCTGGGTGTGTGTGAGTGTTGCCGCTCACGAGGGTTTTAATGTATATATTTTTTTTACTAAGAAATTGGCACATTTTTTTCTTATATTCCTGCACATTATCTTATAATCATAATTGTGACATTATTACCCACCCCAGAAATACGGTAACAGCCAATAAAAGTGACTACTTTTTTTTAAGCAACACTGTAAAATAATTATGCCACGTTTCTGTATTGACGTATAAATATTTTACGCATAATACGTTTACTGTTTTTTCATATAATACACACGTTACCATTATATTCTTATGTGTTTATCTTATTGTGATGCCTATTACATATATATATCAGAGCCGTTCACATAGCGTGTATGGAACACGTGGCAACACTGTACAGAGGTTGGTGCCCCACCCAAACCGCCACTTAAGAATGGTACCACCATAGTAAGGCAGGACTCTGTCCGAAAACGTCAATTCATGGCCTTGGTTGTAAGTCATACTGACTCGAACAGAAAATGAATCAGGGTATGGAAATAATGCATTGCTTCGGAGTGAGAATGAAACGCCATAGCAACGCTAAAAATACAAGGATACGAACACACATTCGTAAAATACAACCATTGTGAATTTTTGAGTATCCAGCCTGGGGCGACGTAACCAAGTAAACACGAGCCCGTGGATCCCGTCATCATCGACATCGTCCGCGATGACGATGACGGAGATGACGACATATTCCTGGAGAGTGACACTGAATAAAAGTTACTGTGTAGGCCTACTAATTTGTACATCTATCATAATGTATCCACATTCTGTCTCCAGCTACTGCAATGTATTCCTCCTTATTACATGCATATACCATGCAGCATTGCATCAATGGCCGTAGGTTTCATGTAAATGCTTTGTAGTTATATTATTACTGACTTTTCTTGACAATTCAAATTCAGGTAACCTTATTAAACAGGTGTCTTCTTACTCTCCGCTGAACTATATATTCCACTGTGACGATAACACGCAACATGTCATGTGTGCAATGTAAGGCCATCATGTTACTTATATACAGTATGACACGTTTCGTCACATGCACATTTGGAATGTTGGAAGTGTACTTCAGTCAGGGGACATGGGGAGTTGTACACCTCAAGTGGATGGTATTTCCGTATATGATGATTACAATAATTCACGTCCCTGCGTTAAAAATGGATAACTTCCTTATAGCCCATCTATATATCTATTGCCAGACGCCATAATTCCGTAAGGGGTGGCCACTTGACTTTATTTGTTTTACGGGGAGGGGCACTAACCCTCCACCAACCCACTTGTTGGCACGTAGGGAGCACCTATGGTCTGGTTATATGGTTACCACCCAGCGTTGTAAATGAGTTCTTGGCTTACACGAAACCATGTGGCTTGTCATTCAATGTAAAGCCACCTGAAAAGGAAAGGAGAATAATAAGAAGTGACAGGAAGGATGGGAGAAATAGGAGGAGAGGAAGGCAGGCACGGAAAATGAATGATAAAGGCTAAGGAAGAAGTAGGCAGCACTACATCAAGTGAGTGGATGATGGTCGCCTATACGAAAATACCAGGCTTATTTTTCAAATATAGGCAACATTTTCCGTCTACCAAAGTAGACACCCACTATCTATCTATCTATCTATTGCCAGACGCCACAATCCCGTAAGGGGTGGCCATTTGACTAAGTTACACTTAGTCCCCATGTTTTACACTGAGAGGCACTAACCCTCCACCAACCCACTTGTTGACACGTAGGGAGCACGTATGGTTCCTTTCCAATATTTCACCCATACGATGATTAGGGGGCGGTGTCTATATGGACAACGTCAAAGTGACGTCACGATATGAGTGAGGGGGCGGGGCATTTCCTCGCTAGCCTCGCTCCAGCAATGGGTAAAACAGTCGCCTCGTATGCATATTTTCCTCTTATACGTGCCTTAAGTCTCCAAGTTTGGTAATAAACCATACTGACGCCAGTTAGGCCGGGATCTGAAACATACCCTGGTAAAATATCATCGTAATCCAACTCTTTGATAAAAAGTTATTGCCGAAAACCAGTGTTCCACTGCCTCTGAAACCCATAGTAAGTGGGTGGATGATGAGCGCCCCCACCTACCACATGTATATTTGCGCTTACGGAAAATCTGCACTCTTCTATGTCCTATTTTATGCAGTGACATTACGCCAGATCTCCGACATCTTCAGGCTCCAAAAAACAAAGAACTCAAATGATTTTTTCATTATACCTGTGTACAACGGTTTATAATTTAGAAATGAGCTGTATTTCTAGTTGCAACACTCCATACGAGGTCCATTGCAGGAGCGAACCTTCTCGAGGAAGCGTGGTAGTTTGAATTAAGCCTTCATTATGCTGGTGAAACACGAAAAGGGAAGTGGTGTTTGTTGTAAGAGTGAATTATGTGAGTTAGACTGTTATAATGTGTGTGTGTGTGTGTGTGTGTGTGTGTGTGTGTGTGTGTGTGTGTGTGTGTGTGTGTGTTTCAGTCTGTATAGTGCACGTTACTGTCACAAATCGACAAAGTGCAAATATGCAAAGAAGGATATTAACGGACGTTCTCTCTTGACCGAATTTAAATGCACGTCATGGCTTAGTGTTCGAACCCTAAACTCAGGGAACACTGAGACTGCGAAGTGAACATGCCACCGTGTCAACATAACTCCAAGAATACAGTATCACGGAGTACGGTAGCCACTCCGTATGTAGGGATGGCGCAGGTTCAAAATGGCGTGCTGTTCAGAGGGTATAGGAGCTCTCGTGCGAAAACGGTTGCAAAGCCCAGTTCTAAACTTATGAACTAAAAGACCTTCGCTGTCCAAGTGCAAAACTACTTGCAAAGTTTTACTAACCTTCGTAGCAATCGAACGGCAAAAATATCGAATTTGTTCTTCATCCTTTCTTTTTCATTGGTCATAACTCCAATACAAAAAGGCGTACGCGAGCGTACTATACACCAAAACGCATCTTGTAAGTGTAGATGTTTCTTTTCATGTTTAGAAAAGTTCAGGCTATGGTTCACGAGCTACTGCCTGAAAACTGCATTGCGGTCTCCCGTAAGTATGCCATTTTGCACAATGTTGGTTAGCTACAGTTTGCCTACAGTTAAGGAATGTACAAAACACTTCTTTTCATGGGATGGGACCCTCGTTTAAGTCTTTCAGTAGCAATGGAGCTATGTTCTATGAGTCATCTGCAGTCTAAACAGCATCGCTCTGCCATAGCTAGCTACAGCTTACCGCGTTATTCTCTGGGTCTCAACTTCATCTCTATTTTTCGACAACAATGCTTTCTACTTCTGTATAGAAGGCTAACAATAGGTTAAACGCTACCTTGAATACCAGTCAATCCTGGGAAGCAAGCTAGTTTTCTACTGACTTTCATGACTAAGCCTAAGCGAGGCAATTCAGGAAACTTCTCCGTTACACGTATTGTACAGTCGAACAAGTAGAAAGTGCAAAAAATACTGGGGTATATGGGGACATTTGGCAGTTCCCTGTAGTAAGTCCACGTATCTTTATGAATGAATCGCCCAGAACCTAGAGCCTGTGTAAGGTGGACCGTGATTGGCTGAACTTTTGAGTGGTGGTGAAGCAAATATTCTCATCATATTATACGTAAATCAAGGTTAATAACTAAGAAGTGGCACAAAACAATGTATGGAGAATACTACAGTATTTAATGATCGAACGTGGAGTACAACAGAGTAATAAGCGTCAGAAATCTGTAAAACGTAACTGGCAACATAGCACAGAAGAGCAGCATGTCAGCTGGTAGTTTCGTTTATTCATAATATTCGAAGCAGTGGAAACGAAGGCTAGTGAACCAGATTAATGGATGTTGACCTCTAACGAGGAGAACCGGCAATGCTTTCTTTAACGAATGATAACGCATAGGCACGGAGTGGTCACGTAACATGCAACGTGTGAGGATGGTTTGGTCTCCATGGTGTTGGTGAGGTCACAGAGATAGGGGGAAGGTTCAGGTCTGAGCAGTATCTGGAGCTACTAAAGGAGGTGATGCTGCCTACTGTCCGCGCATACACCTTTCCGTATCCTGAGAACATCATTTTCATGCACGATAATTGTCCCGTGCACACAGCGAGAGTTGTGCGAACATGGTTTGAGGATCAGCGCCACCTAGAACTTTTGCCTTGGCCTAGCAACAGCCCTGACCTAAAAAACCATTGAGAACGTTTGGGCCAATATTGTTAATGTTAGGGAGCCCAACGAGGAAAGGACGCCACAGCGACTGTTGCGTCACATGATGAGGGAGTGGGTCTCAGGAGAAAGCCTCGCATCATTCACAGTCATGTGGCGTCACTACCTGACCGCCTTCACGATGTGATTACCAGCAATGGTCTCTGGACAAAATAGTGAGTGTAATTAAAGTGGCAGAATTATTTTGATTTAATAATGTCATCCAATGTTGTTGTCATGATACTGTATCCGTTTGGACAGTTCTTCTGATAAAACAGGAATATTATTCATTTGTCATAAATAGATCACACGTTATTTTGGAAAGAACATTATTTTATAATGTTTTGAGGAATGAATATTTTGTCAGGAAATAAACTTACTGTAAATTATTATGATTTTGTTCTGAGCCTACCGGTGATGGGATATAGTAGAATAAACTTACTCTAAATTACTGTTGTATGCTTACTGATGATGAGACATAGGCTAGTAGAGTTGAAACATTATCACCATAAGTGACAAATATATGTTAGGCAAAAACAAACCCTCATAATTGATTACCATGCCGTCCCTGTATTCATTTTCACCACATTAGAAAACATGTCCTGTTTATTGATTGCGATGAATTTTCTTAGAAAAGATAAAGGAAAATAAAACCGTTGTGGGATATGTGTTGGAATCAGCGCCATGCTCATCTCAGCTATATCGCACACGGTTAACATCCTGGCAATCGATAGTGATGTCGGTAAGCGATACACAGATAAAGTCAAAGCAATCATATGATCTTAAATCCCGTCATCGAACACTTTGTGGCAACTTTGATGGGCAAACCAGCAGACAGCCAGTGCCCGTAGTCGAGGGAAATCATCAGACATTTCCCGGTGGTCTGGCACCGGGCATGAGGCAAGGACCCTGCCCTCCTCAAAAAGTTGCCTCTTTAACCATATTGTTTTTCTGCACTCTTCATTGTTTTCTTTGTTTACAATTGCAACAATCTATATGCTATACTGAGTTATTTCTTTTTCTTTTCAATTGCGTTGCGCACTCAATCGCTGCTGACCCCCTACTGGCTACTGGTCGACTTTACTGCCTGACCAGCTACACAGCAGTTTGGACAACATCACAGTCATGCCTGACAAACTGTGCCCGATGAGGGCACAGTCCGCCAGTTACTGCCCGATAGGCGAGAGTGTGGACGGGGATTAACAACTTAGCCTACATCCGGGGACTGACTAACGTCAAGCAACATAATTATATGTATCAAATTGAGGGAACAACCCCACGGCTGCCAGTGTTAATTGACGCTAGTTACCCACTTGGTAGCCTCTTCATTCCAATGTCTTCGTCGTCGTCTCTTTCCTACCATCTCCTCCAAACACTGTGGGGGAGGGATCGGTGTTGGTTGGGTGCTGCAAATTAAACCAGGATATTTGGTTACCTAGTCACTGTTTGATGGATGGCTTATGCACCTCATGGACGTGAAAGTAATTAAGTGGAGCTGCTAGGACGAATTTTAAGTAACCATTTTATAATGTATGAATGTTGCCGATTATCTTAATATATTTTTGCGTTTCTAATGCAATGCATTTATACTGATAATCAGCCCCGTGAGGAGGTACTGTCTGCAGAGTCGTGGGCGATACTTAAAGGGTTTTGGCATCTCTTTGTTCATGAATCAATCCTTTTCAGCTCTTCAACTGTCCCTCGTTTCTATCCTTTTCCCTCGTGCTTGGTGTCAATCTCTATTTCCTGCTCCCTTGTGCTACAAGGTCTTACTGGCTTAGTACAGTCTTCTCCCTTTTTATTTCACAATAATATATTTGGTGAAATATAAAAAGTAGTAAGACAACAAATAGTTTTGTATTAATTTACTGCCTATGCATATTAACAGATATCATGTGTCATAGAGGATAATAACCCTTGAAATTGATGAAATGTAATACCAATATTACATTCGTTAAAGAAAGCATTGCCGGTTCTCTTCGTTAGAGGTCACCATCCATTAATTTGGTTCACTAGCCTTCGTTTCCACTGCTTCGAATATTATGAATAAACGAAACTACCAGCTGACATGCTGCTCTTCTGTGCTATGTTGCCAGTTACGTTTTACAGATTGCTGACGCGTATTACTCTATTATACTCCACGTTCGATTATTAAATACTGTAGTATTCTCCATACATTGTTTTGTGCCACTTCTTAGTTATTAACCTTGATTTATGTATAAAATGATGAGAATATTTGCTTCACCACCACTCAAAAGTTCAGCCAATCACGGTCCACCTCACACAGGCTCTAGGTTCTGGGCGATTCATTCATAAAGATACGTGGACTTACTACAGGGAACTGCCAGATATCTCCATATACCCCAATATTTTTTTGCACTTTCTACTTGCTCAACTGCACGTGCATGCCTGCATGGCGTTACGCATCCGCACGCACGTACATGTATAATATCTAGTGTTTGCCCCATGTGTGATATAACAGTGCTACAGACCACGTTACCTTCTCATATTATCAATCGGCATACGGGGAGCAAGGCATCATGGAATTCTCTACTCCAGTCTCATTGTGTATATATATATATATATATATATATATATATATATATATATATATATATATATATATATATATATATATATATATACCCCTTTAGCGAGGCAGACCAATTATGTTTTTGCCCACGTGTGTGTGTGTGTGTGTGTGTGTGTGTGTGTGTGTGTGTGTGTGTGTATCTATTACCATTATATATCATGAACAGCTTGAGCTATCAATATGGAACCTTCAGGGTTTCAAGATATGGCCAAAATCTTGGAGAAGTTCGAAAATGGGCAATCGGGATCAAGGTCAAGGTCACCAAAATGGCTGCCAAATTCAACTAGTTATTATAGCCCTACTTTAGCACCATTATATCTCGCGAGCGGCTTGAGCTCTCAACATGAAACGTTCGGGGTATCAAGATATGGCCAAGATCATGGACGAGTTCGAAAATGAGCACTTGAGGTCAAGGTAAAGGTCACCAAAATGGCTGCCAAAGGTTAACTAGTGTTAATATGGATTGGCTTTTTTTGTGAAACGCGGTGACTGAATTCCGTAGAGTTTTGAGAATTTTCTTCACAGTTGGTTTGTAAATGGCATGTAACTTGGCCAACACCATGTTCTGGCGGGCGATTAGCATTCGGGTCCCGAATTCTTTCCTTTCATTTGTCATGTTTTCTCATTTTAATTCAGTTGATTTTCTCATTTTCTCCTATAATTATACCTCTCAGTCTCTCAGCTTGGCACCAAACATATGAATGTGGTACATGCATACGCGTGCTCAGAATGCGCACATGCGTACTAAAATCATGCTATGCATGTAAGAGAGGATCATCCAGATCACATCACATGATACATGTACGCCATGCATCCTTGGAATGCTGAAATTATGCTATGCATGTAACATTCCAAATCTAACACTTGATTTATGTATAATTATACTTCCACAAAATGATCATAAACTAGAAAACAAAAATTTTCTTCTAAAATGATTGTTAAAAAGCAGAAATGGCAAAAGTGCACAGATAAGAGATGAAAAAAGCACAGAAACAAGGTGCATTCCACCATCTACAAATTCATGTTTGTGGCTAAGGTGTGGAATATAGTGATGAGTATAGGTCTTCAAATCTGCAGAGGGCAAAAGTGCTGAGATAAGAGGTGAAACATGCACAGGAACAAGAGAACATTAAGGATGGGAGAAGTACTGGGGACCTGTACACATTACTACATTCCACCAGCTACAAGAGTGTGGCTTGTAGTAATGGGTATAGGTCTCCAAATCTCCCATCCTGAATGCTCTCTTGTTTCTGTGCTTTTTTCATCTCTTATCTCAGCACTTTTGCCCTTTGAGGATTTGGAGACCTATACCCATTTCTACATTGCACACCTTAGCCACAAACATGAATTTGTAGCTGTTGGAATTCTCATGTTTCTGTGCTTTTTTCATCCCTTATCTGTGCACTTTTGCTATTCTTACTTCTTAACAAAAAAAGAAAAAAAAAAATGTTTTCTAGTATATATATCAAATGATTATACCCTTAATTGCAGATTAAATTAAATCAGTTTACCCACTAACTCCTTCAAACGATGTTGTCACTGATATATCTTTATCATTACCATCACATGATCTAAATCACCGTAAGAATCATGTTTCGTAAAAGGAATAGTAATAGCCTACTTTAGTAGTCCCTTCGGTATGTTGACACATTACTGAATTCATGTTACTGCAGAACGATGACTTACTCCCCTCCTCCCAGAAAAAAAAAAATGAAAGGTCGGTATCATCTCCTTTCAGCCTATAATCGATCCACTTATTTTGGTAGTGTTCTGTAGTTAGATTTCATCTGTACACACACCCTTTCTTCTGCGACACTTCCACTGGAAATCAATAATAAAAGAGGTATGACATTTAATAATTTAACCAGTCCGCGGCCAGGACTCGAGTGGCGATTCAGTGTTGTTGTGACCCCTGTAAACAACAGGTGCACTCCCATATCTGCCCTTGTTTTTCAAGATGGTGAGGTCGAAAACTAAGGTAGGGTTGGATTTTGCCTTCCTTAGGACTGAATTGCTTGGGATCTAGGACTCTAGGGTAAGCGGGATCAAGGAAGGTTAATGACTAACATGGGCTTGTGATTTACTCATCAGGGGAAAGGGAACATCTTTAAAAAAATAATAAATAAACGAATAACGTTAAACAACATGAGAAAAAGTTGAGATTTATTAAGTCGAATATGGGCTCAAACGAAAAAATAACCGAAATTATTTGAAAAATAAGCACAATGCCCCCCCCCCCCTAAATCCTAGATCATCGCACCCACTGTGTTACAGTGGAATGGTGGACTTGTAGGACTGTTGGGAATAAATTAATCAATATAGTGATCTCGCTATCTATACACGGGCCAGAAGTTTATATTTACAGGAGACGCGGTTGGTGGATCACCATGATCCTCTACAGTTCAAAGGCTGCTACTCGTATACTAGTAAAAGGTATGACGGTCACTGAGTTGCCATATACACATACATACACACACAAGTCACACCCACAAACGGAAGTGGTTCTAAATTTTGCTTTGGAAACTTTCGTGTGCAGAGTAAAATTTAATAACACTATTGTCGGTTTGCTCTCTCTACTCTCTACCACATGACCCAATTGATGGTGTTTTAAGTTCACTTTTCGACCACCTTCCTGGAAATAAGTTATTGTAGTGTTGGGCGACTTCAACGACAATCTCGATCAGTGAGGTTGCTTGAGGATCGTTGGTCGCGGGGAGCAGGTAGCTGACCTAAAACTATAGTCCAACTTCTGTCTTCTGAACAATGGTAGAGCAACTCGTGAGGATGATCGTACAGGTAACATTTTGGCTTTCAACTTATCTCGGGCTTCCCCAGGTATACATCAAGATTTCTCGTGGGACCCTTATGACGACTCCTTGGGAAGTGATCATTTACCCATGTCTTTAATATTTAAGCGATTTTTTTTTTCGGACCCTCCACTTCCAAAATTTAACTTTAAAAGAGCAGACTGGGGATCCTTCTCAAGGATCGCGAATTTAAATATATGTGGGAAGACCAAACCTGTAAAAGTCCAAAATTTAACAGGATTTTTGAGTCAGCCTACTGATGAAAACTTTATTGCATACAAAGAGGCACAGTCTGAAGCAAGGAGAATAATCTGAAGGGCTAAACAGGGTTCTTGTGTGTCCACAGCGAATCGCTTTACCCCACAGACTAAAGTCCATTAAAATATTAAATAATAAACGCCCCTGTATCCCTGTGACGACTTTGCAGGCTGATAACAACATCTGTGATTATCCCTTGGACATAGCTAACATCCTCGCCAGGAGTTTTTCTCGTGTTAGTAGCTTAGCCAATTACGATTAGTGTTTCCAAGACCATAAACGCACGGCTGAGCTGAGAGTATTGGGCTTTGCCACAGAAGATGTAAACTCCCTTTACTGCACAACCAAGAGTTTACGATCGATGAGTTTTACAAGTTGACCTCAAATCCTGTGAAGACACAAGTCGTGGGCGAGATATCATCATGTACGGCATGATCCAGAATCTTAAACAAGGCAACCTGATTTAGCTGTAAGCATTATACAGTGAGCTTTGGGTGTCACGAATGTTTCCAAACTCATGGCATTTTGTACATGTCATACATATACCAAACAAGTTGGTCATCTTATGAATCCCCTTTCATTTATTACTGGTGTTATGGAACGATTGGTTAATAGTATACTTCATTTTGTTTTAGTATTTAAGAATTTGTTAAATGACCGACAGTGTGGCCTTCGTAAATACAGAAGTTCAAGAGATCATTTAATGAATTTGGAACAGTGCATTTCGGAGGCATTTCCCAGTAGAAGATTCATGACAAGGATATTCTTGGACACCCGTAACACCTATGACATGACGTAGCGACACGGCATACTAATGAAGCCCTATGCTTATTTTTTAAAGGGCAATTTACCTATCTTTATCACCAGTTTTTTGAGGGACAGAACTTTCTCTGTCATAATGCATCGTAACGTAGCATCGGTTATTTTTATCCAGGAAAACAGGGTGCCTCAGGGCAGTGTGCTTAGCCCTACTTTGTTTAGTACTATGAGAAACGATATTATTATATCATCAGCTCCCATCCCGTGGAATCTTAAATACTCACTCTTTGCTAACAATTGTTCAATATGGGACTCCTCCTGTAATACATAATTCTCTGCTGGGCTAATTCCAGCAGCCTCTGATTCCGTCCACCGGTGGGCCTTGCAGTGGAAATTTAAGAATTCCATCCCTAAGTGTGCCGCTGTAGTTTTTACCAACTGTAATGTTCCTGACCCGAATTTGATTTTGGGTAATCAGCTGGCACCTTTTCAAAATTCTATATACTTTGTAGACTAACATTTTGATCACCAACTGAACTTAAATATCATTTTAATAATTGTGACAAACTGTTAAGGAGCTGACAGAAAATCATCATCAATGATATACAAGTCCCATTTTAGATCTAAACTGGACTATGGCTCAGAGGTGTATGGGTCAACATCTGATGCAGTATTGAGGAGGTTGGATGTGTCATAGAAAGAATGTTCCTAAAGTAGGACTCGCGCACGTTTGCGGCTGTGGTGTGCCCGCACCTGTGTACAATGGTGCCACGTTTCCCCAACTTGCGATATGAAACGGAAGCTATTTATGTACAAGGCATCACAAATTCGATAAATTCAGATGAATAAAACTTACATTTGTGTATTTTGATGGATGAATCAACAGTAATCTTATTATGCATAAAATATTTATACAGTAACACAGAAACATGGCATACATATTGTACAGTGTTGCTAAAAGAAATTGTAGTCACTTTTAATGGTTTTTAGCGTAGTTTTAGGGTGGGTAATAATATCACAGTTATGGATATAAGATAATGAGCCTGAAAAAAGAAGAAATATGCCAATATCCAAAGTAAAAGAAATAATTCATGTAATTCTTGTGAGTGGCAACACTTACACACCACAGTCTGGCCTAAGGTAAAGTACATACCTCCGTAGACCCAACCATAGCTTGTACAG
This sequence comes from Coenobita brevimanus, assembly GCF_032717465.1. NCBI lineage: Eukaryota > Metazoa > Arthropoda > Malacostraca > Decapoda > Coenobitidae > Coenobita > Coenobita brevimanus. The sequence continues at coordinate 14,288,653 of NC_137029.1, read as the reverse complement.
GTGTTGCTAGGGAAAAATGCTCACATTTACCGGCTTTTACCATAATTTTAAGGACGAGGAATAATCACATTTATAATCATAAGCTAATATGTAGGACAAAATAGCAGGCATATGCCAATACCGAAGTAAAAAAAAAAAATTATTCACTCGCGAGCGGCAACACTTCCACACCCAGTCGGTGAGAGAGAGAGAGAGAGAGAGAGAGAGAGAGAGAGAGAGAGAGAGAGAGAGAGAGGCAGGAGAGGGGCATGCATTGAATGCCATGTCGGTATCACTAAATATAACAAAACCAAATTAACAAATGAAAGCACAGTTATAAATAACTTATAAAAGAATCAAAAGTACTCAGGGTGGCTCACATTTCCCGCCAGGAGAGAGAGAGAGAGAGAGAGAGAGAGAGAGAGAGAGAGAGAGAGAGAGAGAGAGAGAGAGAGAGAGAGAGAGAGAGAGAGAGAAAGAGAGAGAGAGAGAGATAATGGTATAGAAAACGTGGCAACACTGTACAGAGGTGCGGACCACACCACAGCCGCAAACGTGGGCGAGTCCTATTATAGTGTGTCTTTGAGCCTTCAGGTGTACACGTGTGCCTTGTGTGGAAATGGAGGCGAATGTATCTCCTCTCCATATTCGCTGATATTGCCTTCTTTTAAACGGTATTCAGACATTTTGAAAAATTATATCTGCGATGTGGCCTGTGACGCCCCTGCGTTAGTACCACCATCTTATTTGAGGAGTTAGATACTTGCCGTTCCTCTCCATCTACTGACTCAGGAGCTTGGTGTGGACCTCAGTGATTTTGATAAGTTGGTGTTTTAAAATATAGCACCTTGGGAGCCACACGTTTATACAGTTGGTGTTTCATGACTCTTCTTCACTGAAGACGAATGCACTGGAGGCAGAGGCCCACCAATTGTTCTGTAACACCATCAAGCATCATTTTGGGTCCTATCAGTTGTACTCCAATGGCTCCAAGTCGAGTGAATGTGTGGGTGCTAGTGTTTGGTAAATGAATGTGCCCTCAGAATCGGTTGTCGACATATTCATCTGTGTTTACCTTTGAGCTTTTTGCTACTGATAAAGCCATAGGCTATGCTCTAAATTCCTGACATGACTCGTTTGTCACATCTTCCAACTCTAAGTCTTTCAGACAACTGTTTCTTGCACTAGTAATTCTAATGAGATCCAGGGCCGCATCATCAATATATTGCATTAATGCAACAAGTCCTTCACACTGATCTGGGTGCCTGGTCATTGTCATATTCATGGCAGTGGGCAAGCTGATTTATTTGCAAAGTCAGCTGTAGAACTCGACGAGAGCTAGGACATTCTTCATGCTTAAGGGGGTATCACACGGTCCCTGAAATCATGGTTTGCCGACGGAACGCGTTCCTGGTTTGCTGGAACCAGGCACAAACCCTGTCACACATGTTCCTCAAACGCTGCCGACGGACGGCAAAAATGTAAACAAAGCATACTGGAGCCTGTCCCTCCGTCTCACACGAGACACACGTATCAGACGCAACATGGGTTTTCTTGAATTTGCTGACGGCAGAGTGATTGCTGCATTGGCTCTTGCAGTGGTGGCACTTGAGAAGAAAGAAGCGGCGACACCCAAAACCATGAGAAGGCGGCTCAAGGCGGCTGTGGAGCCGCCTTCTCGTGACAAGGGAATGGCCTTTTTTTTCTATGAGGGCAATTTCAGCAGATCTTTTCCATACTATCTGCCCAGATGCCATCGTATCTGCAGTGTTGAATGAACGGCGAGATACATACAATACTCTTTCACCCAGCGTGGTGTGCTGCATCAGCACCCTAATGTAAAGCACTGAATTATCGACATCGTTATTTCACCCGTGCACAATAAAAAAGGTTATTTAAGCTTTCATAATTATTAATATATATAATGGAAAGTAATAGGCACTCTAGGGGGGAATTATAACTTTCAAAAAATAAACAAAATACTGCAGTATAGTCTCCAAGTTCTCCATTCAGCTTGCTCTGCTATGAGAGAAAACGTTTTGTACCTGGTTTCGTTGGCAGGAATGGATTTGAACCGAATCCTGTTTTGCCGACGAAATCCTCGGCGGTTACCATGATTTCATGGGCGGTTACCACGATTTCTTCGGCAAACCATGATTTGAGGTACCGTGTGATACTCCCTTTACGGTCGTGTCTCTCTTTCTCTCTCGGGAAAAAATCAACAACTCTGCTGCGGCAAGGTCAGTGGTCTAAACTGAATATTCCAACTTGTAAGCCGCTCCTTGGCCATTGGGAAACTGCAGTTCGTCCCAGTTGCCTGGAAGAAAGAATACTGGCACGATTGCAGATAAACTGCACATGTTTATCAAACATATGTTGCCATATATTGAGAAGCGGTTTCCATTGCACTGTGACATCTGTGATGCAGTGTTACCTATTGGTCATAATTATCATCCTGCACTGTCTGCGATTTATTCGTGATCTCCAGTCACTTATAAATTGAGGCACTCCATGAAGGAACACCGAGCTCACCAAAATGTGGTTTTTACATACGAGGGGGTTAACCCATCACATCCAGCATATATTTCTGTCAACCCCTCTCCCAGCCAGGCATTTATGAGAAAATCGTCTATTTTTAAAAAAATTCATATCTCAGCTAATACTTAGCCAGAAGTAAAAACCTAAGTGTCATAATACCCACCAATCCTTTGACTTCAAGCTGATTGCCTCAGCTTGTTTGTGAAGTGCTTGTAGTCAGAGACAGTGAGTGGGGAAAGGGGGCAATTTTTTTTTTTTTTTTCCCGTGTCCGTATGCATGGCTGAGTTGGATTGGCACAACCAAGGCTTATATGAGTACTAGTCCTCCACAATAATTACATTTCCAGAAGACCGCAATCCACCTCAAACACAATTTCCATGTAGGTTTTTCAAAAGTGTGGCGTAAGTGCTGCTGTGAGTCCAGTAACTACAGCAATGACCTTGAGGCAAGCTGGTTCAGCCCACCTACAGCACCGTGTGCCTTCTCGCCTCACCATCACTCCACCATCCCTCCACCAACGCCTTACCCCCCCCCCCCGACACACAGAGATGTATGTTTGGCTTGCATTGTTGCTTGATTCTAGCACCACTTTGCCACTAAAAGTCTACTTGTTGCTACAACTACTACAAATACTACTACTATTACTACTACTACTACTTTAATTTTTAAATGCGAGGAAGAAGGAACCAAAGGCCGCAGGCACCAGTCGAGCAGGGCAGTACTCCCGAGGTGGATGGAAAGCTGATGACAGGGAGTGCTGGAGCTCCCGTTTCATCAGCCCTCAGGACTAGTTCCTGACCATCCCCCTTTGCTGAACTTTTTCAGTGTCTCAGTTACACAGAGAGTAGGCCAGCATGCTCTCCAGTACAAATTTCTCTAACTATCTACACCAAACTACATGCACAGTACACACTACACTTCCTATTCAAAATTCACTAAAATGGTGTCTCATCTCCAAGCCTTGGAGCCCCAAGGGGGGGGGGACCATAAATGCCCCCACCATTCGCCCCTCTCCCGGTGATGACTCGAGGTGCCTGGAACCACTGTCTGACTCTCTTCTTCTTCATTTCTGCAACATTCACGGCCTTTCCCCTAACTTTCGCTCTGTTGAGCACCACCTCTCCTCCTCTAAACCTCACCTTCTTTTTCTAACTGAGACTCAGCTGTCTGAGGCAACTGACAGCAAACCCTTTTCTGTATCCTCCTACTTTCTCTATACTCATTTCAAAGCCAAAGGTGGCTGTTGTGTATATATATATATGCAACGACTTATCTTGCTCTCATGTTCCTGAACTTGATTCTTCTGAATTCTCTACACTCTGGTTTCAGCTTTCCTGTCATTCTCTGACTAAATATATCTGTGCTGTTTACTTATCCCCTAATTCTACTGACTATCAAAAATTCTTCGACTATCTTACTTCTACGATGGAACACATTCTATCCATTTCTCCTTTCTCTGAAATCTCCATTCTAGGAGATTTCAATGTTCACCACCACCTTTGGCTCTCCTCTCCTTTCACGGATCCACCTGGTGAACAAGCCAACATCTTTTCTATCCTTAATGACCTAGAGCAGCTTGTACAGCACCCTACCCATATCCCTGACTGCCTTGGAGAGAGCTCCAACATACTTGACCTCTTCCTCACAACTAATCCTTGTGCTTACTCTGTTAATCTTTTCTCTCCGTTGGGCTCCTCCGATCACAACCTTATTACCTTAACCTGTCCTATCACTCCGGTACGGCCTGTGGACCCTCCAGGGAAACGTCGTCTGTGGCATTTTGGAGCCGCGGACTGGGAGGCCCTCAGGCAGTACTTCTTTGATTTTCCCTGGAATGATCATTGCTTCCATAGCCGTGAGCCATCTGGGTGTGCCTTGCGCATTACTGAGGTTATTCTCTCGGGTATGGAAGCATACATTCCTTTCTCATATCCTTTGACTAACGCAAGAAAGTCTTGGTTTAATCACGCTTGTTCTTATGCTGTCCGCAACAAGGAGAGGGCCTACAAAAGATACCGGAGCCAACCCACCCCTGAATCACATCATCTTTACGTTTCTGCCCGGAATCGTGCTAAGTCTGTTCTTTGCTCTGCTAAAGATAATTTCATCCATACTAAATGCTCTCAACTCTCCAACTCAAACTCTTCCCGCTCCTTCTGGCACCTTGCCAAAAACCTTTCTAACAACTTTACCTCATCATCCTTCCCTCCTCTTTTCTACTCTGATGGTTCTGTAGCTATTTCTTTTACTGATAAAGCAGATCTCTTCGCACAGACTTTCTCCTCCAATTCCACCTTAGACGATTCCAGTGCTGTTCCTCCATTGCTTCCCCCCTCTGACTTCTTCATGGCTGACATTAAAATTTCTTCAGTTGATGTATTTTCTGTCATCACTGGCCTCAGTACTAACAAGGCATATGGGCCTGATGGGGTCCCTCCTGTTGTTCTCAAGAACTGCGCTTCTGTGCTTACTCCCTGCCTAGGCGAACTCTTTCGCCTTTGTCTATCAACTTGTACCTTTCCTTCTTGCTGGAAGTTTGCTCTCTTTCAGCCAGTCCCAAAGAAGGGTGACCACTCCCAACCCTCCAACTATCATCCAATTGCTTTAACGTCCTGTATTTCAAAAGTTTTCGAGTCAATTCTCAATAGAAAAATTTTAAGGCATCTTTCCTATCACAACCTTCTTTCTGATAGTCAGTATGGGTTCCGTCAGGGATGCTCCACTGGCGATCTTCTCACCTACCTTTCAGACTTCTGGTCATCCTCCTTTCGGGACTTTGGCAAAAGCTTTGTCATTGCACTTGACATCTCAAAGGCTTTCGTTCGAGTCTGGCATAAACCTTGAACTCTTTGACTGCGGGTGTCATTCCAGAATGACATTGCAAAAACTGGACCAAACCGCGGGTGTCATTCTCGAATGTTTGTGAATATTTTGGATACCCCGCGTTTTTTCCATGCGCCAATTGTTTCAAGGGAGAGTAGCTATTAAGTTCTTTCACTCCAGCCGACCTCCACCTCCCTCCTCCCACCCCCCCGGGCCCCCACCTCCCACCCCCTGGGCCCCCCACCCCACCCCTGACCAACACGCATCAGTATCTGTCCAGCTGTGTGAGTGACAACATCGCTGATGTGGCAGTGAAGTGAGGGCAATTACAGTGCCTTTTACCTGCCTCAGTGAACACAGAGTGGGTGTTTATCGTATGTGCAGTGTTCATATATGTTTATAGTATTATTATCAGAATGAGGTTGGCATTTGGTAATGGTGTGTGAGCGAAAAATAGTGATTACAACACCGCTGATGTGGCAGTGAAGTGCAGGCAATTACAGTGCCTTTTACCTGCCTCAGTGAACATAGAGTGGGTGTTTATCATATGTGCAGTGTTCAAATATGTTTATAGTATTATTACAGAATGAGGTTGGCATTTGGCAATTGTGTGTGAGCGAAAAATATTGATTACAACACCGCTGATTTGGCAGTGAAGTGCGGGCAATTACAGTGCCTTTTACCTGCCTCAGTGAACACAGAGTGGGTGTTTATCGTATGTGCAGTGTTCATATATGTTTATAGTATTATTATCAGAATGAGGTTGGCATTTGGTAATAGTGTGTGAGCGAAGGTAATGGTGTGTGAGCGAAGGTAATGGTGTGTGAGCGAAAAATAGTGATTTTAGATCGCTCACTTCTGCCCATCCAGTGATAGTCAACGAAATCATGAAACCTACATCAATGCAAAGCCGAAGGTTAGTACTTTCTAATGGTACCTTATTTTTCGTTCTAGATTTATTCTGTGCAGAGTTATAAATGTTTCAAGTTTGTTTAAATTTTGGCTGGAACCCCCGCGGGAGAGGCCAGTCAGGGCAAAACAATGCCCGCGGTTAAAGGGTTAATTTCCAAACTGTCCTCCTACGGTTTCTATCCTTCCATCTGTGCCTTCATCGCTAGCTTCCTTTCTGGTCGTTCTATAGCCGCTGTTGTAGACAGCCATCGTTCTTCTCCTAGATCTATCAACAGTGGTGTTCCTCAGGGCTCTGTCCTATCACCAACTCTCTTCCTTTTATTCATCAATGATCTTCTAAGCTGTACATCTAACCCTATCCACTCGTACGCTGATGACGCCATCCTTCACCTTTCCATTCGGAACACCCATCTCAACAGTTACTTCAACAAACAAGGGATGAGGCTATGGCACACCTAATGTCTGACTTGGCTCGTATCTCTGACTGGGGTAAAAATAATATGGTTGTTTTTAATGCACCTAAGACTCAGTTCTTACACCTATCAACGCGACAAAATCTTCTACAGGTATACCCACTAATGTTTAATAATATTCAGCTTAATCCTGCACCATCCTTGAACATGCTTGAGGTTTCATTTACTCAGGACTTATCTTGGAAAAATCATATTACATCTCTTGTAAAATCTGCTTCCAAGAGATTGGGTGTGCTAAGCAGACTCCGCTCTTTCTTTACCCTTGCACAATTGTTGACTCTATACAGGGGTTTTATCCGCCCCTGTGTGGAGTACAACTCTCATGTGTGGGGAGGCTCCCCACATACAGCTCTTCCCAATAGGGTGGAGTCAAAGGCTTTTCGTCTCATTAACTCTCCTCTTACTGACTCCCTTCAACCTCTGTCTCTTCACCGCACTGTTGCATCTTTATCTCTTTTCTATCTCTACTTTAATGGTCACTGCTCCTCTGAACTGTCTGCTTGCATTCCTCCACCTCTACGATGGGCGCGTAGCACCCGTCTGGCTGCAAACTCTCATCCTTTCTGTCCAGCTCTCTAATGCAAGAGTTAACTGTTACTCCCAGTCTTTCATTTATGCAACAGGTCAACTCTGGAACTGTCTCCCTCTGTCTGTATTTCCTGCTGCCTATGATCTCCAGTCTTTCAAACGCAGTGTGTCCAGGCATCTCAAAATGATCGGATCTTGAATTTGGCTCTCTATTGTATTTTGTTTTTCTCTTGGAGGGAATTGTTACTGCGGGCTCATGGCCTTTGGTTCCTTCTCCCTCGCATAGAAAAAAAAAATTATTGTTCCTACTACTACATAAAACCAAAATAATATTATTGTGAACAAAATAGTTATCCATGTACTGGTACTATCCATAATCCACTATATTTTCCACTATAAGAGAATTTATTTCCTGTGAATTGTACTTTTTCATCATAACAAATATGTACACACATGAAAACTTTCAATAAAAAATAAGGCACTGATTTCAACATGAAACAAACTTTTTGCTTCCATTATTTACATAAATATGCACAGCACAGATGAAAGGCTTGTCCTATCGCACTTGCTTCTCCCTCCCTCTTCCACTCCACTGTATTTTCCACTACAACAGATTTTTTTTTTTCCTGCAATTTGTACTTTTTCATCATAACAAATACACACACACACAAACTTTCAGTAAAAACTAAGTCACTGATTTCATTATGAAACAACTTTCTGCTTCCATTATTCACATAAATATACACAGCACTGGTGCAAGGCTTGCCCTCCCATGCTTCCTCCTCCCTTTCTCCACTCCCTACCTCCTCTTCGATCTCCACTTCCGTGCCAATATCCCCCTCTCCAGGATCATCAATACCCTCTGAACCCTTTACATCATCGGAAATAGCAGATGAACGTACAGGGGAGGAAAGGATGGGCACACAGTTGAGGACTCATGTGATCCACCCTCCTCATGTGATGCATAAATATCAACGCTCATCATGGAGGTCACTTTCCTCAGGAGAAGAGTCACTTTCTCCACTCACAATTGGTGATATTGTCACCTTGAGTTCTCCCTATTGCACTATCAGTAAGGCCTTTTCTTTTCTAGCCTTTGGACCTCACTCGTGTTGAAGTCAGCAACTGCAGGCACTCAGCCGAGGATCCAGACACAGGGAAAACTTGCATAGGTCTCTCCACTACTGAGGTACTCAGGTACCTGGAGTGTGACTCGGATGCATGCAGGAGGGTTGCCAGTGGCTGTGTGTGGTGGAAATAACCCGCGTAATATTCAAACAATGCCGTGAAACACTAGATCATGCATACATGCCACCCGTACGTCCCCCTGGTCGTCACTTATACGTCATCCGGACGCAATGAGTTAAAGTTATGCAATTTTATTTTTGCCATAATGTCGCCAAATATTGTTGGAACAATAATATTCTGGTCTCATTTTGAAGCTGTTGGGTTACCTGATTATGGGAGATGTCCAAAATAAAGTTTATAATGCTACAAATGTAAACAATCAAGGCAAACAATCACCTCTATGTTTACCGCACTATCAACCGTCCCAGACATACATACCAGTTTCCCCACAAACATATCTTAAACAGTACATTAATATAAAAAAATAAGTAACAAAGAATGGCAAATGATAAAACTGGCATAAGTATTATAAATAAATTGTACTGATATACATGTTTATTAATGGCCACAAAATGTGATAACAGTAAGCAGAAAGAAAAAAAAAAATGGTAATTACATTAACTGCAATCATGATTCTGCTTGCAAAGTGTTGTGGGTGGGTAATTGATGGTACATATTTAACGGTAATTTAGAAAATCACCATGTGTATCTTCATCACTCTGAGCAAATGTGTGGTCACATTCTGTCTAGCAGCAACAGGTTGCGAGGTGTGTGGGCTGATGTGAGCCTCCCCTTAATTTCATTTCTCCTTGGCTACCACTAGTTTCCACTAACAAACGCACCTCTGGCACTTCCTGGAGATACTAGGAACATTCATCCCTTCATTACTATTATTATCACCCAAGAAAACCACCAAATACACCAAAAATGCACGCACACACACACACATACACACACACACACACACACACACACACACACACACACACACACAAATATAGAGTAATTCCAGAGATGGCTGAGTGCTGACTAGTGGGCCTGGGTTGGCTGGGACTGGCTGGCTGGGAGGCGTGGTGTGAGATGTGCATTTTCATTGGCTGCTTGGGATGGTGGCTTCAGATCTTCACCATGGAACCTTGGCTGAGATCTTGTGGACTACACTCCATAGTCTGTTCCACCGAAAGGCATGGTTATTTTAGAGGAGAAACTCCAAGCACACCACTATCCGACCTGTCCATTCTCTACTATACATCTTTATGTATCTGGAACCACAGTAAACGGATTTTCTAGCCTGTAGTGAGTTCGGACTTCCTCCAGGGAATGCCTCAATAGCAGATGCTACATTAAGCCCAAAACAAGGCACAGATACTGTAATGCTAGGTGTTTTAGGTCCAGCTTCCCATCCCATAAACGCCTAGTGAGTAGCAGGGCTCTCCTTCTAGACTGGAGCTTAGACAAATAGGAGAGAGGTAGGACACAAAAACTCAAGGCAACAACCTTACACGTGTATTACAAAGTTGGACAGGGGAACGAGTAGATGTCACTGATACAGATACACTGGACAATTAAAACTCTTACATCTAGATATGGGTTATCAGTATCGCACAGGATACTGCTCGGATTTCAGTGAATAGCACTTGAGGCAGAGTATTATTAATTATGGGAAATTCGGGTTTTCTATATTTGTGGAGTCGCTAATATTGTTCCTTGCTGGTAAGTGTTTCTTCGGCACTTGGGTCTGGATATGGTCTTAGGATCAGGAGGTATTTTCTGGAGGTAGCGTATTCACTCTGATAGACCCGACTCTCACTGGGTGGCCGTATTTGTGGTTACACTGTCTCTGTTACTCCACCACTTTGGTATCATCATCGACTTCCATTAGAGGGTTAGTTCACTGTCCTGCCTCTATATTACTAGGTCAGAGACACTGTACTATCACTGTCACTCCTTTCGGTCTGGGTGTTGTGGCGGTCAGGTACAAGGGTGGTGGAGGTGTCACAGCTCCGCTGCTGACGGGGCTGGGTTCTGCCGGGGGCCTTTATAACCAGAGGCCATGAGATCACGCACAGGGGAGTCCGTTCTCGTCCAGGGCTGTGGGTGGCAAAGGGTCCCACGCTCTCGGGGTTGGGGGCAGGAGTACGGCCCTCAGGGCTGGGACCGAATAACTGCCTGAGCCTTTCGTCCAGGCTCCTGACAGAGGACGAAGATCTCCGGTGTCGAGGTGTGGGGTGTTCCCGCCTGGCAGTCATAGGGACAGTCTGGGTTTCCCGAGGTCTGTGGTCCCCAGGGCTTGGCGACACCGTCAGGAAGGGGCTGCGGCACCGGTCTGCATTGGGGTCCGTCAGGTGGGTCTCCTCCAGATCCGACTGTAGGGAGCAGAGGCTGGGGGAGACCAAGGGGCCTCTCCAGTACTCCTCTAGCCCTTTAGACACGGATCGTCGCGTTTGCGACGCTTGGCGAAAAGGACATAACGGCTGATCATCGCGTTTGCGATTCTAGTAAATTTTGAATAACCGCGGGCAAGCAGGCTCCAGCTGGTATTGTCTATCAGTACCACCACCCTTTAGCTACAATTAGCATACTTTACCTTTCTACTACTGACCTCCGTTGTTGCCAAGTATCGCATTTTTCCCCCGTCCCCCCCCACCACGGCCCGGCCAGCCTGGCTGTGATACATGGCAGCACTCTGAGTGCTCAGAACTGTAAATCTGCGCTCTCCTCTCACAAGCAGTTTATGCTAATAGGAAACGCTTGTTTCCTCAGTTGTAACACTAGCTTTTTTTCTCATGGTTTGCCCCTGTTTAGCGTCAGTTTACCGCAGGCTTTCAAAGTGACATTATGGCGAGTTCTAGCTCTTCCGAGTTCGTGCAAGCGGCTGACAGGAACGAGAATAAAGTGGCGGGCGTAAGGCAGAATAAAAAGCGTGCCGTGGTGATCTTTTGGGAAGTAATATGATTGAAAATAATGTAGTACACATGTTTTTAGCTGTGAAAATGGAAATGTTTGTTGAGTGACGGGAAGACCGCCGCCGCGGTGCATGTCGGCCGTACGCTCCGTTGATTTTAGCCTTATTTTCAGTGCTTATTGTACAAATACGGATTCCAAACTACCTTTACGTTGTAGTGTAAAGTTTACTGTGACAGAATGAGGCTGTGGTAGAGGGGAAACCGGGTTGCTGGAGGTGTGAAAGTGAAGATTTGGTTACCCAACTTTGCAAGTCTCCACAAGTCCTTGGGTAGTCCACGAAGGCTCAACACCTGTCTCTGGAGAAAGCTGAATGTAAGTACTATCTGCCATACCAAGTATAATGTTCTAGGGTTAATCTCTGATTTTTGGCTAATATTTTCCTACAGGTACTCAGACCGCAATACAACCCCGCCACTCGGGGGGGGGTCGACTGTTCATGGCCGCGTTTAAGGGGCTAGGCCCGAGACTTCCTCTGGGTCGTGGGCCGGGGAACAGGCATCAGCTTCAGATGGAGAGGCGGCTACAGGCTGTCTTGCTGTAGAGCCCGGCTACTGGCCGTGGCCCTCTGGGGGCGTGGCTGCCAGCCGTCGCCAAGGCCCGGCTACTGGCCGTGGCCTGGGGGAGTGAGCAGCTACCAGCAGACCCAAGGGCACCTTTGGAGCGGCTACAGGCCGTCTCCTGGTTCCCCTTAGAGCGGCTGCAGGCTGTCTCCTTCAGGAGGGATAAGCGGCTGCAGGCCGTCTTGAGAACACCTTTGGAGAGGCTACAGGCCGTCTCCTGATGAAGGTGGGAGAGGCTACAGGCTGTCTCCTGATGAAGGCGGGAGTGGCTACAGGCCGTCTCCTTATCGATGGGTGAGCGGCTACAGGCCGTCTCAAGAAAGACACCTTCATAGTGGCCGTCTCCTGACGAAGGCGGGAGCTGCTACAGGCAGTCTCCTTATTGTTCTCAGAGTGGCTACAGGCTGTCTCCTTGGTGAGGGGTGAGCAGCTACAAGCTGTCTTCTGACGAAGGTGGGAGCGGCTACAGGCCGTCTCCTTCAGGAAGGGTGAGCGGCTACAGGCCGTCTCGAGAAGAACACCTTTGGAGCGGCTACAGGCCATCTCCTGATGAAGGCGGGAGCGGCTACAAACCATCTCCTGATTGCCCTCAGAGCGCCTACAGGCTGTCTCCTTCTGGAGGGGTGAGTGGCTACAGGCCGTCTCGAGGAAGACACCTTCAGAGCAGCTAAAGGCTGTCTCCTGATGAAGGCGGGAGCAGCTACAGGCTGTCTTCTGACGAAGGCGGGAGCGGCTACAGGCCGTCTCCTTCAGGAGGGGTGAGCGGCTACGGTCCATCTCCCGATGAAGGTGGGAACGGCTACAGGCCATCTACTTATTACCCTCAGAGCGGCTACAGGCCATCTCCTTATCGAGGGGTGAGCGGCTACAGGCCGTCTCAAGAAAGACACCTTCATAGCGGCTACAGGCCGTCTCAAGAAAGACACCTTCATAGCGGCTACAGGCTGTCTCAAGAAAGACACCTTCACAGCGGCTACAGGCCATCTCCTGACGAAGGCGGGAGCAGCTACAGGCTGTCTCCTTATTGCTCTCAGAGTGGCTACAGGCTGTCTCCATGGTGAGGGGTGAGCAGCTACAAGCCGTCTTCTGATGAAGGCAGGAGCAGCTACAGGCCGTCTCCTTCAGGAAGGGTGAGCAGCTACAGGACGTCTCAGGGAAGACACCTTCAGAGCGGCTACAAGCCGTCTCAGGGAAGACACCTTCGGAGTGGCTACAGACCGTCTCCTGACGAAGGCGGGAGCGGCTACAGGCTGTGTCCTAATTGCTCTCAGAGTGGCTACAGGCCATCTCCTTGGTGAGGGGTGAGTGGCTACAGGCCGTCTTGGGTGCTGGCAGGAGCTGGAGAAACAGCTCCACCCCGAAGCTGGTTCGGGAAGGCTCGCCCGGAAGGTCTAGTATTTCTGCTATGGTGGTAGCAGGCGAGTTCCAGGTCATAGGGGGGTGCGGCCCGGGTGGACTTATGCTGTTGTTGCTCTGAGTCCCGCCGCGCTGTCATTACTCCTTTGTGGGCTCCTTGTGGGGGTGTCTGGGTGCCTTGAGGGGCGCTATACTGCATTTTACCACCGTCTGCTGGGATAAAGTCACGTCCCTGTGACTGGAGGTGGTAAACTTTGGTGGTGGTGTAGACTGGCCGTAGGTGTTGGAGGAGGGCGTGCCAGGCTGTGGTGGCGGAGTTTTCGTCTTGTTGCTTATCGCAGGTGAGGAAGAGGGTGGATGAGGTGGTGGAGGAGCAGAGGAGTTGCAGGAGGTGGTGAGGTCCTTGGACTCACAGGTTCCGTCCAAGGGACTGTGCCCATACAGCCCGTCGAACCTTCATGGTGCTGGTTGTTGTCCATGGTACGGAGATGTGTTGAATGCTGGAGATGGACAGTGAGTGTGGGGTTTTATGCCGGGGTAATGCGGCATAGCGTCTCTGGGGAGTGTAGGTGGCTGGGATTTGTGCTTGGTGTATCATGAGTGTGAAATGATTTAGGGCAGGGGTAGGGGTGTGATTTTGCGGCGAGGTGGGTGGGGTGGGAGAGTGGGTGTATTGGGAAGGTGGGCGGGAGAGGTGCCTGGAGCATGTGACGGTTGTTTTGAGGGTGGGTGTGGGTGGTGATGTGGGTGTGTGGGGTTGGCGTGTGTGTGAGGTGTGTGGGGGATGCAAAGGCGGCCGTGGGGTGGCAGGGGTGTGGGCGGCACGGCGTGGGGAGAGGGTTGTAGGGTGAGTGGGTGGTGGTGTTGTGGGGGTGTGGGCGGTGCAGGTAGAGGTGGGGGCACATGCGGGTGGTGGGCTGGGAGTTGCAGGGGCTGTGGTGGGTGGCGGCTGGGGCGGGGGTGTGGTGGGCACAGGGGGTGTGGGGGTGGCGGGTAGTGAGGAGGTGGAGGAGTGGCGGGGTATTGGTAGTGTCGGTGGGTTGTCAGGTGAGGCATGACCGACGGCGAGGGAGAGAGGGAGGAAGAGATGTAGCAGTCATAGGTGGTAAGGGGGGGGGGCAGCGCAGGGATAGAGGGTGGGATGGGGCACGGGGCTGGGGCAGTAGGGGCAGGAGTGCAAAAGGAACGCACGTGCCAGTTTCGGAGGGTGCAGGGAATGTCGTGGTACTCGACAGTTACCTGATAGGGGTTAGGGACGCGGAAGATGGCGTAGGGTCCCATGAAATGCGGCGCAAGCTTGTGGGGGGTGGGGAGCTAGACTATCATAACTGTATGACCCGGCTTATAGGGGTTGGAGGCAGAGTCGGAGCTGAGATCAGGTTGTGTTGTACGTGGGTCAGGTGGCGTTTGAGGTGGTGTAATGGGTCTGTTGTGTGGGTTAAGGTGGGGGGTTGCAAATGCTGCCAAAGAGGCAGGAGGAGGGGTGTTTCCCTGAACACTCGCTCATATGGTGAAATTCTGTCTTCTTGGGGGCAGGGTTGATCCCCCATTGCACGATTTTTACATGGGCGGGCCAGCCGTCGCTTTTGGTGGCTTCCATCCGGGTGTGGAGCTGATTCATCAGTGTGTGATGGCTGTGCTCGCATATGGCATTTCCTTGTGGCCAGTAAGGGGATGAATGGGAGATGTTGTAATATGGGCCAGCTCTTCCCAGATCTTACTGGTGAATTTCGGTGCGTTATCTGAGTGGATCACTTGCGGGATGCCAAAGTAGAGGAACACGTACCGAAGGAGGGCGTTGGCCACTGCAACAGTGTGGTATTCCTTCGCTGGGCAGGCCATGACGAATTTCGAGTACATGTCGATGAAAGTGATCACTTACTTATAGCCTGATTTTGGAGATACGGGTCCCACCATGTTGATCGCCAGCAGCTGCCAAGGCTTCTGGGTGGTAATATGGCCCGACGGACCTGCGGCACAGGTGATATCATTACTGAGGGCACAGGTGCGGTAGGTCTGGATAATTTCCTTGGCAAGGGCGGAAGGATTTGGCACCCAGTAGGTGTCACTGAAGACCTGCAGTAGTTTTTTCATACCCAGGTGAATGCCGTTCTGGGTGTGCAGGTGTCGTAGGGTGTCGAGGGCGGTGTTAGGGGCTAGGAGGATATGGCCTGATGGGGTAAGTAGGTGGTCGCCCTGGGGATACAGTTTCTAGAAAAGGTGCTGGGGGATCCAAGGGGGTCACTCTTTGTGATGCCACTGCTGGAGGAGGTCTGGCTCCGACTGGGCAGCGTGGATGGGGAGCTGAGAGAGGGCGTCCGCGTTGGTATGGAGTTTGCCGGGGTGGTACGAGATTTCATAGTTGAATTCCACCAGGGTCTCGCATCATTGGATGAGCTGGGCGTTGTGGATGTCAGACTGCCGCAGCCACTGGAGGGACTGGTGGTAGGCAATGATAGTGACTTGGGTCCTGGAGAGGTATGCCCAGAAGCACTCCAAAAGTGCCCAGATGATGCTGAGGCACTCTCTCTTGGTGGTGGCATAATTATTCTCTGCCTGATTTAGGGTACGGCTGGTGCAGGCGATGATGTGCTCGCGGCCCTCTTGGACTTGCGGTAGCACAGCACTGATGGCAATTAGGGAGACGTCAGTATAGAGCCGGAACAGGAGGGTATAGTCGGGAAAGGCCACGATGGGGGCAGAAATGAGATTATCTTTAAGCTGTTGGAAGGTGGCTCATCTCTTGTCCGTCCAGAGGAACGGTTCCCCCTTACGGGTCAGGTCGTGGAGCGGTTTGGCAATGTGGGCAAACCCCTTTACAAAACGGCGGTAGTAGGATGTCAAGCCAAGGAATGCCCAGATCCCGTGAATGTCTTGTGGTGGGGGTATGTCCGCAATGGCGCGGAGTTTGTCTGGGTCAGGAAATATGCCTGCCTGGGAGATGACGTGCCCCAGGAATGAGACGGTTCTGGCGGCCAGGACGCACTTGGTGGGCCGGAGTTTGAGGCCTGCCTGTCGGATCCTAGTGAAAACCCGGCAGAGGCGCAGCAGGTGGTCGGCCCATGTCTGGCTGAAAACTATGATGTCGTCCAAGTACGTGAGACAGATCTCCCACATGAGACTGCTGAGGACAGATCCCATTAACCTGGAGAAGGTGGTGGGGGCTTACAGAGGCCGAAAGGCAAAACATTAAACTCATAATGTTTCCCGTTGCTGGTCGAGAAAGCGGTTTTGCCTCTGTCCTCCTGGCACACGGGGACCTGCCAATATCCCAACTGGAGGTCGAGGGTAGAGAACCAGGAGGTGCTGTATAGGGAATCCAGGGAGTTGTCTATACGCGGGAGTGGAGTGGCATCCTTGGTGGTTACATTGTTAAGCCGGCGGCAGTCGATGCAGAACTGCATCATGCCATCCTTTTTCTTCATGAGGATGACGGGGGAGGACCAGGGGCTGGCGGAGGGGGAGACGACTCTGGCTTGATCATTTCCTGTACCTGGCGGTGTTCCTCTTCCCCCTGTTTGGGGTACTTCTGCCGGGATGGCTGTCGAATCAGCGGCCCGTCATATGAATCTTGTGAGCCAGGTAGGTGGTGTGTCCGATGTTGGTTGGTTCTACCGCGAACAGATCCTGGAAATCCAGGAGTAGGCGGCGGAGGGTGTCTGAATGATGAGCGGAGAGATGGTCAGGGATAGGGGGCAGGGAGGCGGGGAAGGGGGAGGGGGATCAGGGCTCGGCTTCCTCCATCTGTCTGATTATGAGCCCTTTAGGAAGGGTGGGGGGCGAGGGGGCGGGGTTGGCAATCCAGACTGCCATGTAATGAGGGGGAAGGAAAGTTGGGAGCAGAAGGCAGACCAAGAGGGTTCCGGGCAGCAGGAGTGGGGAGAACAGGACAAAGGTGCCGGAGGGCCGGTTGAGGGGCACCCAGGCTTCATGGTGGTGGGGAATGGTGACAGCGGAGGAAATGGTGGCAGGAAAAGAAGGGGGGGAGGGGGCAGGGGGGAAGGGGGGGAGGAGGAAGAATGGGGGTAGTCTTCTGGCCAGGGCCGTGATGTGCAGGTGCAGACGGCCCGAGGGGGAGGGGGAGGGTGATTTACGGAACTGGAGCTCTGTTGCGGCAATCGATGGTGGCTCCTAACTTCTGCAACAGGTCCAATCCCAGATATCTGTCATAATTGCAGCAGGAAGAGTGGAATATTATGAACTGGTGTTAGGTCGACTCCGGTTGATGGATGTCGACTCTCAGGGCCCGTGTTTCCCCACGGATAGGCAGGGGGCCATCCCCCGCATCCACAAGGTGAGTAACCATTGGGTGTAGTGGGCCAAAGGTTGATTTGTGATGGGAGAAGTAGTGGCTATATAGGCAGGATCTGGCCGATGCTGTATCGACCAGAAGTCTGGCATTCACCCCGTTCAGCTTCATCTTGTGGTAAACTGGGGGGCGGTATTTGGGGGAAATGGCCCCTGCCACCATAGGAAGGTGCGGGGGCTGTCCTAAAAATCCAACTGTTTGAGGCCTTCTTCTTGCTCCGGCTCCTGTTCCCTGGGGTCGGTCTCCTCCCCAGGTGCGGGTTCGTCCTCTGTTATCTCATCCTCTAGAGAGGAAACTTTGCGTTGGCCTGGGTTGGTAGATTCCCGTCATGCAGCTTTTAATTGATCTCTGATATCGTGCAGTGGGCACCTGGAGCTGCATGCGGAGAATTCCCAGGGATTCACTAAGATAAGGTTGGGGTTCTCCCTGTGGCTGGGGCACTAGTGGGTGGGATGTGTCCTAGGTGGGCTGGGTGCTGGGGTGGGGCTGGTACGGGGCATAGGCAGACGTGGCTTGACTGGAGGAGCCGGAATCTTTGTGGGAAACTTCCTTACCACGTTGATTTGTTGGGGTGCAGGGCGGGAGGTCAGGAAGTGTCGTATCAGTTGAACATCCTTATCCATGTCTCCAATCGGGTCATGGATCATAAAGTGCTCTTTGACTATGCTGCGGAGCACTCTCAGAAGAGAATTAACCCACCCCGTGCCAGTGCCGTTTTAAAACGGTCTTATGTAATTGCACGCTCAGTGCCAGTGCCATTTTAAAACAGTCACGATTTAAAAAAATCATTGCGACCACAATTTTCAAGCTTGGCGCGCAAAGATAGATGTGCTTGTAGGGCAACCGTTCCTCTGTCTGCCTTCAGGCAGCCTGACCCATACACCCATGTGCTCCCGCCTCACGCTCGCTCTGCCTCACTCTGCTTGTGTCAGTCATACTGTGCAGTGATGTTTCGCCGCGGTCTCTCTGATGAGGAGATTCAGGACCTCCTGAGGGTTCCCTACACTGGGGAAAGTGATCTGGATGATGACGACACACAGGATAAGGACTACATCCAGCCTGAGGAGGAAAGTAGTAGCGATGACGAAATTCCATCACCTAGGAAATCCAGGTATGTGGGCTACACTAGGGCAACACGTGGTAGGAGGCCATCTGCACGTCGTTGTCTTTCACATCATGACGATGAGGATGAGAGGGAGGAGGAAGGTAGTCCTACAGTTGAGGGGTGATTGGGGAGGCAAAGAATTTTGCCACGTGGGGAGGAAAGTGTGAGGAGGAAGCATGGAAGATTTGGGAAAGTCCCATTGTTGGGGGAGAGTGACTCATCTCGGCCGCACTCTCCCTTACCTCCCCGTGACCCAGCTCAGCCCAGCACCGCAGGACAAAGTCTTCCCGCTCTCCCCACACCCAGCACCTCACGTGAAACTCTTCCCCTATTCCCCACACTTCCCCATGCTTCCCCACAGCCCGAGGAACACTGTGGCGATGATGATGATGATGAGGAAATGACGTGGGAGTGGAAGGATGGTAGTGACTTTGTCCCCCACATTCACCCGTTCACCCACGAAAATGAGGCCGGGTGTAGTGCCCCTGAACTTCACCATACCTCCAGTAGGCTTGACTTCTTCAGGAACTACTTTCCTGTGGAGTTTGTTTTGAAGATTGTGGCCCTGACCAACGCCTTTGCTGCATTTGAATGTGGGGGAACAACACAGACATGACACAGCCGATTGTTTGAATCTGACGTGACCCTGGGTGAAATGTATGTGTTCTTAGCACTTGTGCTTTTGATGGGGATATTGAAAAAAAAAAATCAGCTTCCCTTGTATTGGACTGTGGATCCTGTAATGGTGACACCATTTTTTGGTAAGGTGATGGGAAGGAATCGCTTTCAGTACATCCTGAGCCGTCTTCATTTTTTTGACACCCTTGACCCTGCTAACGCAAACAACACGGACAGGATGAGGAGGATACGTCTGGTTTTTGATCACCTTTGAGAGAAATTCCATACCTCCTTCTCTCCACACCGAGCCCTCATCATAGACGAGAGTCTAGTGCTATGGAGAGGTAATATTGCTTTTCGTCAGTGTATCCCCAGCAAAAGACACAGGTTTGGCTTCAAAATCTTCGTGATGTGTGACTGTAAAACTGGATATGTGCAGGACATAGTCCTGTACACAGGTGTTCAGACGGACATCACAGAAGATAGAAGTTTGGGACTCTCAGGAGCTGTGGTAAAAACAATGATTGAGGAATACCTTCATCGTGGGCACGTCTTATACCCTGATAATTGGTACACAAGCCCCCCTCTCGCCAGGTACCTTCACCTGCATGAAACTGGTCTGTGCAGCACTGTAAAGAAGAACCTTTGGTACATGGTGAAGGTGGGGAGGAAGCTTCAGAAAAATGAGGTTTTTTACAAAGCACATAATATCCTTGCAACAGCATGGCACCATAACCGCGAAGTATACCTCCTCTCGTCTGTTCATCGGACCCTTGTACACAGCAGACAATATAGATTACAGGGCAGAAGGGCGGTGCCACGTCTGGAAACCAGAACCTGTCTTGGTGTACAACGTGAATATGCAACAGGTGGATCAATCAGACGCCATGATGTCTAACACTGACTGTGCCAGGGCCACGATGAGGTGGTATAAAAAATTATTCTTCCATCTCCTCGACATCACCGTCCTCAATGCTCGCTATCTCCACGCACAGACCACTGGCATCCAAGAGACATTCGAGGGCTATATTCGCGAGCTAGTGCGGGAGATAGTGTATGAATATGGTGAAGATAGAAGTGCTGCTCGCCACCACCACACCTCTCCGCCTCACCTCTAGACACTTCCCCAAAATCGTCCCTCCAAGTGCAACACGTCAGAATCCCCAGCGGAGGTGTCACGTGTGTGCAGACAGCACTGTAAGGCCACGTACTCAGAGGAGGGACTCAAGGTATATGTGTGCAGAGTGTGATGTAGGACTGTGCGTATACCCATGCTTCGAGGAGTACCACACTCTCGCTAAGTATTGAGAAACAATAGGGTGGTAATGACGAGCGATAAAACGACGCTCAAAAAGTGTTGTAAATACGAAAAAAGACGCTCAGGAAGTGTTATTATAAGTACTGCATACAGTGATGACATGTAAATATTTTCTCGTAAGTGTAAGGACTGAACGTTGTGGAGTAAAGTTTTACGTATGTTCTCGTAAATGTTAGACGATATATTCACAGTGAGAGGATCAAAAATATTCTGGTAATGTCTGTGTATACTGAAGGAATGTTGTAAATAATTTACTGTAAGTGAAAGGGCTGTACTTTGTGAAGTCACGTTATGCATATTTTCTCGTAACTGCAAGACAATGCATTCACAGTGATATGTATAGTGTTGCATGAGTAAGTGATTTTTTTTCCCAATAAATACGATCCTTTTATGAAATAATAAGAGTTTTTTTTTTTTTTTTTGTGTGTGTGGGTTAGAAGCGGACAGAAAAGTGTTAAGACCATTCCCATACCTTCCCTGAGTCACGTTGGCGAGAATACCTGAGTTTACCTTGCATAGAAAACGGGTTTTCTCTCACGCCGCAAGGGGATTCCCCGCCCACTCACCTGCGGGCGGCCTGAGAGACTACGAAAAACGCACTTAAAGCCTCCGGTGAGTTTTTTTTATGGTCATATTCGTTTTTTTTTTTCACATCAAAATCTACAGCCCCCCCCCAAAAAAAAAAAATCTAAAATTGGCCGGCATGGGGGTGACACTTAGGGCTGGGAGTGGCCGGCACGCACCGGGTTAAAGGTGTGTTGCTCTCTGGTAGCATCATCTGCCTCCAGGCAGGCAGCAGTGACCAGACGTCTCGCCTGGATTAAAGTATCGTCTAAGTTGCCATCGAAAGTTAAACTATCCAGTTGGGATAGCACCACCACTTTACCTTTTTTTTTTTTTTTATGCGAGGAAGAAGGAACCAAAGGCCATGAGCCCGTAGTAACAGTTCCCTCCAAGAGAAAAACAAAATACAATAGAGAGCCAAATTCAAGATCCGATCATTTTGAGATGCCTGGACACACTGCATTTGAAAGACTGGAGATCATAGGCAGCAGGAAATATAGACAGAGGGAAACAGTTCCAGAACTGACCTGTTGCATAAATGAAAGACTGGGAGTAACGGTTAACTCTTGCATTAGAGAGTTGGACAGAAAAGGGATGAGAGTTTACTGCCAGACGGGTGCTACGCGCCCGTCGTAGAGGTGGAGGAATGCACGCAGACAGTTCAGAGGAGAAGTGACCATTAAAGTAGCGATAGAAAAGAGACAAAGATGCAACAGCGCAGTGAAGAGACAGAGGTTGAAGGGAGTCAGTAAGAGGAGGAGAGTTAATGAGACAAAAAGCCTTTGACTCCACCCCATTGAGAAGAGCTGTATGTCGGGAGCCTCCCCACACATGAGAGTTGTACTCCACACAGGGGTGGATAAAGCCCCTGTGTAGAGTCAACAATTGTGCAGGGGTAAAGAAAGAGCGGAGTCGGCTTAGCACACCCAATCTCTTGGAAGCAGATTTTACAAGAGATGTAATATGATCTTTCCAAGATAAGTCCCGAGTAAACGAAACCCCAAGCATGTTCAAGGATGATGCAGGATTAAGCTGAATATTATTAAACATTAGTGGGTATACCTGTGGAAGATTTTGTCAGGTTGATAGGTGTAAGAACTGAGTCTTAGATGCATTAAAAACAACCATGTTATTTTTACTCCATTCAGAGATACAAGCCAAGTCAGACATTAGGTGTGCCATAGCCTCATCCCTTGTTTGCTGAAGTAACTGTTGAGATGGGTGCTGCGGGAACCGAATGGAAAGGTGAAGGGTGGAGTCATCAGCGTATGAGTGGATAGGGTTAGATGTAGAGCTTAGAAGATCATTGATGAATAAAAGGAAGGGAGTTGGTGATAGGACAGAGCCCTGAGGAACACCACTGTTGATAGATCTAGGAGAAGAACGATGGCCGTCTACAACAGTGGCTATAGAATGACCAGAAAGGAAGCTAGCGATGAAGGCACAGATAGAAGGATAGAAACCGTAGGAGGGCAGTTTGGAAATTAAAGATTTATGCCAGACTCGATCGAAAGCCTTTGAGATGTCAAATGCAATGGCAAAGCTTTCGCCAAAGTCCCGAAAGGAGGATGACCAGGAGTCTGAAAGGTAGGTGAGAAGATCGCCAGTGGAGCGTCCCTGACGGAACCCGTACTGACGATCGGAAAGAAGGTTGTGATAGGAAAGATGCCTTAAAATTTTTCTTTTGAGAATTGACCCAAAAACTTTTGTAATACAGGACGTTAAAGCAATTGGACGATAGTTGGGGGGTTGGGAGTGATGGGTGGCCGTATTTGTGGTGACACTGTCACTGTTACTCACTCCACCACTTTGGTATCATCACCGACTTCCATTAGAGGGTTAGTTCGCTGTTCTGCCTCTATATTACTAGGTCACAGACACTGAACTAACACTGTCATTCCTTTTGGGTCCGGGTGTTGTGGTGGTCAGGTACAAGGGCAGTGGAGGTGTCACAGCTCCACTACTGACGGGGCTGGGTTCTGCCGGAGGCCTCTATATCCAGAAGCCACGGGATCACATGCAGGGGCATCCATTCTCCTCCAGGGCTGTGGGTGGCGAAGGGTCCCGCACTCTCAGGGCTGGGGGCGGGAGTACGGCCCTCAGGGCTGGGGCCGAATAACTGCCTGAACCTTTCGTTCAGGCTCCTGACGGAGGACGAAGATCTCCGGCGTCAAGATGTGGGGAGTTCCCGCCCAGAAGTCCTGGGGGCAGTCTTGGGTTCCCGAGGGCTGCGGTCCCCAGGGCTTGGCGGCACTGTCAGGAAGGGGTTGCGGCACCGGTCTGCTTCGGGGTCCGTCAGGTGGGTCTCCTCCAGATCCGGTTGTAGGAAGCAGAGGCCGGGGGAGACCAAGGGGCCTCTCCAGTATTCCTCTAGGCCCGAGACTCTCTCTGGGTCGTGGGTCGGGGAACAGGCGTCAGCTTCAGACGGAGAAGCGGCTACAGGCCGCCTCCTGCCATAGGGCCCGGCTACTAGCCATGGCCTTCTGGGGGGGGAGCTACCGGCTGTCGCCGAGGCCCGGCTACTGGCCATGGCCTGGGGAGTGAGCAGCTACCAGCAGACCCAAGGGCACCTTCGGAGCAGCTACAGGCCGTCTCCTGGTTGCCCTCAGAGTGGCTACTGGCCATCTCCTTCAGGAGGGTTGAGCAGCTACAGGCTGTCTCAAGAAGAGCACCTTCGGAGCGGCTACAGGCCGTCCCCTGATGAAGATGGGAGTGGCTACAGGCCGTCTCCTGATTCCCCTCAGAGCGGCTACAGGCCGTCTCCTGATTCCCCTCAGAGCGGCTACAGGCCGTCTCCTTCAGGAAGGTTGAGCGGCTACAGGCCGTCTCGTGAAGAACACCTTTGGAGTGGCTACAGACCATCTCCTGATGAAGGCGGGAGCGGCTACAGGCCGTCTCCTGATTGCCCTCAGAGCGGCTACAGGCTGTCTCGAGGAAGACACCTTCAGAGCGGCTACAGGCCGTCTCCTTATTACCCTCAGAGCGGCTACAGGCTGTCTCCTTATTGCCCTCAGAGTGGCTACAGGCCATCTCCTTATTACCCTCAGAGCGGCTACAGGCCGTCTCAGGGAAGATGCCTTCGGAACAGCTACAGGCCATCTCCTGATGAAGGCGAGAACATCTACAGGCCATCTCATTATTGCCCTCAGAGCGGCTACAGGAAGTCTCCTTGAGGAGAGTTGAGCTGCTACAGGGTGTCTCGAGAACACCTTCAGAGCAGCTACAGGCTGTCTCCTGATGAAGGCGGGAGCGGCTACAGGCCATCTCGAGGAAGACACTTTCAGAGCAGTTACAGGCCGTCTCCTTATTACCCTCAAAGCGGCTACAGGCCATCCCAAGAAAGACACCTTCAGAGC
Organism: Coenobita brevimanus; assembly: GCF_032717465.1. Lineage (NCBI taxonomy): Eukaryota > Metazoa > Arthropoda > Malacostraca > Decapoda > Coenobitidae > Coenobita > Coenobita brevimanus. Next base: position 14,264,118 of record NC_137029.1, on the reverse strand, counting down.
GGCTACAAGCCATCTCCTGATGGAGGCAGGAGCGGCTACAAGCCATCTCCTGATGAAGGCAGGAGCGGCAACAGGTCGTTTCCTTATTGCCCTCAGAGCAGCTACAGACCATCTCCTTAGTTAGCGGCTACAGGCCGTCTCAGGGGTGATGGCAGGAGCTGGAGAAATAGCTCCACCCCGAAGCTGGTTGGGGAAGGGTCGCCCGGAAGGTAGTCTAGTATTCCTGCTGTGGTGGCGGTGGGTGAGTTCCGGGTCATAGGGGTGCGCAGCCCGGGCGGACTTATGCCGTTGTCGTTTCGAGTTCTGCTGCACTGTCATTGCTCCTCTGTGGGCTCCTTGTGGGGGTGTCTGGGTGCCTCCAGGGGCACTATACTGCATTTTAGATACTTCGTACCACCAGAATTTCTACTTTCCAATTTTATTTTGCAGGCAATGCAGGATGCGCACATATGGGTGATTCTTCATATTAATATTATGTACAAATTTTTCCTCTTTCATTTAAGGAGAACCCCACGCCTAATAATAAGGTCATGGAATACTCTGTGATGCTTGAATCTTTTGTGGTTTTGGCTATATATATATATATATATATATATATATATATATATATATATATAGATATATATATATATATATATATATACGTCAGGGATGAAGATTAATTGGTTTTACACATATGCACGAATATATCTTGATTTAAACGTGTATTCAAATACTCCCAGTGGTCACCAGCAAAGGTATCAAAAAAGAAAATTAAGATTTTCGTCAGACAGACTGTGGTTCCCAAGGTCAGAGATCGCTGAGGCAATGGAACAAACTCGGCAAAGAATCTATGATTCATCTCATCTCATATGCAGAAACTTTTCACTATCTGAGAAGCAAATAATTGTTAATAAATATATCTAAAGTATTGTTATTTAGAGATAATATGGATAAAAATACTCATATTTCACAAATAGAAACCATTATAATCACTGCTAGAATCTGTTGTTTATAGGGTAAATAACGATCAGTCCGGCTAAGAAGGTATATTTGTCAGAAATTTTTATACACTCCTTTATCTGACGAGTGTTAGTCTAACAAGACCTTAAGTAAATTCACATAAGTCTCTTAGGAGGTTTAGGTGTAACTGATATTTCAACTCACCAGTAATTATTCTCATATCTCCTAGCTAATGGGAGCCCCCACAAACTGGAAAAAAGATGCCACCTCTTGCAAAAGTGGGGTCACCTTGAATTACCCTCTGTTATACAATTTTTGTGTTACATTACTGGAACTAGGATATTTATTGATTTATCTACATATAATACTGGAGAAAAAAAAGGCTTCTTTATCAAAATATAATAGGAATGGAAGGCTGTGTCTATCTCAGTTTAGGGACAGAGGACATGTGAATATTATGTTGCCCGAGTATTGATCACTGTCATGTTTTTAACCTGCCGACTCCTGTTGACGTATACATACGTCCACACGTTTTATCACTGTGAGTCCCGTTGACGTATATAAACACGCAACAATTGCAAGGTCCCTAATTTGCACAATTTTCATATTTCGTACATGATTTTTGGTACGTATACACGGGACACCTTCCTCTACAAGATGTCAGGCAGGGTCAATGCCTTACCCCACATGACCTCACCCCCCTCGCACACCACTGTCTCGGCAATTCACCTGTTACCAGTGACCTGACCAGTAAAGACATGTCGTGCCACGGTACGAAATTCAAGGCCAGAGTGATTCCCCAATCGATGACAATGTGGAGGACAAAGTTTACACAGGATTAGAGGTCGAAACAGTCAAATGATCAGGTAATGTCACCAAAAAAGGTCAGGTATGTTGATGTGTTTCGTGAGTGAAACAATGCTTATATTGCCTACATTACTATGTGAAAACCAATATACTCCCGTACTACATATAAATTCGTACCAAATAAATAAATTAATACCGTTTATGAGTGGTGTGGAATAGTTACCCTCCCATAGAACTCGTTTTCTTTGGAGCCAGCCTGATAGAAAACCCAAGAAGGTAAGGGGTGCTGCTACCTGTGTTCAGTATTTCAAACCTCAGGTGAGCAATTTCTCAATGAATTTTTGATGTTTCTCACCAAAAGCGGAGGTTTGAGCCAAAATTTTTTTATTCCAAAATTGGTCGGGATTGGGGGGGGGGGGTCAGTAGTGGAAAATCGGTCAGGACGGGGTGAGTTAAGTGGTGAATGTTCATATGAAAGGAAAAATGGTAAATGGGTATAACGAAATTGTATCTTACATAGCAAATGAAGGAAATATGGTACTTATACAACTGGAGATCGTATGAACTCACTGAGCTCATAAGGAGGCACTTTCTCGTGGATAGCGTCCCATAGTTTGTGTTCCTGTTGCCAGGGGCCCTGGGCGGCGCTGATGATGTGTATACAACATACCTGACGCTATTGGCTTTTGAAATCAGCCAATAAATCAGGAAAATATAGTGCCGTGGTCAACTGTGCAGCTAAAATATATGTGGAAAAATTGATTGTAGGAGAACTGAGACATTTTCTCAAAACAAGTGGATACCATTCCTTTAAAAATTTGGATCGATGATCTCGGCCACGTAGGATTTCGGCCATACAGTTCTTACTATTATTAAGTGTATTACGGATAGAATCATGTCAGGATTTGCCAAATGAAAGATTAAGATCTTTGGAAACTGTATGATAAATTTTTCCAACAACTGAGCTTCATAACACTTGATAGAAATGTGCTGAATGCAAAAACACACAATAAGCTCTGATGGCTTTTAGCAAACTCTATGGAGAACTTTTCAGAGTAAATCTCGTTTAGAGCATCAGTAAAATATCCAGGATGAAAATAATACTTGTATAATGCTTTATGCATGAGTAATAATCCCGATAGGAATTTTTTTTAAAGGAAGGTACACCAACTCTGTATGGATAGTGACCCCATGCTATTTGGTGATCCGGCAAACACTGGCAACTTTCAGGAGTTTGTGGGGCTCTAATTCCCCAAGATTTGGCCAAATCATAAAGGTTACTTTGCTAGAAAGAATCGGACAACAGATGACGATGAGCCTGATGTTTCGGTCGATGGCCTGGGCATCCAAGCGTCCTTAGGTGTGTATTTTACAGTGTGCAACTTGAACTGGCTTTAGCAGCAGAGTGCTACGTCAACAGGTTTAGGAACTAGAGTAAGTTAACATGGCGAGCATCTTCTCCCTCATAGGATTGTACAGATGCCAACTATTAATTTATTACAAGACTAAATATGGTTAAATTACTTAATGATATATACAAGGGAAATCCAACTTAATTTAATCTTAGTTTTAAATAAATTAAAGCCAAATATTCCCTTTATCTATGTAAATATGTGTTATATCCTCATTCGTTTTTCATGAGGCACTTCATACTAACTGTGCAAGTGCAGTGAAGTCAATGGAAATTTCCTAAATATTTACATGTATTTACAATATAGTTGTCTACAAGGGTTAAACATAGTAGCATTTAATTTATTAATAATAAGAATGATAAAAAAGAACGTAATCTCTGGTTATAACACCGCTTGAGTTAAATATTAACGCTTTCCAGGTTTTCCTCTGCCTTTAACAGGACAACTATTTTAAAAGGTAAAAAGCGCAACCGCTTTGGGGGAAAATATTTCCCACATTTTTGGGGCTGGGCATAAAATGATACATTGTATCATGTAATGTGACCCTTAGCCAGGAGTTCTCTCCATAGGTCTCGAGAACCCTGTGCTGTGGCCCTTCTAAGTTGGGCATCTTGACCCAATTGCTCTCCACCATCTACTGTGTGTGGAGTAGCCGTTAGCTCAAGGGGTACCAGTTTATAGTTTTTTATATTGTTGTGTCCCCTACATTTTATTTTTACAAGTCGCAGCACCCCCTCTGAATCTGGATGCGTGGAGATCACTTAAGCTAATGGCCACTGGGATCTTTTTTTTTTTTTTTTTTTTTTTTTCTAACACCACATCTATCTTTATAACAGATTTGTTGCTGGCAGCTTGAGCCCCATAAAATCTTTCTCTTAGGCTAAAGATATTCTCCTCTCCAATGTCTATTCCATGTGTCCAATACTTTTTTCATATGTTGATATCTCTCCCATTGGTGGAGTTGTCCTAAATCATTATTTTCTGTGGTAGGATCATCTACTTCCTCCTGGATATCCACATCAGGCACCGGATGGAGCTTTCTATAACATATGAGCCGGTGTCAATGCCTCAATCGAAACGCTAGTGTCATCTAGATAGGTTAAAGGCCTACCATTAATCCTAGCTTCAATTTCAATTATCACTGTTCTCAACTCCTCTCTGGTGATCTTAGTTCTTTGCAAGGTTTTCCTAAGGCAGTTCTTCACGATACCAATCATTCGTTTGGTAAATCCATTTTGCCATGGTGTTCTTGGAGCTATGAACTGCCAGGTACAATTTCGGATTCCCAGCGCCGACTTAACTTTTGGGGCATTCATTATATTTAAAAGTAGAGGTGCTGCTCCAACGAAATTGGTTCCGTTGCCGCTTATCAATGGACAAGATCTTCTAGCAGCAAATCTTCTAAATAAGTTCAGGAATGTCTCTAAACTTAAATCTTCTGCCATTTCTAGATGGATTGCCCTTGTGTAGGTGCAAGTAAACAGACATATATAAACCTTATGGAGAAGTCTGTCATCCGTAACAGTTATAGCCCCTGTGTAATGAACTCCAGTTACTTTGAAGGGCCGATTTACATTTACCCTATCCCTTGATAAGACAGGTGGTCCAGGATAATCATATGGTCGTTGTTCATACCTCCTACATGTAATGCAACCTTTGAGATATTTCTTTATGACCTGTCTACCCTTAGGGATCCAATACCTTTCCCGGATTCGGGCCAAAGTCTGCGGCACACCTCCGTGAAGAGTCAAATCATGGGCTTCCTTAACAATTAACTGCACAAAATAATCACTCTTAGGTAATAATATGGGATGTCTGGTTTGGAGTGGCAAATCAGCCTTTATTTTTCAGCCCCAGCATCTACAATAATTAGACCTTTTCCGTCTAAGAACAAGACTAGATCTCTCATCAGCTTATTCTTGTTCCTAGTGCCTTGGCCTAAAGGGTCATATATCTCTCCGTAATAATTCCTTTGTATCTAAAATACCCGCCGCCAGACCACCCACCCAGCCACCCCCCACCCCACCACCGAGCCGCTACCACACCACCCCCAGAAGGATACAACGGTGGGGCTAGTGACCCAGGTCAAGAGGGTCACTGGGACACTACTGTCCTGAGTCCTTTTTCCCCGCAACTACCCCAACACCAGGTGACCGGAAAAAGGCAACGACCTTGTGGGCGGGACAGCCGTCACCAGAACCAGGGTGGGACTGAACAAGATTCAGTCCCAGGTAACACCGTATCGACGGCCATTGTCACCACCTCAAGGGCAGGAGGCCCAAGGGCAGGAGGCCCAAGGCTACGGCCAGAAGTATACACCAGGGTAAGGGGACCCTCGGCCACGGCCTTAGTGTGCACCAGGGAGGGCGTTGCCTCTGTTCATCCCTCTCCTGCTGTTCTCTCCTATGGGAGCAACACCACGCCGATGGCCACTGTACTCCCTTCGGTTGCTTCTCTAAGGGAAGATCAGCTCCCGGCTATGGCCAAAGTACGTACCAGGGTAGACAGACCCTTGGCTACGGCCTCAGTACGTACCGGAGAGGGCGCGGCCTCTGTGCACCCCTCTCCTGCTTTTCCCTACTACGGGAGCAACACCGCGCCGACGGCCACTGTACGTGGTGGGGAAGGAGCGGCCACTGTACGCCCTTCAGTTGCTCCTTGTACGACGGGTAGGCTTACGGCCACAGCCGCAGTACGTACCAGGGTAAGGCAACCTGAGGCTACGGCTTCAGTATGTACCAGAGAGGACACAGACTCCGTGTATCTTTCTCCTCCCTTTTCCCCTTGTGGGAGCCCTTTGTCACCATCCAGGAGTGTTGCCCCGGAGGTGTCGCCAGAGTGGTGGCAAGACCCGATACTGGCCCTACCTCCTACCCCTGGGAAATCTCTGTTCCTGTTGGACACCAGACGGAAACGGTGCCGCAGCCCAACCCTGTCAGCGCCTTTCCCTACAGGCGACCGCAGTCCCAGGACTCCCAGGCCCAACCAGCAGCCTCCAGATGAGGGCAACCCAGGCTCCCTCACCCCATGGAGCCAGAGGCAACAGGCCCGCCTCCTTCAGCTGTTTGGCCCCCAGTCCCGAGGGCCACCTCTCAGGTCGAGGCCCCCAAACCGGAGGGCCTCCCTGCACCCCACCAACGAGGCTCCAGTATGAGGGCCTCCTCTCAGGTTGAGGCCCCCAAACAGGAGGGCCTCCCTGCACCTCACCGACGACCAGGACCCGGGCAGTGACTCCCCTGCGGGCAGTGTATTGCGCCTTGCAGGCAGGCTCCCCCTAGGGCCTTCTCCTCACGCCCGTACTTCAGAGTGATCTCTACCCAGGATACACTGGTAAATAGTGACGCTCCTTGTACTGAGAACAAACCGGGGGAAATAACAGTGAACAGTGACCGAGTGAAGACCAGTGTAAAGCCAGTGACAGTTACTAGTCTATAAGAACCCGATACCCGGCAGAACAGAAAATAACTTAAACCCTAAGTAAGAGAACTTATAGTGATTGTGAGTCCCAAATGAAAGAACTTTCAGTAACTGTGAACGAAGACTAGGGTGTGCGGGCGAATCAAAAGCCTGCGTATAAGTGCCGCTGCGACTAAGTGACTACATCAAGTGTCGCGATCCGCACCCTGTCCCATTGATAATAGCATTCCCCCCACGGACTTTTAATCTTGTTCATTCCCCTTGCATCCAATTAAATATATATTCTGCCTAAAGATGAAATACGGGTATCGATACATATAACTCATAACATAAGTGTACATGCATTATACAGTAATGTGTGTTAAGTGTAACTGTGCATTGTGGTATCAAAAGGCTAACTCTGTGTCCCTGTCTCCTGTAATCAGATATCACTCTGTGTTATATTGTAACGGTGTAGAATTAAGGCAATAGATGTGTTAAGGTATACTGCCTAGTTTTATTATGTCCTGTTCCTTTGTGGATGCTTTACTTCCTGTCCGGAAAGAGGACCTCGCTCAGTCTCTGGTGTTCTTAGGACGAGCAGTCGACCTAAAAACACTCAGCATAACAGTATCCTTTTTAGTCAATATTCCATGGGATCAAACTTCTGAAACCCCACTTTCTTATTAAAAAATTCAACTAATTTAGTAGTGTTATTAAGTTGTCTTATTGATGAGCATCTGCTACTGTAATGTCAATTACTTCTGGCTCAGGTACTACAGGATTCAAGTTTACAACACCAACCTCAGCAATAGTATACTGTTTCTGTTCAGGCCAATCTTCAGTGAGTAACCATTTAGAATCTTTAAACCACAAGTTATCTTTGCTCAGTTTCTTTACAGTCTAACCTCTCGAGAGCAGATCAGCTGGGTTTTGTTTGGAGGATGCATCCATAAATTTAAATTTGGAAGACAGCTCTTTAATAGTCTTCACATTATTGCGGACGAAAGGAATTTTACTGTCTTCCTTCCCGATCCAGTAAAGACAAATCTTACTGTTAGTCCATATATAGATATCCTCAAACTAAGTATCAAGGGTAGTGGTGAAATACCTGGCCAATTTAGTTCCTTCTTCTATGGAAGCCAATTCCATTTGAGGTAGGGTTCTTCCTTTAATTGGCGCAACTCTGGCTTTGGACATAATATCTTACTATCCTCTCCTGTTGCACAATAAGCTACTGCTCCATATGCCCTTTGAGAAGCCTCACAAAATGTGTAAGTGTTACTTCTCATTACCGTTTATATTCCTGGGAATACATATGCTTGATGTGGTTTCAAAACCCTTTCTAATCTGTTCCCATTGTTCCACGAATGTCTCACCCAATCCAGTCTAACTTTTCTCGCCAAGCCTCTTGCACTAAACATTTGCCCCTAATAACTATAGGACAGGCCAATCCTAATGGGTCAAATAGCGTGGAGACCTGACTTAACAATGACCTCTTGGTGAGAGTGACATCAGAGAACTTAATTGGTTTCAAACTTATTTCATCAGCTCTTGTATCCTAGTTAAGACCCAACACATTTTGAGTTTTGGGAATGTCAGTATTTGGATAGTCCTCCTGTATTTTATTCCTCAAAAACAGTGAATTTGTATTCCAGTTCTGTAACGGCAAATTTGCCTTCCCGCATTTGGAATTGGCTACTTCATAAGCCTTCAGTGCTTCCGACTCAGTATCAGCAACACCTTGGTTTTTATCCATGTAAAAAGCCTGCCCTATTTCTGGGCATTTGGCATTTCCAAAATGATGCTTTAAAGTGTTGCAAGTAGGAAAGGACTAGCACAGGAGCCAAAGAGCACCGATCGGAAACAGTAAGTTTTCAATGGACTATCCTCATTTTGAGGGTCTTGAGGCCAGAGGAATTTTGTAAATTTCCTATCCTCCTCGCTCAATCCTATTCTGAGAAAAGCCTTATTAATGTCTGCTGTATAAGCATAAGGTTTCTCTCTAATCTTAGTAATAGATTCCATAACTTCTCTGTTAGTGTAGGTCCAGAGTATAGGCAATCGTTCAAGCTAGCTTATCCTTTGGGCGCTTTATTACTACAATTGAAAACTATCCTTAGTTACTGAATCCTTGCTTATAGCATGATGTGGTAAATAATGTCCCTCCTTGTGGTTAACAGGGAATCCTACCTCTTCTGTAAATTTATTCTTCAATTTATATTTTATATTATCATATATGGTTAGATGTTCTGGTTTGTCTCTCAACTTTCTTAGAAGAGAATTTAACTGAGCCTTAGCTGCTTGGTAACTTGTTCGTAACTCCGAATGGCTTAGTTTCCATGGTAATCCTACCCAATACTGTCCTTCCTTAAATTCCACAGATTGGGTATACAAGTCCCTGTCTTCGTAATTCTGTCTAAGGATAGTCAATGCCACCTCATAATTGTTTTCTTCCACAGGTAGACTCTGTGACCCGTCCTAACAGATATGTGAGTTTACTCACATTAGGGAGATCTGTTCTGTCATCCCAAGAGGATTTCCAATTTTGCTCCCCATCAAACTCCAGAAGCTTAATTTGTGGTAGTACAGCTTTACTCCACTGTTCCACACACATTGTATTTCTTCGGCAGTCTCGGCCAATTTTGACTCTAATAACTTCACTAATGATTAATATTCCCCTAATTTACTTTCAAATTTGGTAGTCTCCAACTCTAAGAGATCTTTGTCATCAGCCTTTACTATGGCTGCTTCTAAAATTACGTAACCTTCATATTTAGTCCATCTGCCCTTTAGTATATTCAAGAGACTATTTAATTTCTCCCTGGAGAGAGGTGTTTCATCTAACGATTGTCTGCAATCATTTATGGCTCTCGTTACCCGTCCGGCCTTACTACTAGCGGATCTCTTTAACCCCTAAACCGTGGGCTTGTTTTGCTTGGACTTGCGTGTCCCGCGGGCATATTCGTGCTCTGACAGACTCTCTAAAAATATTTGCCAAAAATCAGTTATTAGTCCTAGAGTATTAAAATTAAATATGCTTATGGCATATACCTTCAGCTTTCTCCTGGGATGTTTGTTGAGCCTTCAGCGAGTACCGTAGGACTTGTGGAGACCTCTGAAGTTGGGTAACGAAGTCTCCACTTTACACTTCCCAGCAACCCGTAATATGATTACCACAGCCTGATATTATCACTAGAAACACTATTCTATGATTCTCAAATAGTTTGGAATCCATACTCCAAAAAAAAAAAAAAAACACTGCGAAAGCAATGAAAATTACGAGTGCGTATGACCTTCCCACTTGCGATCATTTGCCGCTGGTGTTCTGTCATTTATTATTAAAAAAAACACTCACACTTTATATTTCTATTACTATATAACATATATATCTACAGTCTTTATCCATAAGTTTCCTTCAGTAATATTAGTTTATTGTCACTGTAGGCATTGAATTTCTCGTTCAGTAAAATACATAGCATTCACTTTCTCGTCCTGTATACTAGCATTGATAGTGAATTCACTTTCACAGTCTTTATCCATAAGTTTCCTTCAGTAATATTAGTTTATTGTCACTGTAGGCATTGAATTTCTCGTTCAGTAAAATACATAGCATTCACTTTCTCGTCCTGTATACTAGCATTGATAGTGAATTCACTTTCACCTTGACTTTCATAACTCATAGTATTCATACATGCTAGAGTGAAATTTTCACTTTCATTACTCCTAGTATATATACTCGTATTCTTATATTACTACTCATTTACATTTCTATTTACATTCTCTATTTTATTTACATTATTTACATTTCTGTTTTATTTATGCTGTGTTAGGTACTGTCACTTGCAGTAACTTATAAAACTATTTTCCACTGTTCACTTATATTTACATTCACTGCTTTCACTTGCTGTTTACACATTATTTACACAGTATTTACACTTCTACTTGCACTGTTTTACTCACCAGAAAGATCGTAGTCACTCTCTATCATTTATATTGACAATTTAGCCAGTTCACATTCCATAGCAGTCACTTACCCTTTACCTCTTTCCACACGAGGTTTAGTGGGGAGTAGAGGTCACAGGGCTCTTTGCATGGGGCTAAAAAGCGGCGGAATTTGACAGGCGCGAATCCAACGTGCTTTCACCTTGAAAGACGACAGTAAACCGAATACAGTGTGGTGGCCTGCCTAGGGGTAGTGCAATGCTGCCAACGTCAGCCTGGTGACAGCTGCTAATATATACACTATGAAATGATTGGCAGGAAATCTAGACAATACATAATAAATTAGGTAATTCCAGGTGAATGTAAATATCAGTTAGGCTTCTCCCTTCCCTCCTTATATATATTTTTATTACGAGAATAGATTATATGGCATATTTCAAGGGGAAATAAACAGCGAAAATTAGCAAATGAGTGCACATGAAGAGGGGCACAGCCACTTTCCTTGGGTATCTTCTTGGCTCGGCATACGTCACAGACCCGACACCACTCTTCAGCATCCAGATGCAGGCCAATCCAGTAGAACCTCTGTCACAGCTGACTTAGAGTTTTCTTCACTCTAGTGTCCACTAGTGATCTGGTTATGGGACTCATCCAAGATCTCAGACTTCAGCTTCTCCGGAACCACCAGTTGCCAATACTTGCTGAGGCCATCGGATGTCTCCCACTGATGCTCCAGTAGTCTGTTGGTTAAACGAAGAAGGTCCCACTGACTCCAGTAGCACTTTTCTTCCCAAGATGGCTACACTGTACACTGCTGCAGCCACTCTAGCACTGGTTGTGAATCTGCATCCTCTTCAGGTATTCTTCATTTGCTGCTGGCCCTGTCACAACAGTATGGCGGCATTTCTTGCCAAAATTCCCATTCCTACTACACTGCTTGTCGTCTGTTCTTCCATCTTCTCACACATTATTCATCAAGGTTCTCCTGCATTTCTTCAGTGGTAGGGCTTCTTGGGAAAAACTGGCTGGTTGTTGCCTCTTGTCACCAGCCTTCACTAATTTACCCTCATCTTTCTCATTTGTACACTCATAGCTGAAGTGTCCAAACACCCGTTTGTTGCAATTGTAGGTTTCCTTGCACTGATCCATTTTTGCTCCTTCTTCCATTTGCAACAATGCACTTTCTTGTGTCCTGGCTTCTCGCAGAACCAGCAGCCTCCTCCGGTCTTCTCCTGTTCCCTCCTCCACTTATAACAGTCCTCTTTCCTATGTCCTGGATTACCAGCAACTGCTTAATGTACCTGCCCCTTTCTTGCCTTGAATCTTGCACTATGACCTGCCTGAAAAGTGGAAGTACTGGACCTGTCATAGGACTTAAATTCTAGAGCCCTCGCTAGTGCTTCTTGCATGCTTCTGGGTTGTGCTTGCTTCACTTGCACTTTCAAATCTGCACTATCAGTTTCATCAATGAACTTTTCCTTCAGAAGAATAGCCAACAGGTTAGGTGCTGCTCCAGGGTATGCCTTGTATGTCATACCCTCCAAGTCATGCGCATGCTGCTGTTGGGAATCTCCTCGAGCCCATACATGGCTCCAGAATCTTGCTCTGTAAACCTCAGTCTGGTAAATGGTTCCATATCTGTGCTCCAGCACTTCTACTAAGGACTGATAACTGTTCCACTCCTCTACCGACATCTGGTCCAGAATTTACACTGCAGCACCCTTGAGGCTAGTAGCAAGCTGCACTGCCCTCTGCCTATTATCCCAACCATTCTGATCAGCAGGTAGCTCAAACTGTGCACGGTAAGCTTCCCAATTTACTCTACCGTCAAATTCCTGAGGTTTCTTTTTAACTGGACCCCCATTATAGCCATGCACTTCACTGGTTTGGGGCCTAAAAACTGGGGCATCATAATTAAGTCCAGGACTTAAAACTTCTGCATTCTGATTATTCAGCCCTGTAATGCTACCTTAGATGCTTGGGGTCCATCAAGATCCACCATACACTGTCTATTATTTTTCTTTCATATGCTTCCTGTACACTAACCTGAGGTTCAGCAGTGCAGTATTTCTCTACAGCCTCAATTCTCTCACATTATCTTCAAATGACCGTCTTCATACTGCAACTAGTCATATTCATGCTGTCTACACTCCATTAGTATTCCTTCACTAATCTTCAGCTGGTTGTCTACATGCTGCCTGAACTACATCACATTATTGCTTACCTCATACTTCTGCTGCTCTAGCTTGGCATCTACTTCCTCCTTAAACTGTTGCTGTTCTTCCTTCATCTCACCCGTGAAAGCATTTAGTTGTCCTAGCATCCTCAGCTGTAATTCCCTTTGTTGCTCCTGTAATGTCTCTTGAAGCTGCTCATATCATTCTTTTTGTTTTCCACTTTGTGCCTCTAATTGTTCACTCTGTGCTTGCCATTGTTCTTTAATTTCTTTCTGTCCTTCTTTTTGTGCCTGTAATTGCTCTTTCAGTTCTTTCTGTCCTTTGTTCTGTGCCTGCAACTGTTCTTTGAGTTCTGTCTTTGAAGCTTGTAATAGCTTCATAATTGCAGCCTGGGGCACCTCCTCCTCCTGCCCAGTTTGGCTCCTTGTCTGCAAATCCCTTGTTCCATGTCAAAGATTAGACTCACTGCAGCACTCTCTAAAATGCCACACTCCTGACACCACTGTTACATCCCCATCCCACACTGCCACAGGCTCCAACAGCAGTAGTTCAGTATTGGAAGGACATTGCCCATTGAGCTGTTTTTCCTAGAGGCAACCTTTTGGTGTACAGTACACAGGATCAGCTCAGGCATTGTAAACAAGTACTGGCTTCTTAAGTTGACTGTCTTTATTTTCTAGGTAATTACACTTTAATGTTTGCCAACTTCACTGTTTTCACAAGTTCTAGAGATAATCTCACTCACTGAAATTACATTTAATGCATGCCAGCAACACTTCACTGTTTTCACAAGTACCAGAGATAATGTTCACTAACTGCAATTACCCTTAATGCTTGCCAGCAACACTTCACTGTTTTCACAGGTACCGGAGAAAATTTTCACTAACTGCACTGACACTGATGTACACTCAAACTGAACTGAAAGTGACTGAAACTGCTCTAGTCTCTTCCCTATCCTTATATTTGCTTGCCACAGTTGCCAACTCGGAGTCATCCAAAACATGCCAGAGTTTTCTTACTCAGTGGGTTAGAGCGCTCCGCTCTGACTGAAGGGTTGGAGGATCGAATCCACCCAAGGGTCATTGGTAAACATCAGGAAGGGCATCCGGCCATAAAATGCTACACGCTGCAGTCCAAAAGTCCTCTACCCAGGGGCAACGCTTTAGCCCTTCAGGGATACCAGGCATAAAACCAAATTATTATTATTATTTTTTTTACATAACACTGTGGATTATTTAACAAACTTAATTTAGATTACATAATTTAACAATCACATAAATTGAACATTGTAGAAAAAAGAGCACAAAAATTAATACACAACTTACAAAATAACTATGTTCACAAACAGCAGGCTAACTGGCAACTCTGACACGTAACGGTACTAGTAGAATCATCATGAATTCTCCAGAGCAGTGCTGCTTCTCCTTGTGGTTTTTCACTAGATCTTGTGAATTCAGGTCAGACCTTGTGAACTTGTGAATTTTATTTTAAAATGTGGGAAATCTTGTGAATTTTGTGCTTTCTCGAACTACAAATCTGGCAATCATGATCATGACTACTACCACTATATAATAGGGAAAAATGATCGTAATATAGTAAAAATACTATTATTATTAATGTTAGTAATTTAAAGTGTTAATAATAGTCTATATTATTAAAATAGTGTGTGTGTGTGTGTGTGTGTGTGTGTGTGTGTTCGCGGCAAACGTCCATAGTTCTTGTCCCATTTTTTTCATGTCATCCCTACATGGTCAGGGGCAGGTTTTAGGCACAAAAATTTTAATAATAATAATAATGATAATAATAATAATAATAATAATAATAATAATAATAATAATAATATTAGTATACAACTTACTACTGCACGTTCTTTTCCTGTCCCGTACTTGTGCAAGTCGTGACCCATACCGTCCCGGGCCAATACACGCACGCCTACCAGTGCTGCTTACATCAGTATCGCTGTCACTCATTGGTTGAGGATAGTGACGTCCCTACTGAGTATTATATTAGACCGAAGATAAAGACTAAGTGTTGTGATAGAAAAGGACGACAAGATGGATTCCGCAGGTCCAAGTGGTTCTGGTTCCCCACCGGGAAAGAAAAAAAAATTTGGTACCGTCCCATGCAAGTTTTTCTACAGTAGCATCTTCATAGGTGAGTAAAATATGTGGATGTGTGTTAAGTCCATATTGATCAGTGTCCAACACATTGTGAATTTAATTCTGATCTTGTGAAAAATCAAGGACGTATCTTGTGATATTCCAAAACCTAGAGTGGCAACACTGCTCCAGAGCGCTCCGCTCTGACCGAAGGGTTGGAGGAGTCTGCCTGAGCCACCAGTGTAATGACGTTGAAATACCCTTTTTAAATTACCAATTAGCGGTAGGTGGTGGCGACCATCATCCACTCACTTGATGTAGTGCTGCCTACTTCCTCCTTAGCCTTTATCATTCTTTTTCTGTGCCTGCCCTCCTCTCTTCCTATTTCTCCCATCATTCCTGTCACTACTTATTGCTTTTCTTTCCGTTACACGTGGCTTTACATTGAGTGACAAGCCAAATGGTTTCATGTAAGCCAAGAAACCATTTACAACGCTGGGTGGTAACCATATAACCAAACCATATGTGCTCCCTACGTGTCAAGTGGGTTGGTGGAAGGTTAGTGCCCCTCCCTGTAAAACAAATAACTCAGAGTCAAATGACCATCCCGTACGGGATTATGGCGTCTGGCAATAGGTAGATAGATAGAATTTACCAATGTGGGTGCCATAAAGATACCGGGCCTGTTTTTAGTGTGAAATCCAAAACTAACTGGTGTGGTTTAATTCTCTTACTCCGTAATAGGTTCAAACTAATTAACCAAAATGTGTCCAAAAAGTTAGGCTTGAATTCCACTGAAAAAAGAGGGTAGCATGGATTTAGGGTGGCTCTGATTTACGTATCCATATACTACATAACTCAGCCTTGGTACTATTGTGTGACGCGCGTAAACCCAATAGGTGACGTGGGTACACCATGCGGGCCGCCCATTTCATGCTTATTAGAGAAAGTGGTTGGAAAAAATCTGAAATAAGATATTACATTCTTCTAATTATACCTCAAATGTTCAAAACTCACTTTACTCACTTCACTGATTACTGTTGCCTCAACAATGCCTTAATTAGAATGACCTGTTGGTTATATCGGGCGTCGTCCTCCTTGGTCACTGGTGGACTCAGGGAGGGTTGATACAAAACAATGTGAGATTGCACTTTCCTACTAGTGATGAGACATGTTCATAACCACTCACTTCAGTTACCCCCAAAAACTCAAAAGTTACAACCGACTTAATGCTTACAAGTTTCCGATAACTAGAGAGTATGTTTTATAACATTTAAATCCACTTTGATTACATTGTTCCACTCATGAATTATAGAAACTTCTCAATCAGTTATAACAAACAGCTATGTCTAGATTATGACCTAAAACAAATTAAAGGGGAGAAAGGAGGGGAGTGTAAAATGCGTAAGGTGTGATGACGTGGCAGGCAGACAAGGACTTGGTTGGTGCCGAGGTTAACCTGCGAACACGACGAGGACTGATGGCAGTGTCACACAAGAATTTCGCTATTGAACACAACTATTAATCATTTTATCCTCCATAACACAATGTGAAAGTAACTGGGGAGGGGGGGGGGAATATATATAAGGAAGTTTATCACTAACCTGCGAACACGACGAGGACTGATGGTAGAGTCACGCACACAACGCGTGCTCTGGGTTTATTTAAACTAGGGGAACTGGTCCGATTGCATTTGAAGATGTCTACTCCCAGTTACTGTCATTCCTTATCAAACCTGTCTCGTATCACTTACTTTGGGATTGACCTTTTTCAGATTATAGTATCTCACAAAGATTATACAATGATGGTGAAAATTTGAATACTGTCGATAATGATCTCATCACTTAATATTAAGTGTTTGTCATGACGTTCGGACGTTATTTTGTCGGTTATACTCGGCTTGGTACGTACAACGATCGGAAATTCGAGATTAACATCACATAGGCTATTATGAACTGCTTCTCCCTTTCTGATACTTCTCAGTTAATGTTTCTATCACTGAAATGGATTAGGACTGAAGGATATCTTTGAAATGACTCAAACGGAAGACTATGAAGTCTCTGCTAATTTAAATATTTGCCAAACCTTTGTTACCAGCATGTTTTATGGAAGGGGGTAAGGAAGGGGGGGGGGAGGTTTGATCGGCTGATGCAATACTCAACACGAATTATATAATGCATAGCTGTTTACCTGCTACCTTATCTCTGCAATACAAGAAATCACACTTATAGAGTAAAGTGGGGGGGTATCGTACGGGGGTATAAACCGTGCAGAGGCAATACTACCCACCCTATGAGAGATAGAATAGCTTTCCCTTAATGGTAGAAGAAGAAAATGGGATGCATCAACATGGCAGCAGTCATGTTTACATCGTGGCCCCATCCGCCATGATGTAAACATGACTGCTGCCATCAGGTAAGATGGGGCCATCAGGTAAGATTTTCATTTTTTTTTTTTTTTTTTTATGTTCAGTGTAATATTTCTCATGTCTGTTATAGTGTTTCATGACCCTGAATACCTGCTGATTCTGGCTGTGTGATGCTTATTACTGGAAATCATGTCATCAATGATATCTGATGAGGTATGTCACCTGCTAGACGTTTCCATCGGCATCACAAATGTGTAAACATTGAAGGTCCCACGGGGGTAAACCATACGGGGAGATATCGTACTGTATGGAGTGCCCCCTATTTAACCTCCTACACCGCGGGCATGTTTACCGATGTTTTGCGTGTGCCGCGGGGTTATTCGGGCTCCGACAGACTCTCAAAAAATATTTGCCAAAAATCAGTTATTAGTCCTAGAATATTAAAATTACATATGCTTATGGCACATACATTCAGCTTTCTCCTGGAATGTTTGTTGAGCCTTCGTCAGTTACCGTAGGACTTGTGGAGACCTCTGAAGTTGGGTAGCGAAGTCTCCACTTTACACTTCCCGACAACCCGTAATATGATTACCACAGCCAGATATTAACACTATAAACACTACTCTATGATTTTCAAGTAGTTTGGGATCCATACTCCAAAAAAAAACCCACTGTGAAAGCAATGAAAACTATGAGCGCGTCTGACCGTCGCACTTACGCTAGTTTGCTCTTGGTACTCTGTCATTTATTATTCATAAAACCCCTCACACTTTATATTTCTATTACTATATAACACTTATATATATCTACAGTCTTTATCCATAAGTTTCCTTCAGTAATATTAGTTTATTGTCACTGTAGGGATTCAATTTCTTTCAGTAAAATACGTAGCATTCACTTTCTCGTCCTGTATACTAGCATTGAGAGTGAATGTCACTTTCATCTTCACTCTCATAACTCATAGTATTCAGACATGCTAGAGTGAAACTTTCACTTTCATTACTCCTAGGGTATATACTCGTATTCTTATACTACTACTCATTTACATTTCTATTTACGTTCTCTATTTTATGTACGTTATTTACATTTCTATTTTATTTACACTGTGTTAGGCACTGTCACTTGAAGTAACTTATAAAACTATTTTCCATTGTTCACGTATATTTACATTCATTACTTTCACTTGCTGTTTACACATTATTTACAATTCCACTTGCACTGTTTTACTCAATAGAAAGATCGTAGTCACTCTTTTATCAATTGTCAGCCCTTTACCTCTTTCCACACGAGGTTTAATAGGGGGTAAAGGTCACAGGGCCCTTTGCATGGGGGTGAAAAAGTCCCTGTAGTCAGCAAGAAGAAACAGACGTACCTCTACTTTGGAAGATGAGAGTAAACTGATAACGGAGGGCCGGGGTAGAGGCCTACTTAGGGGATATTCAGTGCTACCAATGTTCACTCTTGAAACAGCTAGGTATAGCACTGAAATGATTGGCAGGAAATCTAGACTACATTATAAATTAGGTAGTTCCAGGTGAATGTAAATATCACTTAGGCTTCTCCCTTCCCTCCTTACATGTATATTTATTACGAAAATAGATTATATGGCATATTTCAAGGGGAAAAAAACAGTGAAAATTAGCGAACGAGTGCATGTGAGGTGTTGTCAGGTGATAATTAGCCAATTCCAGGTGTATGGCACTCTCACTTACCTTATTTCTTTCTTGTATATATTATTTGGTATAAGAATAGGGCATAGAGCTTATTTCAATGGATGAAATCAGTGAAAAATTCCAGGGAAGATTTACTTAGCGTAGCACGGCCAGGCAGGCGAGAGGATAGGGTAATGGAGGGGGGGTAGGGAGGGGAGTCAAGAACGGGGAGAAATGGCTAAATTGTCAACAATGGATGGGAGTAAAGATGAGATTAGGAGTGCTGACTAGTGTTGGACATTGGCAGTACTGATTGATGATACAAGCCCCCACTTGGAAGCCTTGGTGAATTCAAAATAACACAGAATCACAAAAGCGACCCCCCGCGGTATGAGCCCTTGCTCCCAAGTGTCACGAAAGTGACGCCCCGCGGTTAAGGGGTTAAATGGCATTTTAAACCCCCCCAAAAAAAACAACTAAACAATAAAAGAAGTACTTAGGGATATATATATATATATATATATATATATATATATATATATACAGTGATAGATAAACTCTTTACACTGCTATGTTATACATTTTTTATAATTTTAATTTAGTGAGCAACCACAAGAACTGTAAAATATGATTAATACTATCTAAAGAGCAATACAATTATGTTTTTATAAAAGCACCATGTTCATGACCAGATGCATTAGTATTAGCATTGCCTACAAGCCATACACAAGGAGAAACTGAAAACAAGCACAACGAAACAAATAACCCAACACATGTAGATGAAGCACAGCAACACAGGATGTAATGTGCATTATGTCGGCAAAATTTTAAGTGTCGAGGACAATTTTGAATATAATGTTTCCTTCTTACGAATGACCTCAAAAGTAGGTCACAAAGACACATTCTACTTTCCAGAGATGGAGGATGTTAGTATGGTGAGTGGGGATAAAGTGAAGGGAGTCTTGTGTGAACCTACAAAAGCCAAAACCCAGAGGCTTGCTAGACTTGTGAAATTTAAGCACCCTATAAACAATTTCAATTTGAGATGGACAGAAAAAACTTTCCAGGTGTGTAATGCAGCCAGTTCAGTATGGTGCAACTTAATGAGTTTAAATACCTTAGTTATGTACTGATTTATGAGGCCTGTTTGGCTTTCAAAACTAAAACTATTTGTTTTTTTTTGACAGCAAGAGGTGATAACACAGTAGGTGAAATGTAAGTGATGAATGTGTGTTTATTTCGAGGTCAAGTGGGCAATAATTTTCACTGCTCATTATTCTTGATCCAGTTTATTACAGAATAACCTTTAATAAATTGTCAGTACATTTTATGTTTATGAAGAATATGATGTAAGGATCACCCCCACGCACTGTACAGATCGCCCCCATATAGAGGGTGGTCTGTACAAAGGGGTACCCTCAGGGAAAATGGCAATAAGTGTACCTTATATCATATTAAGAATAATGGTAAAAATCACCAAGGTATCCCTTTACCTAAAGTTTTTCATACCAATATTTTTCAGTAAAGTTGTTTTCCTGATTTTTTGTGAATATTTTTCCACTAATAATACGATCTACCTCCACCTTACACTACTTATTTTACACTTATACTAGTTTACAATTATTCACACGTATACTAAATTGCTCTTAACTACTAAATTACACTTATCTTCTATCTAGTTTGCATTTATAGTATATCTTAACCTAACTTGCTGGCACTACATGGGTCCTTCCTCTGGGAAACAAATTTTTACCATCGGAGTCTTTAACACAAGCACTAATACACATTCCAGGATGTGCCTGTGTACGGGACAGACTTACCGACTTGACTGCGAGTCCCCTTTTTTAACACACCTTCCTTTGACACTCTCCCCACAATTAGTGGCACCTGTCGGTCCACACAATTCACCGCATACCCCATGGTGTCGCTTCACGTCACCAATGAATTTATTACACACAAAAAAATATATTCAGTGGAGAAGAGACACCCCAGTTAACCTCCTGCCTGAGTAATGGCATAGTCACCCAACTGGGTGGACTCGTACTCTCGTTGCCAAGATAGTCCCAGGGACACTTCCCATTCACACTCACTGTCACTCAGTCTCACTCACGCTTCTTCCATTCGATACTTTTGTTCCCAGCCTTCTGCCTAGTGACTGATGAGCGCTTGACAGGTCCTGAAGTTGCGACCACACCCTAGGGCATGTTAACTGTAATGTGAGGGGTAGGTGCACTCTGCCCCCCGAAGTAAAGTTCTCATAGTATCCCCACTGAACCGGGCTGAGCCCAATAAGACAAACTTATTCTCAGCCTCTTTCTCTCTCTCTCTGAAACTATAGCTCCACAGTCAATTGTCAGTCAGTCTCACCTGCACACACTTCCTTATCCCTCTCATAAACCGTTACACTCTTTAGCCCTCACAGACTTGACATTCCTCGATGAGTCGGCGGGGTGGCTGTCTTTCACAGGGTGGTAATTGTTCATCTATCGGGTCAGGTATAAAGGCACTATCTAAGTGTTCCAACAGCCACTCTTCACTACCATAATAAGGTTTCACCTGCCCAGCAGCTCTCTGTAATCATTCTCCAGTAAAAACATTTTCCAGTATATACACACTTCCGTCCAACATTTCCACTACATGATAAGGACCATCCCATTTCACATTTAACTTCCGACATGTACCTAGCACCACTGTTTCCTTCTTGACCCACACTAAGCTTCTCACACTGACAGTCTGATTCTTCCTTCTCCGATTCGCTACGTCTCGGTATCGGCGTGCCATCTTCTGGTACGTTTCCCTGATGAGAGTGTGCGCAGTGGCTAACTCGTCCTCTTTGCTGTCGACTGAGGGAAGTTGCGCATTCACCAGCCTGGGAGGATGGCGGGAGAAGAAGGCAAAGTATGGCTGCTGTCCCGTTGAGGTGTGTATAGACTGATTCATGACAATCTGACATGGCTGGAGCATTTGGGGCCATCGAAGGGGGTGCCCTTGACATAAGGCAGAGAGCACAAATTTGAGGGTATGATGCATCCTCTCTGTGACACCGTTGCCCTGAGGATGGTAGGGGGTCGTGTAGTGTAGGGTGATTTGATGCCGCTGGCAGAATTTCTGGAAGTCTCTACTGGTGAACTCGCCTCCGTTATCCAGGACAATACTGCAAGGTGATCTGTAATCTGCCACGTATTGCCACAGTTTGTCTGTTGTGTGGAGTGTTTGGTCTTTAGGGAGAAGAACCTAAACGACTGTAATGATTTACTACTGTAAGGATATATCGGTAACCCAGGGTTCCAGCAACCATATCAGTAAGATCTATTCCAATCCTCGCCACTGGCTTATTCACTGGAGGCAATTCTTTCTACTGTTGCTGCAATCCAGTGTCCCCTTTGAATCTTTGGCAAGTTATGCACTTCTTAACATATTCACATAAATCAGCTTTGAGATTCTGCCAATAGTATAACTCCTCAGCTTTCTTGATCGTTTTTTTTTGCCCGAGATGACCTGACAATTCATGTGCGTGCTGGAGCACTTGTTTAACCAACGCACGAGGAACTATGAGACTGTAATGTAGGCTTCCATCTACCTTCTCTCTCACAAAATATAACACCTCATCTACGAGAGCAAACTGGTCTAAAGTAGCTTTGGGCAGTCGTTTGGTCAGAACTACTCCACCTTCAAGGTATTGCGCTAGTTCATCCCACACAGGCTCTTCTCTTTGACGGGCCTTCATTTGCTTTCATTCTAACCCGAGCCAGGTGGCTTCAGGTGGATGGGCTACTACTCGAACTGGGCATGACAACTGATCTGCTACAAAATTTTTACCCTTGAGATACTGGATGTCATAGTTATATTCTCGCATTTCTAGGATTTCAAGACTTCCGCTTGAATATACTAGTGAGAGGTTGGTGATCAGTAGCTACGGTAAAATGGGCTCCCCACAAATAATGATGGAAATTACGACACGCAAGGACTCCAGCTAGGACCTCTCTATCTGTAGCTGAATATCAAGTCTCACAGGGGTTCAACTTTTTAGAGAAATACCCAGTCGGTTTATTGGTACCATCTAATTGAATTTGGCTCAGAACTCCACCCACATGAGTGTTACTAGCATCTGCAGTGAGAATAAATGGCTGTTCTACCTGAGCTTTAACTAGGACAGGGGTATTGATGAGGCAAGACATTAGATGTTCAAAGGATTTCTGGTATTTGTCTGTCCAGATAAATGTCACTCGAGATCTAGTTAGGTTGGTGAGAGGTACAGCAATTTAGCAAAAGAAGGGATATGTTTCCTGTAAAATCCACACCTGCCTAGGAAACGACGTACTTCCTTTACTGTCGTGGGTGCTTTCATCTTTGTAATCGCCTCTACATTCTTTGGGTCGGGTTTACTTCCGTCCGCAGAGATTTTGTGACCCAGAAAGGTAACCTCTTCAAGACCAAAAGTACACTTACTATAATTCAACTTTACCCCATTTTCAGTAAGTACTTGGAAAAGTTGCTGAAGGCAATTTATTACAGTAGGAAAGTCTGGAGCCCAAAGAATCAAGTTATCAAAATAATTTCTGACCCATCCTTTCTGTCAGAGTGGTGCCAGTACTGAAGCCATCCACCAGGAAAAGATTGCAGGGGAAGAGTTAAGTCCAAATGGGAGCCGTCTGAATTTATACAAAGTAACTCCATCGCTAAAAGTGGTCAGGTCATGTCTGTCTTCATCTAGCATGATTTGGAAGTAGGCATCTCGCATATCAAGGGTGACATAGTATTGATGACCGGCCGCGTGTTCAACTAATTCGTCCAACCGAGGAAGGGGATAAATATCAGTGGTGAGATGTTTGTTGACGTGCTGGTAGTCTAGACACATCTGTTTATTACCATCAAGTTTATTCACGAGTGTTATAGGCGACAACCAGGCCGCTGTTGATCATTCTATGATGTCCCAGTCTTCCATGTCTTTGAGCATGTCCGAAATGATCTGCTTGGCCTGTTCAGGGTAATGGTACATTGGTCCACGACTGGGCTGGGGATCATTCACCTTAATGTGCAAGGGAGGGCCACTGATGGATCCTAACTCCGTCTCGTCAAGGATAAAAACGGGTTCATGACTGAGTATTAACTGTGACAGGTCTTCACATTGAGCCTGGTGAGGTGTTGCCACTTGTGCCTCTCGATGAGTTCTTTTAACCTTTGTTCACGCATCCCACTCTCTCTCACTTGATCATTTTGCGGCAGCAAGTCGTTATGGATTTGGGTGGTGGTGTTAATTTTACAGGGAGGGTTGTCGATTTTCTCGTAAGACCCAACAATCGTGCCCTTCTTATATGCCTTATCCTGCTTAGTGGCGTTAGTGAGCAGTAGGCAGATGGTGTTTTCTGAACCTACTTGAACTAGATAGGGGTGGCTGTTATGACTCAATTTGGTTTGCGGGTGGACAATCAAATTAGTACTGGGCCTTCTCTTACATGGATGGACATGAATTTGGACTGATAGGGACTAAGCTTTACCACCATAAGGAGATTGATTTGAGTGAAAAGTTGCGATGGATTCATGACCACTACTGGGTTCACCTTTACTCGTTCAACTTTGTTCTTCTGAGGAATCTGATTCACTACATAAGAGGCACCTCCCCTTATCATGACTCTCTTTTCGCCGTCCCAAATAAGGGGGACTTGACTCGGTACGTCACACCCAAGGAGTAGGTCAGCATTGATGTACGAGTTAGGTACTACCGGGAATCACTGTTTATGAGGTTTTTCATCACCGACCCCAATTTCAGTTCACAGCATTCCTAAAATTCTCAAAGGTGCACCTGTGACCCCTTGTAGCCGAGGAGGGATCCGCTGTGAATTTATTTCTCCTCCTACCCGCTTGGCAGTCGATTCCTTTATTAGTGTGTAACTACTGCCTGTATCAACTAGCGCCTCTACCAGCTTCCCATTATAATGATATTAATGGTGGGAAAGGTATGACCACCAGCTAGTCATGGTCTCAGATTAGGGTCCTGGGAAATGTCCTTGTTGGAATTAGCATGGGTTGGGGCTCCCCGCTTACATCTGGGACACCCACGGTTTCCCCGACGACATCCGGGTCTGCGACAGTCAAAACAATGAATGAGTGGGGGTTTCCGCCAGGACTCTTGCAGAGTGTGGGACATTACTTGGCAGTGACTACAATATTTTCGGCGAGGGGTCCCTTGATCGCTCGTTTGTCTCTTACTCACACTCTCTAATTTTGTTTTCACTTCCCGCACTTGGGCTCTCAGTTCTTCCGTATCTTTCTTAGTTTCCACCATACTTATACTACTGGCCAGGTCTTCGGGAACGAAGGGGGTGGAACGTGTGCCGGCTTTTACCCTATCATTACTATCCTTCACCGGTACCGCGTTGATCTGAGGGGGCTGCCTCTCTTCCAGTAACTGTCGTTCATGTTCAGTACGGTCAAGGAATTTGCGCAATGGGTACTCATGATCTAGAAATCCCTCCAACTTCTCTCGGGAAGTGGAAGGTAAGCCATACCACAGCTTCTTCTTTATCCATTTATCTCGATTAGGAAATTTCTCATTAGGGAATTTTGACTCGATTACTGCATGTCAACAACTGAATCTATGGGTGAAAGCCTGGGTGAAAGCCTGGGGTGATTCTCCTCAGCCATAGCTCATCGACTCCAACTCCTGCCATGCACGATCAACACTAACCTCTATTGCAAACTCTGTCCTAAGGAGATGTTTAAGTGTTTGCCAGGAGTCTGCTCGATGGTTCCTTTGATGGCTGTGTATGAATATGGCTAACTCCGAATCGACCCTACTCTTAGCAATTTGCATAGGGGTGAAATCGTTAGGGTCACATTGCTCCACTACATCGAAGAACATCTCTAATCTGGCCATTGCATCGAGTCCTTGCAGCTGGTAGAGTTCCAGAATTGGAATATCCCGGGGCTTAGAGAGACCATTCTCCTTCAATCTCATGAACAAGTTGAATGTGACGGTTGAAAAGGGTTTGGAGGGGGTAACGTAAGGTGACTAGATTTTTTGGAACTAAAAGCGGGACGTGCACGCATGCGTGTGTGTGTGTGTGTGTGTGTGTGTGTGTGTGTGTGTGTGTGTGTCTATATATATATATATATATATATATATATATATATAGATAGATAGATAGATAGATGGATAAATAGATGGATATAGATAGATAGCTATAGATAGATCTAGATAGATATATAGATAGATAGATATATAGACAGATAGATATTGACTAATGTGACAGTGACCGCTGCTGCGCTACATCTCAAACTGAGGCTGCTAATCAAACACTAACGTCTCCTACGAACTCCGAACATGCCGTACGGTACAGTGAATGGGTCGACTAATGTTACCAGCTAGTGAGCATTACAGATTTTATATTAATAATTCGGTATTTCATTTGGTTAGGATTATGCATAATTTTTCTAATACAACCTAATTTCATAAAAGGTCATGTTATATCTAATGCAATAGTAAGTTTCTGAAAGCGAGACAAATAAGATAATTTGCTCAAAAAGCGGGACATTCTAGTCACAATTAAAAAAGCAGGACGGACGTCCAAAAAGAGGGACTGTCCCGCCTAAAAGCGGGACTCTGGTCACCTTAGGGTAATAGCATCTCCATCTCTTCTAGTTCTCTCGTTATTCTATCCCTTACCGATCGCTCATCCTCCCTTTCCTCGGACTTAGGTCTATAACTGGAAGTACCATGTCTACTCACAATGAAAAGAGGAAGGGGGAAACTACACTCGACAATAGTGGAAGGGAATCAGCGCTCCCTACAACTTCATTATATGTGAGAATTTCCCGTCATTTATGGCTTATGCCCACTCACCACCAGTCTCTGCATCCTTCCTTGCCACGTGTCCCATGATCACTGTCAATAATTTATCTTCCACCTTGCTTCTCCCTTCATCCGTCCAGTGTATCCCATCTACCAAAGTTTCCACGTAATATGCCATGTTAAACTGGACTACTTGGTTCCTCATCGTTCACTTTATTTTATTATTGATAGCATTCTGAACTGTTCTGTAGCTGGTGGAATCGGAAAATTTCCCGAATAAGATCTAGGTTCTATCAGGCAAATGCATACTACAGATTCACAGTTACTCTCTATAGCCCTCGCTACTTGCTTGATATCATTTACTACTCGACCTGGGGTTGTATTTTGGTCGATATCATTACTCCCTAACCAGAGTATTCACAGATCACATTTCCATTCTAGCATCCTGTTCATTCGGTTATTTGAAAAAAAAAAAAAAAAAATGTTTTTGCTCTCGCTCCAGTGGGTCGATATATTCTCAGTTCTACATCCGGGGTCTCCAACGATCGAGGAATCTGGCTATGGCATGCTAGGTACTTTAAGCATGAAGCCTGGGACTGTTTCCCGTACAAAGTTAGGTGGGCCTCTAGTGTACCTTGGTTACGGAGAATACTTATTATCTCACCGTTTTAGCCACCAGTGTATTGCTGGGATCTTTTGTTTTTGTTTTATCTACCGCTGACCACCAGTGTATTGCTCAGAATTTTAATTAACCTGCCTTGTCCTGACCGATTTTCCACCACTGACTCCCCCCAGTCCCGACCAATTTTGGATTTTTTTTTTTTTTTTCTCAAACCTCTGCTTTTGGTGAGGAACATCGAAAATTCATAGAGAAATAGCTCACCTGAGGTTTAAAATACTCGATACAGCTAGCAGTACTCCTTATTTTACTGGGTTTTCTATCAGGCTGGCTCCAAAGAAAACGAGTTCTATGGGAGGGTAAGTATTCCACACCACTCATAAATGGTATTTATTTATTTATTTGGTACGAATTTATATGTAGCATGAGAATATATTCGTTTTCACACAGTAATATAGGCAATATGGGCATTGTTTCACTCACTAACACATCAACATACCTGACCTTTTTTGGCGACATTACCTGATCATCATTTCTGACTGTTTCTTCCTCTAATGCTACCTAAACTTTGTCCTCCACATTGTCATTGATTGGGGAATCACTCTGGTTCTGAATGTCTTTATTGGCCAGGTCACTGATAACAGGTGAATTGCCGAGACAATGGCGTGTGGTGGGGGGGAGGTCATGTGGTGTAAGACATTGTCCCTGCCTGGCATCGTGTAGAGGAAGGTGTCCCGTGTATATGTCCCAAAAATCACGCGCAAAAATTGAAAATCGTGCAAATTATGAACCTTGCAATTGCGCAATGTACTGGTACGTCAATGGGACTAACTGTGACAAAACGTTGTGATGTACCCGTACGTCGACGGGACACCTCAGGTTAAAGATTATGGGGAATGGCGGGGGTGTAGCGTGATCCTTTTTATGGCTGAGTCACCAATGTAATGACCTTGAAATACCCTTTTTAAATTACCAGTGTGGGTGCCATGAGATACCGAGCCTGTTTTCAGTGTGAAATCCAAAACTAACTGGTGTGATTTAATTCTTTTAGTCCATAATAGGTACAAACTAATTAACCAAAATGTGTCCAAACAGTTAGGCTCGAATTCCGCTGAAAAAAGAGGGTAGCGTGGATTTAGGTTGGCTCGGATTTACATATCCATATTCTCCCTAGTACACCTTGCAGGCTGCCCATTTCATGCTTATTAGAGAAGGTGGTTGGAAAAAATCCGAAATAAGATAATTACATTCTTTTAATTATACCTCAAATGTTCAAAATTCACTTTACTCACTTCACTGATTACTGTTTCCTCTAACAATGCCATAATTAGAATGACCTGTTGGTTATATCGGGTGTCGTCCTCCTTGGTCACTGGTGGACTCGGGGAGGGTTGATACTGAACAATGTGAGATTCCACTTTCTTACTAATGATGAGACATGTTCATAACCACTCACTTCAGTTACCAAAAACAAACTCAAAAGTTACAACCGACTTAATGCTTACAAGTTTCCGATAACTAGAGAGTAAGTTTATATCAGTTAAATCCACTCTGATTACATTGTTCCACTCATGAACTATAGAAACTTCTCAATCAATTATAACAAACAGCTATGTCTAGATTATGACCTAAAGCAAATTAAAGGGGAGAAAGGAAGGGAGTGTAAAATGTGTAAGGTGTGATGACGTGGCGGGCAGACAAGGACTTGATTGGTGCCGAGGTTAACCTGCAAACATGACGAGGACTGATGGTAGTGTCACACAAAAATTTTGCTATTGAACACAACTATTAATCATTCTATCCTCCATAACTCACAATGTGAAAGTAACTGGGGAGGGGGGGGTAGGGAATATACTGTATATAAGGAAGTTTATCACTAACCTGCGAACACAACGAAGACTGATGGTAGAGTCACAAACATGACGCGTGCTCCGGGTTTATTTAAACTAGGGGAACTGGTCCGATTGCATTTGAAGATGTCAATTCCCCAGTTACTGTTATTCCTTAAACCTCCCCGTCCCAACCACTTTTCCACCACTGACTCCCTCCAATCCCGACCATTTTTGGAATTTTTTTTTTTTGGCTGAAACCTCCACTTTTGGTAAGAAACATTGAAAAATCATAGAGAAATCGCTCACCTGAGGTATAAAATACTCGATACAGGTAGCAGTACCTGCTCACCTTACTTTGTTTTCTATCAGGCTGGCTCCAAACAGAACGAGTTCTATGGGAGGCTAACCATTCCACACCACTCATAAACGGTATTTATTTATTTATTTGGTACGAATTTATATGTAGTATGAGAGTATATTGGTTTTCACACAGTAATATGGGCAATATAAGCATTGTTTCACTCACAAAACACATCAACATACCTGACCTTTTTTGGCGACATTACATGATCATCATTTCTGACTGTTTCTTCCTCTAATGCTATGTAAAGTTTGTCCTCCCCATTGTCATTGATTGGGGAATCACTCTGGCCCTGAATTTCGTACTGTGGCACGACATGTCTTTACTGGCCAGGTCACTGGTAACATGTGAATTGCCGAGACAATGGCATGCATGGAGGGGAGGTCATGCTGGGTAAGGCATTGTCCTTGCCTGGCATCATGTAGAGGATGGTGTCCTGTGTATATGTACCAAAAATCACTCATGAAAATTGAAAATTGTGCAAATTAGGAACCTTGCAATTGATTCGCATTTAAGTACGTCAACGGGATTGGCAGTGATAAAACGTGTTGATGTTCATTCACATCAACGGGACACGGCGGGTTAACAAACCTGTCTCGTATCACTTACTTTGGGATTGACTTTTTTAAGATTTATAGTATCTCACAAAGATTATACGATGGTGAAAATTTGAATACTGTCGATAATGATCTCATCACTTAATATTAAGTTTTTGTCATGACGTTCGTATGTTATTTTGTCGGTTATACTTGGCTTGGTGGTACGTACAACGATCGGAAATTCGAGATTAACATCACATAGGCTATTATGAACTGCTTCTTCCTTTCTGATACTTCTCAGTTAATGCTTCTATCACTGAAATGGATTTAGGACTGAAAAATATCTTTGAATTGACTCAAACGGAAAACTGTGAAGTCTCGGCTAATTTAAAAATTCGCCAAACCTTTGTTACCAGCGTGTTTTATGGAAGAGGGAGGTAAGGGAGGGGGGGAGGTTTGATTGGCTGATGCAATACTTAACACGAATTACATAATGCATAGCTGTTTACCTACTACCGGTACCTTATCTCTACAATACAAGAAATCACACATATTTATTTTACACTTATACTAGTTTACAATTATTCACACTTATACTAAATTGCTCTTAACTACTAAATTACACTTACCGGTATATCTAGTTTGCATTTATAATATATCTTAGCCTAACTTGCTGGCACTACACATAAAAACTAAAATATTGTTACTACATTAGGGGTTCCGTTGGTACGTGCAGATCACGACACGTAGATAGGTCAGACGGTAAATTGAAGGCTGGTGAACGCTTTAGAGTTTTATTCGTTATAAATGCTGGTAAGGTACACTTGCAAAACACTGGCTTTTCTCTCTCACGTTAACTCATTCCATCACTCACTGCTACTCGTTCAATGGCTGACTAATTGTCACTTACTGACTGTTTAACTACTCCGTCCTTCACTGATTACTCTTGCTGTTAAACTCACTAACTCCACCAGCCTAACTAAAACACTGTCTGGCACACTCTTGGCTAACTGATTAACACTCACTGTCTGGCACTCTCTTAGGTCTTAGCTAACTGCCCCACTGCCTAAACTGAAATAACTTGCTCGGCGGTGGGATGGTCTTTAAACATTCTCCCCTCCCCTTCTTGACTCTACCTATCAGTACATTCCAGAAATTTCCAAGTCCTGGGAGAGAATGCATTTTCTGATGCTATAATGCACATCCTAGTTCTCTCACACAATAATACATTTAAATTAACAATATATAATAACAATACTGACAAGAACTAATTCCCACCATATGACAGAAAACAAAACAATTGCCGAAATCTCCAGAATGTTCCTCACATCGCCAGATACACACATTAGCCTAAACTTACGACAGAACACTTAATTTCTAGAAGATTCCCCATATAATCCAGACATAAAACACCACCTTAATCCTACTGGCATAAAATTAATAATAATAATAAAATGGCATAATGACGGCTTTCGTGCCAAAGGTTGATAGCCAGACACAAAAAAGCTTGTGAAATCAAGTTTTAATTATGTAGACTAAAAGATCTCTGCCACTGAAGTGCAAAGCTACTTGCAAAGCCCAGCTAAAGTTTATCTGAGTCGTGTTGTTTGTTTTTAAAAAATATTGATTTTGTTCTCTAATTCCGTTGTGCCGTAAAATTAGGTTGGTTTATATCTGGAGGTGTAAGGAACATTGTAGAAATTTCGACATATGTTTGTTTGTTTGTTTGTTTTTCTCTTTCTTAGCTTAAGAAATAGTTCTTGTCATTACTGTTACCGTGTTTTGTTATTTAAGTGTATTATTGCACAAGAAAATGCGATTTTTCTCCTAGGCGCTAGAATATAATGTACCGTTCTAGTGGTGAAGTTGTGGGTATTTAAGAGAACTTCCCTGTCTCCTGAGAGAGAGAGAGAGAGAGAGAGAGAGAGAGAGAGAGAGAGAGAGAGTTTTTTGCCAGTGTACCTCGACTTTGCCGGAAGGAATAAAACCCTGAAGTGTTAAGCGGTATTTGATTAACATTCGCCAGCTACTAAAGTTTAGTGAGTACAGTGTGTGAAATGCACACACCCGCTGCCAGACCCCCACCCCACTACAGAGCTGCAGCCCCACCCCCACCCCAAGAGGACACCACAGTGAGCCAGGTAAGTGCAACGCTGGCTCAGAGCGAGATGGGCTCAGGTGCGTCCCGACCTTGTGTCCCTCTTCCCCTCAAGCTGTCCAACCACAGCGTCGCAGGGATGGGAGACTACTTCTCGGCTGGACCAGCCCTCATCAGGATCGGGGTGGGGCTGCTCCAGATTCAGTCCCAGGCAGCGTCGCAGTAATGGCCACTGGATGTACCGGGGAGGGAACGGCCACCGTATGTCCCTCAACTGTTTCCCCCTGCAGCACCACGACGATGGGGAAGGAACGGCCACTGTACGTGCTTCTGCTGCAGCCACATCTGGAGCCAGCCTCAGCGTGACGGCCATTGTATGAACACCGACAGAAAGAGATAGGAGGAGTGGAACCACGACGACGGCCACTGTACATGTCAGGGAGGGAACGGCCTCTGTACGTCCCTCATCCACCTCCTACTATGGGAGTAGCACCGTGGTAATGGCCACTGGACGTACCAGGGAGGGAACAGCCACTGTACGCCCCTCATCTGCCTCTTCCTCCTTCAGGAGCAGCACCACGGCGACGGCCACTATACGCACCGGGGAAGGAACGTCCACTGTATGTCCTTCTGCTTCTATCCCGAGGGCCTGTGGAACTGTGACGACGGCCACTGTACGCATCGGGGAAGGGACAGCCACTGTACGCCCTTCGTGCACAGTCCCAAGGGTTCTCCCATAGGAGAAGGTCCCTTGCACGGCCCACTCTCCACCTGGCGGCCGCGCGGTACGCCCGTCTGTCTCTCCCTCCAAGTGTGGTTCCCCTGAGGTGCTGCCATTCCAGGAGTGGTGGCGAGACCCAGTCACTGAAGGTGGGATCCACGCCCTCCAGTCTGCCCCTGGATGATGCCGGGTCCTGATGGACGCCCCATGGACAAGGTGCTGCAGCAAACCCCTGACGGTGCCCTGACCTAGAGGCGACTGCAGTCCCAGGCCTCCCAGGGCCAGTTCTCGGACCCCAGGGAGGGACTGCCCTGGCTCCACTCACTGTTGGCCCTCCGCCCGGAGTAAGAAGTGGCAGGCCCGACTCCTGATGCTGTTTGGCCGCAGCCCCGAGGGCCCCTCACCAGGTCGAGGCCCTGACAAGAAAGAGCCTCCCTGCATCCCAGATCAGAAACGTGCCCGGGCTGTGATGCCCAAAAGAGCCATCCCATGCCTACTACAGGAGGGCTCACCCGTAGGGCTCCCTCCGACTCCCGGGCACCACCTCGACTAAGCCCAGTGACGACACAGTAAGATCCCAGTGTTGTGTCAGAGACTTAGCAGTGACAGTGTCCGTGTATTCTAACGACAGTGAGACAGAAACACCACCAGTAAAGTGTCTAACCCAACATACTCAGTGTGTTGTGTTAGTGCCTAAGTTCCCAGGACTAGAGCAATATACAAGTGTGTGGCGATACCTAAGTGCAGCAGACCAGTGTACTACACAAAGACTGAGGAGATAGACTATATGAGCAATGTCACCATACCTATGTAATATTCTCCTGTACCCTAACTCAGGTATAATCACAGTGTCTGTGTGACATGATGTATTATTGTTAATTAACCTGTCACTCTACCTGTTCCACATCTAGTGCACCACTGTATGTATGTTGTAAGGGAAATTGGATTAAGGCAATATATGTGTTAGGGTGTCTTGCCGAGTTTTTATGCCCTGTTCCTTGGTAAGTGTTTTATTTCCGGTGTAGAAAGAGGACCCCGCTCAGTCGCTGGTGTCTTTAGGAGAGAAGTCGACCTAAAAACACCCAGCATAACAGTGTGGAATGTAGAAATGGCTATAGAACTCTTAAATATCCTCGCATCCCAAATGCTGTCATGTTTCCGAACTTTTTACATCTCTTGTTTGTGTGATTTTTAGATATCCCTATATGTTAACATTCATTTTAGATGCTTTAAAGATAGCTTGCTGGCCAGATGCACTAATATAAAAGTGTCATCGCTCTTACTAACGGATCGCATACATGAAAAAATTAGCAAAGATGATTGAGAGCTTCCTGATATCACGAGAACACAAGAAGAAGAAGAAGGAGACGAAGAAGAAGAAGAAGAAGAGGCGGAGGAGGAGGTGCAGGAGGACGAGGAGTTTAAATTAATGCCAATTGACTACACGAGAGCAAACAATCAGTTTATGCTGGGTCCCAATCCCCTCATAGAACGCAACTCACAAGTCAGACTTCTGTCCCTGTACCCAATTATATTGCCGAGTGAAGAGGAACAGGGAAGAAACAAACTACTCCCAGACACGATACGACACTACAGCACTTATTATCACTAGTGCAAATAATTCAGAGCAGCTTCCTACTGTGCCAGCTGCGTAGTTGTGTGGGAGGGTGTTCATTAATAAAATACAACCCTCAAACACGAATTGACGTGGAAAAAACGTACATAGATAAAAAACCAAAGCATATACCCACATTCAGACATGCAATGATACATGGAGATAGCACACACACACACACACACACACACACACGACAGCGCTCCATACCGAGCCAGCACGGCCAGTGGCATTACCTTAATTAGTATCTATATGTGTCAAGCTCTGTACCAGGTTAGACTAAATGGTTTTCTATTATTAAAACAAAAAATAAGAAGTTTAAACAAGACTTGTTCAAACAGAAAAGAGAACCGAGTAGCGAAAGAATGCGCTCAATCAGCTGATTGTTTGTTTAGACTACAACTGCCCTGGGGAATGTAAGTACTCTTTGCTTTTAGTAATGCAAAATGGCCACATACTTTAGTAAAGCAAATTTGGAAAAGAAAAGGGATAAAGGTAGAAAGCAGGATGATGATTTCCACCAAGAACTGGTTGAAATGGAGACTCACAATAAACTGGTAGAGCGTGTACACAGACTGGAGATGGCTTTTCAAAATGAGATTGATGAAATAAAGAAGCAGATGCACTTGCAAAAGGAAGAAATAGAAAAACTAGGGAGGTCAACAAGAAAGACACAACCATATGTGAACTAACAGTGGAAGTGAGTACACTTAGGAGGAAAATGAGTGAAATGGCAAGTACAGTAGTCAACCACGAGAGTATTATGGAAGAGTTCAAAAATGATACAGAGACAATTAGGCAAGTAAGCAGTCTGACAGACCACAGCAGTGATATTGAGGAGAAGATAACACAGGTGAATGAAGCTGTGCAAAGCTACAAAAATGATGTGGAAACCATGTATGCTGAAATGGTGAAAGTAAAGAAAGACATAGAAACAAGGGTGGAAGAAAAAAGCATTAAAAAGGAAGTGAAAAGAATAATCCAAAACAATCCAAAGTTAGTCAGAGATTCAGTAGATATCAACAAATCTATAGTAATCACTGGTACAGAAGAGGAAGAAGTAAAAAACAAGATCTCAAGAGACAAAAAGGAGATGGCAAATGTAATGAGCTTATTGAAAGAAGTATCAGAGGAAATCTGTAGTAAAGACATAGAGGACCACAAAAGGTTAGGGAAATACGAGAAAAGCAAGTCAAGAGTGTAAACACCGTGGAGGAGATCCTAAAAAATGCAAAGAATCTTATGGAAAAAGAGGAGTTCAAAAATGTATGGATAAAAATATGCCTAACACAAGAGGAACTGGAATTACTGAAAGAGAAGAGGGAGGAAGCAAAAACAAAAAATGAGGGAAGATCAGAAGAGGAGAAGAATACATTTTTTTTTTTTTTTTTTACAAAGTAATAGGATTGCAGGTACGAAAGTGGTACATAAACAGGAGGAAATAAAAAGGAGGAAGGTAGTAGAACCATGTCATGACAAGTATATAAACAAGATGATTAAGTTGATGTACTCAAATGTGGATGGAATCGTATCTAAATTATTAGAGATGAATGATTATGTCAGAGATAATGAACCACATATAATATGCCTAACTGAAACAAAATTAACACCAAGGATATCAAATGACATACTAAACTTAGAGGAATATAATATATGGAGAAGAGATAGAAACTTAAAAAAAGGAAGAGGAATTATTAACTAAGAAAAATCTAAAAGACAAAGAAATAGAACTAGATATACCCTCACAAGTAGAACTGATTGCAGTAGAGATCAACACATCTGAAGGGAAAGTAATTGTAGCCAATTTGTACATGCCACCCAGATCAAACACATGGGAAAGAGACGAATATGAGGACCTGGCAGAGAGTACAATTCAGAGTTTAAGAGCATTACTACATAAAATGGAAGAGAAATCGGAAAGAATTATACTAACTGGATATTTTAATACAAATATAAATTGGAATACTCTAGATATAACAAGCCAAGAAAGCTGTTGGGACCAAAAGCTCGTGGATCTCGTGAAAGAGTTTTTCCTAACGCAACATGTGAGGGAAACCACCAGAAAAAGAGGACTCGATGTACCTTCAATACTAGATCTCATATTTACTAGGCAAAAAATGATTTTGACAGGTTAATATATCACCCTCCACTCGGCAAAAGCGACCATGCAGTATTAAATTGCAACTTCAGGATAGCATATGACATAGTTAACGGCAATGAAAGTTACAAAGAGCCTAAACCATAAAAAGGGAAATTATCATTACCTAAAGAAGTATTTCTTAGAAGTTGATTGGGAAAATGAGCTTAGAGGACAAGATTTAAATGCTGTATATAAAAAATTCTGTGAATTTTATGAATAAGGAGTCCAGAAGTACATCCCACAGCACAAAGAAGCAGATAAGAAAATAAAGAAATGGTTCAATACAGAATGTAAAAAAAAGATTTGTTGTGGAATAGATACAGAAGACACAATAGTGAAAGGGCATATAATAATTACCAACAGGGAAGAAACGATTATATAAGAATAAGGAGAGAAGCCCAAAAACAGTTTGAGGAGGATATCATAAATAAAAATAGTGATCAACCGAAGCTGTTTTACAGCTACATCAGAAGCAAAACCAAAGTAAAAG
The DNA here is from genome assembly GCF_032717465.1 of Coenobita brevimanus. Lineage (NCBI taxonomy): Eukaryota > Metazoa > Arthropoda > Malacostraca > Decapoda > Coenobitidae > Coenobita > Coenobita brevimanus. The sequence goes on along the minus strand of NC_137029.1, from coordinate 14,227,113 downwards.
ATAAAATACAATCCATTACGGACGAGGGAATCACCTATACACAAGAGAAAGATATTTGTGAAGCACTAAATAAGAATTTCCAATCAGTTCTTACAGAAGAAAAAAAATTTGAGAGGGACTATGTGGATCAAGCATGCCCAGACATACTATCAGATATACAAATATCAGAAAAAGTAATAGAGGAGGATTTAAGTAAATTAGACAGAGCAAAAGCAAATGGTCCTGATGAAATTTCATGTTGGGTGCTACGAGAATGAGGAAAGGAGTTAAGTAAACCATAATTTTTAATTTTCAAGAAATCCTTGAGTCAAGGTAAACTGCCTGATATTTGGAAGAAAGCAAATATTTTCCCCTTATTCAAGAAAGGGAACAAAATCCACTTAACTACCGACCAGTATCACTGACCAGTGTTGTGAACAAGGTATTAGAAAAGCTTATACGAAAAGCTTGAGTAAATCATCTAGAAGAACACAATATGATAACAGAAAGACAGTTTGTTTTCAGAAAAGGAAAATCATGTGTTACTAATCTGTTGAGCTACTATGACAAAGTAACAGAGACAATACAGGAAGAAGGACGGGTGGACAGTATCTATTTGGATTTCAAGAAAGCTTTTGACACAGTACCACACCAAAGACTTTTATGGAAACTGTACCATCAAGGAGGAATTCGAGGAAAACTGTTTTGTTGGATTCAAGATTTTCTCATAAAAGGAGAAATGAGAACAGTACTAAGGGGAAACTACTCATCATGGAAAGAAGTGACTATTGGAGTACCACAGGGCTCAGTGCTGGCACCAATCATGTTTTTAGTGTATATAAATGATATAGACAGTAACACTGGAAATGAAAGCTATCTAAATATGTTTGCAGATGATGCAAAAATACAAAGGAGAATTACTAACACAGACTCTTGTAAAGAGCTACAAGAAGAATTAAATAAACTTCATGAGTAGAGTAATACATGGCAAATGGAATTCAATGTGGACAAGTGTCATGTAATCAAGTTTGGTAAAAGTGGAAAAAGACCTGATTGGGATTATACGGTCGAAATAAAACCCTACACACATCAGAAAGAGAGAAGGACCTAGGTGTGATTATCAATAACAGACTATCTCCGGCTGACCACATCAGTGAGAAGGTACGGAACATGTATACACTGCTTGCAAATATGAGAATAGCATTCACATACATAAATGAAGACATGCTAAGAAGGATAATAACATCATTCATCAGACCAACCCTGGAATATGCATCAGTAGTCTGGAGTCCTCATCTCAAAAAACACGTAGACAAGATTGAAAAAAGTTCAAAGGTCCGCTACAAGATGGATACCAAGTTAAGGAAATCTAAGCTACGAAGAAAGACTAAATAAACTGAATCTACCAACAATACAGAAGAGAAGGAAAAGAGGTGACATGATAATGCTATATAAATGCATATCAGGGAAGGAGAAAATAGTCATAAATGATTACTTAACATATGGGGAAGCATCAGCAAGAGGACACTGCAAAAAACTGCATAAGAAGAGAGGTGATAAAGACGTAAGGAAATTTAGTTTCCCAAACAAAACAATTGATCAGTGGAATGCACTACCGAATGAAATAGTGTGTGCCAAAACAATTCACAAATTTAAGGATATGTACGATAAATATGGTTTAAGACACGGGACAGTACGAGCTTGACTCATTCCTGTAAAGATACAATTAGGTAAGAACAATTAGGTAAGAACAGTAAGTAAGTAAGTAAGTATTTATTGACCACAATATCCAGTTACACATACGGGATTTCAAACAACAATAAACCTTAACATGATAAACAGCACATCAGATATTAGCAAACAATTATGGTTCACTAAACAAGCGAAGTATTAAAGGGCTGATCAGTGCATCTATATAGCCTTAATGAAAAATGGAAATCATTACACTTCTGATTAGTAACGTAACTACAATTTGACCAATCACCTTTTTTACGAGAAAAAAAAAAATCCCAATGATATATCATGATTAGAATAAGAGCATACAAAATGAATTAAATACACTTTAAATAACATAGGTTATGATAAATATTATAGTACACACTAGCCAAAACAGGAAAGGACCTTATACACTATCTCCTCAATAGGAAACTGAGCATCATCACCAATGATTTGACTCCAGGAAGTAAAGTTATATCTCGTACGTATGTGCTGAGTCAGTGGACACACATCCAGTACATGCAACTCTGTTTGCACAGCACCACATGGACAGAGCCGCTCTGCTACCGGGAGACGTCCCCTTCCACGCCGATTCCAACGGCCCGTCTCAATCGCCAGATTGTGACTGATTATCTGCAGCCGACTAAATGCCATTCTGTGTAGGCTACCTCATTAGAGTTACCACGACATTTATAGATCTCGTAAACTGTTAAGGTAGGGTTCAACACATTATAAATTAGCCTTCTAGAAGATGTAGAGTTAGAAATTGATTGCTTTAAAGATTCAGTGCCGACTTTAACATCATCAACAGAATTATTACTTAAACTCTTAATGTGTTTACTTGTTGGTGTATTAGCCGCCATGGTCATCCTGACGGCGTGCACCCACGGGTCATCGGGAATACCGCGCCTCCCCCCCCCCCCCAGTCGCTGGAAAAGCTTCCTCTGCCTTGCTAGTACTAAAGATTTCAGTGGCGGGCACCCGAGTTCCACATAACAAACGTCCGTGCACGCCGTCATACGAGCTTCCAGCAGCTGTTTAATACCCCAGTTATACAATTTTTCCATTGGCCTCAAGTTCCCATTGAACCAGGACTCACAGCCATATAGGATGGTTGACATTAAGGCTGCGTCAAACATTTTCTTTTTAACATTTTTTATTTTTTTTATGTGTCCGACTCTGGGCATAGGCTTCACAGCCTGCTACCAAGGCCCAGCTGTCCTCCTACATACCATACACCTCTACATGTCACCACTTCAGCGCTAACACCCACCGTCCATATTGAATTCATGCTAAGGCTGTCTCATACAGGTCTGGTGCATTGGTATTAGCGGGGGTGTTTTTACATGTCGGCGGGTCTTCTGGTAGATCAGTAAAGCCTGATTTAACGAAATTCAAATCCTTAAATTGTTCCCTGCCCCAGCCGGGATTTTAACCTGGGCCGTTAGGACCGAACGCCACCTCTCTACCCTGAAATGGTATGCCTATATTCTTTTCCAAAAATGACACAAATTTCAGAATGTGGCATATTTTTGCTTGTGCGTGGGCGGTAATGGCGGACTACAGGGTCCCGTCGCTTGTGAACAGTCTATCTATCTATCTATAGCCCGACGCCCTAATCCCGCAAAGGGTGGCCGCAGACAAAACGCCTCCAAGTCACTCTGTCACCCACCATTTGACTCCCCTCCCCCCAACTCACCCCCCCTCCCTCATATACCTCTGAACTCCATCCCTCCAACTCATCCTCGGTCTACCCCTCCCTCTCCCTCCCTCCACCTCACCTACATACACCCTCTTAGTCAGTCTTTCATTCTCCATCCTCTCCACATGTCCAAACCACCTCAGTGTATTTCTCCTAATCTTTTCAACCACATCCACATCTACCCCACAACGTTCCTTCACTTCTTCATTCGTCAACCTGTCCCTCCACGTCACTCCACATGCTCCTCTCAAGTAACTCATTTCCACTGCTCTCACTCTTGACTTGTTCCCTTCTTGCAAGGTCCACGCCTCGCTTCCATACGTCAGGGTAGGGATCACAATACCATCATGCAGTGACTTCTTAACTTCCATACTCACCTCCCTATTTCTCATCACTGCTTTCAGTGTACCAACAACCTTCCTTCCCTGCTGTACCCTTTCATTTACTTCATCCCCCAAAGTTCCATCCTTACTCATCACACTACCCAAGTACTTGAATGCACTCACATTCTCCATATCCTCACCATCCAACCTCACTGCACACTCTGTGACTTCATTCCTCTCAAACACCATAACTTTACTTTTGTTTACATTAACTTTCAGCTTCCTCCTCCTACACACTGTCCCAAATTCATTCACCAAACCTTGCAACTCCCATTCATCTTCACTCAACAATACTGTATCATCAGCAAACAGCAACACCGGAAGCTTCCAAATCTCACCCTCATTCATTAGGGCCACCCCTACATCCACTGCCCTACCTTGAACCTCCTTTACATACCTGTCACACCACTGCACACCCATCTCACCAACGCAGAATGGCTCACGATCACCCACTGACGCATGGATTGCAAAGAACTTGATCTTAATATTATTCACAACCATGCCATTATTTACAAAGAACTGATTCAGAAATGTAAGTTTATGTTCCATCCCGCGTCGCGTTGTCGAGAGAAGAACAGTATCATCCACAAGGACAAGGAGATGAAGCCAGTGTAAAAAAACCATCTGGCCCACAATTGGACTTTATCAACTTAATCATGCTGTTTACAAAACTGATAAACAATAAACAAGATGTTGGGGACAGCTGTCTGACGCCGGTCCTGGATGTTACAATGGCTGTTCCAATAATGCTCAAAGTAACCCCGTATATCGCCACCAGCGCCGCTAACATTCGCGACCCGCACCCCAACTCACGTAACATGTGAAACAATTTGGCGCAAGGGACCCGGTCGTATGCCATTGAAAAATCGACAAAGCAAACAAATAACTTATGCTTTCTCCTGTGGGCCAAATCAATTAACAGTCTAAGTGCCACAACATGTTCAATGCTGCCCCGGCCCTCCCGACTCCCTGCCTGCTTCCGATACGGAACAAACCACATAATTAACCGAGTTGATAGCACCATGTCATACAGCTTTGCCAAACAATTTATAATATTTATACCACGGTCATTCTTGGATAATGATCTGTTACCTTTCTTAAATATCGTGACCATACGGGCCAACTGCCAGGATGTGGGATAAGAGCCAGAGGAAAAGACTGCATTAAACAACCCTAATATAAAGTGTATCCACCGGTCTGGTAAAAACTTTATAGTTCCTGGGCTTATCCCATCGGGCCCACACGCTTTATCTTGCTTTAATCTATGTATTTCTCGCACAACCGCATCAAATTCTGTGTCATCATCAAGAACTGGTATGGTTACATTTGTATCAAACTCAGTAGGTACTATAGGTTCAGCATCATGTAGGTTATATATCTCCTCAAAAAAGGCTTTGAAATCTTCATGTGGGGTTTTTATTACCGTCATAATCATCACTATCATCTCTATACTCCCCACGCCAGTCTATAGCTTTCCACATACGCCTGTCATCCATTTCATTTAAGAGTCCCACCTGCTCACTGTGACATCCTCTGGCACAGTCACCTGAACACACTGACTGGCACTAGCACACCTGTACAAAATATCTGTCATTTGGCTCACATTAGTATCAATGTCAGGATCAAACTGGGGATTATCGAATCGAGAAAGTTCCCTAATAAAGTTTTCGATGTGAATATCACAAAACTTTATAGTACATTTTAACCGAGATTTCTTCTTCTTACAACCTGAATACAAAACTGCATGATCACCAAGCGAACCCGCCCGCACACCAAGACACACCCTATCCACCACAGGGGGGGACAGAGCAACTGCTATTGGGGCGTGATCCGATGGAAGATCAAGATCATTATTCACAGTGAAACTTTGAAAGCAATTTAAAATTTTGGTAGAAGCAATACACACATCTACTTCAGAAATCCATTCATTACGTTTCCTATACGTCAGATTGCATACACACACACACACACACACACACACACACACACACACACACACACACTTCAGGGTAATGTGGAGTCAACCACGGTGCGTCTGTTAACTGGGTTGAGAGATGCAAATGCGACTCTCATCCGGGAAACAAACCTCGCCATACTTATTACTGTAACTTGCTATGGCAAAGAGCTATCTACCGCAAGGGAACATAGGCTAATTGCACGGGACCGCCCTTCAGGGCGGTGGTTGATTGGGTTTCCCAGCCCAAACAGAACGGAGCAACTCAACAACATCAACAGCAACAACACACACACACACACACACACACACACACACACACACACACACACACACACATACACACACACACACACACACACACACACACACACACCATCATCACATCATCATCATCATTATCATCATCATCATCATCATCCATACATCATCATCATCATCCATCCATCCGTCCATCCATCCATCCATCCATCCAACCATCATCATCATCATCATCATCATCCATCCATCTGTACTTCATCATCAACATCATCCATCCATCCATCCAACCATCATCATCATCATCCATCCATCCTTCATCAATATCATCCATCCATCCATCCATCATCAACATTATTAACCATCCATCTGTCATTATCATCATTCATCCATCCATCATGAACACCATCCATCCATCCATCCATCATCATCATCATCACCATCATCATCCATCCATCCATCATCATCATCATCCATTCATCATCATAATCATCGTCATCATCCATCTATCATCATCATCATCCATCCATCATCATCATCATCATCATCCATCATCATCATCACATCCAGCCCTCATCATCATCATCATCATCATCATCATCATCCATCCATCCATCCAACCATCATCATCATCATCATCCATCCATCCATCCATCCTTCATCAATATCATCCATCCATCCATCCATCCATCATTATCATCATCCATCCATCCATCATCATCACCATCATCATCCATCCATCCATCACCATCATCACCCATTCATCATCATCATAATCATCGTTATCATCCATCTATCATCATCATCATCATCATCCATCCATCCATCCATCACCATCATTATCATCATCCATCATCATCATCATAATCATCATCATCATCATCATCACATCCAGCCATCATCATCATCATCATCATCATCATCCATCCATCATCATCATCATCCATCCATTATCATCAACATCATCCATCCATCCATCCATCATCATCATTATCATCATCCATCCATCTGTCATTATCATTATCCATCCATCATCATCATCATCCATCCATTATCATCAACATCATCCATCCATCCATCCATCATCATCATTATCATCATCCATCCATCTGTCATTATCATTATCCATCCATCATCATGTACCCCCTCCACAATATGTCTATCCCCGATGTATATATGTCCCCCCCCAATGCATACATGCCCCCACTAATCTTGCTAGGTCAGCACCCTTTCCCACGCCTGAAGACGGCGTTATTGCATCAGTTGATACCAGACAGCCGAGAAGGGCAGACTATTTTACTGTGAGCTTGTAATAAACTCCTTATCTAGCTGTTTGTACACGGAGTTTCTATTACCAAAGTATTGCAAGTTACAATCATCATCATCATCCTTCCATCCACCATCATCATCCATCCATCCATCATCATCCATCCATTCGTCCATTATCATCATTCATCCATACATCCATCCATCATTATCATCCATCCATCCATCATCATCACCCATCCATCCATCATCATCCATCCATCCATCTATCCATCCATCATCATCGTCGTCATCATCATCATCATCATCATGCATCAATCCATCCATCTATCCATCCATCATCATCATCATCCATCCATCATCGTCATCCATCCGTCCATCCAGCCATCATTATCATCATCTATCCATCCATTCATTATCATCACCCATCCATCCATCGATCATCATTCATTCATCCATCTATCATCATCATCCATCCATCCATACATCATCATCATCATCCATCCATCCATCATCATTATCATCCATCCACCATCGTCATCATCCATCCACCCACCCATCATCATCATAATCCATCCATCCATGAACACCCATCTATCCATCCATCATCCATCCATCGTCATCCATCCATCATCATCATCCATCCATCACCGTCATATATCCATCCATCAGCATCATCATCCATCTATCATCATCATTATCCATCCATCATCCAGTACTATCCATCCATCATCCATGATTCATCCATGATCCATCCATCATCCACCATCCATCCATGATCCATCATCCACCATCATCCATCGTCATCCATGATCCATCATTCATCATTCATTCATCATCCATCCATAATCCATCATCATCCAGACCACCTTTTCCACCTTAGCGTGGGGTGAGGTAGGTCCAGAGAGCCAGAAAAAGCTTCATAGATTGACACTAACCAACATCTACCCAAGTGAATGGGGCACACTCCCATTCACTCACCATTTAAGTCCCCAGATTCCTGACCCCATCTGATGAGTATTAACTTACTCCAAACGTAGCTTCACATTCACTTAATTGACAAAGTCGATCCAACAACTGTAAATTAAAAAGGGCACCAGACCCTGGACATACACTCATCGGCACGATATTCATCCAACCAACTCGATCGTTTGTCAGAGTCCTAGCCTCATAAGCTTCCATACCTCTTTCTCACACACTCAACTGCCATAATCATTCACTTTCTTCTTGGCCTTCCACGCCTCCTCCGACTCCCAGACTCACTCGGGTAGACTCTTTTCATTATTGTATTCACACCCATTCTCTCTATACCGCACTAACATAACACACTCTCCTTGACTCTGGTGTCCACAACTTACTTACTCTGCATGTTTAATGAATAATGAAATTAAACTTTATCCTATCCACTCTCTGCATTCCACACACATTCCTCAACAGGCCCATTGCCACTACTCTTACACCTGTCTTCTCATATTCATGCTATACCATAGTCTCATACTAGTATATCAGATATTTTTAAATGCAAGGAAGAAGGAACCAAAGGCCAGGAGCCCACAAACCGTTCCTTCCCAGGAAAAAAAATAAAATAAAACGGAGCCAAATTTGAGATCCGTTCATTTCCATATGCCTGGACACACTGCGTATAAAAGACTGGATATCATAGGAAGCAGGAAATACAGACAGAAGGAGACAGTTCCAGAGCTGACCTGTTACGTAAATGAAGGACTGGGAGTAATGGTTAATTCTTGCATTAGAGAGCTGGACAGAAAAGGGATGAAAGTCTGTTGCTAGACGGGTGCTAGGCGCCGTTCATAGAGAAGGAGGGATGCAAGCAGACAGTTCAGAGGAGCGTATACCATTGAAGTAGCAATAGAAAAGAGATGCAACAGTGCAGTGAAGAGACAGAGGTTTAAGGGAGCCAGTAAGAGAAGGAGAGTTAATGAGATGAAAAGCCTTTGACTCCACCTTGTTGAGATGAGCTATATGTGGGGAGCCTCCCCACACATACGTGTTGTACTCTACGCAGGGGAGAATAAAACCCGTGTATAAAGTCAACAACTGTGCAAGTGTAAAGATGGTACGGAGTCGGCTTAGCACACCTAATCTCTTGGAAGCAGTTTTTACAAGAGATGTACTATGATGTTTCCCAGATAAATCCCGAGAGAATGAAACCTCAAGTATGTTTAAGGATGACGCAGACTGTGCTGGATATTATTAAACATTACTGGGTACTCCTGTGGAAGAATTTGACGGGTTAGTAGGTGTAAGAACAGAGTCTTTGATGCATTAAAAACAAGATTACTTTTACCCCAGTCAGAGATATGAGCCAAGTCAGACATTAGGTGTGCAGTGACTGCTGAGATGGACGTTGCGAGAACCGAATGGAAAGGTGAAGGATGGAATAATCAGCATATGGGTGGATTGGTTTAGATGTACAGATTAGCAGGTCACTGATGAATAAAAGGAAGATAATTGGTGATATGACAGAGCCCTGAGGAACACTACTGTTCATAGATCTAGGAGAAGAACGGTGGCCGTCTACAACAGCAGCTATAGAGCGACCAGAAAGGAAGCTAGAGATGAAGACACAAATAGAAGGATAGAAACCGTAAGAAAGAAGTTTGGAAATTAAAGATTTATGCCAGACTCGATCTAAAGCCTTTGAGATCTCAAGTGCAATGACAAAGCTTTTGCCAAAGACTCCTTCATGTAAGCGTCTCACATCCACTACACGCAAAACTCTGCGTCTTATCAAGGCCTTCGTAGCACCAGCCACTGTGTCACGGGGTTTTTAAAATATCACAGGGTTTTTAACATAAATACTTAAATATTATTTAATTGATATTAATATTCAATAATATTAAAGAGCAGGGACAATGATTGTCTTGCTAAATCGAGGAACGATTCTCTAAGAACGAGAATTTATAAACTTTCTCAACAGTACACAGCAGAGACTAATTACTCACAAATGCTGAATTAGTACTGTTAGCCTCTGGAGAAAGTTACTTCACCCCTGCCAATATATAACTAATACTAATAATAATATCAGGTCCTTGCTGATGCTTAACTCCTGGCACAACGGATTTTAAGTTAATACAACAAGACTGGTCTAAGTAGCAGTTATAAATAGTAAAACGTCTATGCAAGCTAGGAGCTATGTGGGAAATAAGCTTAATTTGGAGAAATGAAAAAAGATTTTACTTTACATTAAGCTCAAGAAAAAGAACTGTTAAATTTATTGATTACAAAAATAAATTTAATGTTACATTTCAAATCAAATCAATGAGACCACACTCACTCACTCACACAAAAGCTAAATACTTACGCCTAGGAAAAAAACCCTTAATTAAACTCTTAAACTAGGATTACAAAAAGGAAATACCGGTCGATGAATGCTGTGTATCACCCGGGGGTGGGAGTACTGGCCAACTGTACTAGTGGAGCTTGGGTGCTAGCTGACCTCTCACACTTCTTGAGCACAGGACCTTTCTCCGTCACAACAAACACGCGACTAAATTCAAAATACATTGTATGGGCAGGACGCACAAGCCACCGGAAGAAGGCATGGCTAACGGTTGAGGCAAGCAGGGCGAACAATAAACAAATAATAGTATCGCTCAGTAGCGCACTTAGTGACGTGCATTAAATCGGTCACTTTTGAACAGTGACGAATGTTTTGAAAAGTATACCCCGAAATGGAGGGAGAAACGGTTAGCTGAGTGATACACAGTGAGTTTTCCACTAATAGTTCGTGGCTTCTCGCAAAAGGGGAATGTCGCGAATTTGTTTCGTGACATTACGCCCCTACAAAATTAAATTTTTTCCTTATGGGAAAAAATTTGTGGATTATATATATATAGGTACACATCCTAAGTCATTCACACAAGATTCACACTGTGGTGTGTGTGCTATCCTGCTACAGGAGAAAGTCGCAGTCACCAGTGAGCGAAAAAAACTCGTATTTATGTTAATAGAAGCAAGCTTGAGGGAAAAACTCCGTGACGACAGTGAAAATCCTGTACTCAGGTCAAACTGAGCGAAAATTCGCTACATTTACACTGACAACTAATTGTTGTGTAGCGTGGTGTATGTAATACACGGTGTAGGTGTGACAGTTGTAGTGTAACTGTACCTATGTGTAAAATGACATAGTAAATAATAACATGGCGACGACGAAGGCAGAGGAGAAGAGGCGGCAGCGTGCGGCAGACGATCAGCTGGGCCGCACAGCAAAACTGCTACACCCATTGCTGAACCTGCAAAACCAATTAAGGTGGAGCATCAAAAGTGTCAGTGAGACAAAATTCTTATTAAGTTACCGTACAATTACTCTCTCTGCCTAGCAATCAGTACATGCTACGAAAAGTACACTCGAGGTCGCCATTAATTTTAGCACAAGATTAGTGTTGGCAAGTTGAGAATCCCTGTGCAAACTCGGGTCTTCCATAGCCCCGAACTGCACATGGGTCCTCAACCTGTGCCTTAACCTACAGTTCTTATATTAATATCGGGAAGCTGAGAGTCCTTGTGCAAACTCGGGTCTTCCATAGCCTCGAGTCGCCTCTGTGGGGTTCTCACTTCCCCCTTAACCTACAGTACTTATATTAGTATCGGGGAGCTGAGAATCCTTGTGCAAACTTGGGTCTTCCATAGCCTCAAGTCGCCTCTGCAGAATTCTCACTTCCCCCTTAACCTACAGTACTTATATTAGTATCGGGGAGCTGAGAATCCTTGTGCAAACTCGGGTCTTCCATAGCCTCGAGTCGCCTCTGCGGAGTTCTCTCTCGAACTTCCCCCTTAACCTACAGTACATAATATGTATGTATTGGGGAGCTGAGAATCCTTGTGCAAACTCGGGTCTTCCATAGCCTCGAATTGCCTCTCAACTTCCCCCTTAACTTACGGTACATAATATGTATGTACAGGCCCTGGACATACTGTGTCCTGTGGGGCCAATGGGTGAGACGTCAGGTCTGCACCCACTTCACCACTACCCTGTCTCTCAACTGACTCAGAGATTACAGGTGTGGTTATGAACGGCACAGGAAGGACATATCCCTGATTAGTGGTGTTACTTTGACACACACTGCAAGAACGGACAAAACTATCTATGTCCCGTCCCATCCCTGGCCAGAAAAAGTCAGCTCGGATACGGCCCTGGGTCTTCCTTTTGCCCATGTGACCTCCTGAGGCTGAACAATGGCCCCATTGTAACACTGCTAGGCGGTACTTGGCGGGAACGACAAACTGCAGTCGAACCTCGCCCTCGGGTGTTCGTGACTCACGGTAGAGCCGTCCTTGTTTGCGAAGGAACTTGGCTCGACCTCCCCGTGAATACTTAATCACTCGACCCTTTTGTTTGTTCCGCACGGCAGCAAGTGTCGGGTCAGAATGTTGTTCTTGTACAACAAGTTGACTGCACATCAGATCTTGCGGCGATTCAATGATCACTGGGGTGACACAGTCTGGAGCCTCAGCCATGGCTCGTGTTACCGCAGCAGCCGAAGTCTGAGTAGCATTATCATTGGAGCAACTATCCTTGACACCGGAAATATTGCCGATGATAAGGTCAAATAGAGGCTCTGGCATGATAACTGCAAGTGTCGTACCAGGATAAAATGGAGATGCCACCTGGATACATGCCTCAGGGAACAGTCTCACTGATCCATCAATAAGGTTTGCATGGATCTGTCGACCTGTATACTGCTCAGGCCGAACTAAACTCTGTTTAACAGAGCAACCTGAGGAACCATTATCTCTCAGGACCTTCACAGGAATGCCTCCCACAAACCCTGGCTGAACAAGGAAGGTACTGTCACCTGTGGGAGGGCCTGTGGAGGAAGCAGCTAGCCACTCATGAGGCTGCTGAATTGATGCGGCAAACATTGTGCCTTGAGAATTATAAGGAGATGGAACATTGGCCATCTGTGGAGGGGGGTTCACTGTCACTGTGGGACTAGTGAACTGTGCTGAAGTACCCACACTGGTAGGGACGTGACCACCGTGCTGCTGCTGAGGAATGAAGGCTGCGTTCGCTTCCTGCCTCTTTTGAGCTGGTGGTGAAAAAGTTTGCCCCGACGGTCGGTTGTGTGGCTGATACTGCTGCTGGTTAGGGTACTTGTTGTACCTCTTCCACTCAGGTTTCTGAGTGTTTTGCCCCTGGTCCTTCCACTGTGGTTTTGGACCTTGGCCATTACTCTGAGAATGGCCTTGGTGCTGGGATTCAGTCTGAGACGGCTTCCCAGACTTGGCAGTATCTTTTCTGCTCCAGGTGTTTTGCTTACGAGTTTGATACCCGTATGCAGTAAAGAATGCGTCAGCCTTTTCTGCCATTTGGCTGGCATCTTTCACCTGGCAGATCTTAAGCTGTGCTATGAGCTCAGCAGGCCACGACCTCTCTAGCTGTGTATGCAGCATAAGGTCAATTATCCCCTCACACGTGGAAGGAGTTTCATCTTTCTCCATCCACTCATTTAAGTAAGCTGTGAGACGATCAAGGAACTGAACAGCTGTCTCCTTGTCTTGGAGACGAGCTCGCATGAACTGAACTTTGGCGTCGTCTACTGTGAGACCATACGCCTTAATGAGCGCAACTTTCATCATCTCATATGTGAGATTGTCTCCACGAATTCTGTGGAAAATATCGAGGGCAGGGCCCTCAAATAGGCTAAGAAACTGAAGCCGCTTAGCTGCCTCATCCAGTTGATACATGTCTGCCATGTCCTCAAAACGAGCTATGTACGGCTCGATTCGCTCGCTTTCCTTGTATGAAGGAAGCTTGATGCGTGGGGTCGCCAGGACATGTGCAGGGAGAACGCTCGTGGAGCTTGGACCAACTGCACCAGACGTGTCTGAAGCCAAGGAATATCGCTTGAGCTTCATCATTTCAAGTTCATGTTTTTCGTGTGCTTCTCACTCGGCACGTTCGTGTTCTCGTTCTCTCTCTCGTTCCTCACGCTGTTCTCGCTCATGTTCCAAGTCGAGTTCACGCTGTTTTTGCTCATGTTCGCGCTGTTCTCGCTCGTACTAGCGCTCCTTTTCGCGTTCCTCATGCTGTTCTCGCTTGTATTCGCGCTGAATCTTACGCTCTTCACGGGCATCATTCTCACGCTGCTGCTCCTGATTATGCCGTGAGAGTATATACTCTTTAATTTCGGTTGGGTCTGTAAGGCCCATATCTTTGGCTTCCTGTAAAAATATGGTGGTAGCCATGGCGCTAATTCATTAAGCAAACCGAAATTGAGTACTGACTGCTTCGCAAACGAATACTAATAAACACAAGTAAAGAATACAGACACAAGCTAGTGGTGACCAGTCTTATCTAGTTAACTGGCAAAGAATAAATAAAAAATGTAAATGACTGGGAAGACTCAGTAATAAACACAATGGGTACGGCGACTTCCCAGGAGCGAATAAAATCGTCTGGCGTTACCAAGAATAAACTAGAGTTAAGTACTCTATTGATTAATAAAGCAAAAATTCACTTGCTAAATCAACGGTAACCACCAGTAAACTTGTGCCTATAAACTTTAATGATAAATTCCTAAATATGAACGAGTGAGCACTATCTCGTGAATAGCTTTATAGCTAGGAGTTAATATCCTGGAATGAGGTCGCCAATTGTCACGTTTTTTTTTATATTATCACGGTGTTTTTAAAGTAAATGCTGCTTAAATATTTAAATTGATATTAATATTCAATAATATTAAAGAGCAGGGACAATGATTGTCTTGCTAAATCGAGGAACGATTCTCTAAGAACGAGAATTTATAAACTTTCTCAACAGTACATAGCAGAGACTAATACTCACAAATGCTGAATTAGTACTGTTAGCCTCTGGAGAAAGTTACTTCACCCCTGACAATATATAACTAATACTAATAATAATATCAGGTCCTTGCTGATGCTTAACTCCTGGCACAACGGATTTTAAGTTAATACAACAAGACTGGTTTAAGTAGCAGTTATAAATAGTAAAACGTCTATGCAAGCTAGGAGCTATGTGGGAAATAAGCTTAATTTGGAGAAATGAAAAAAGATTTTACTTTACATTAAGCTCAAGAAAAAGAACTGTTAAATTTATTGATTACAAAAATAAATTTAACGTTACATTTCAAATCAAATCAATGAGACCACACTCACTCACTCACACAAAAGCTAAATACTTACGCCTAGGAAAAAAAACCTTAATTAAACTCTTAAACTAGGATTACAAAAAGGAAATACCGGTCGATGAATGCTGTGTATCACCCGGGGGTGGGAGTACTGGCCAACTGTACTAGTGGAGCTTGGGTGCTAGCTGACCTCTCACACTTCTTGAGCACAGGACCTTTCTCCGTCACAACAAACACGCGACTAAATTCAAAATACATTGTATGGGCAGGACGCACAAGCCACCGGAAGAAGGCGTGGCTAACGGTTGAGGCAAGCAGGGCGAACAATAAACAAATAATAGTATCGCTCAGTAGCGCACTTAGTGACGTGCATTAAATCGGTCACTTTTGAACAGTGACGAATGTTTTGAAAAGTATACCCCGAAATAGAGGGAGAAACGGTTAGCTGAGTGATACACAGTGAGTTTTCCACTAATAGTTCGTGGCTTCTCACAAAAGGGGAATGTCGCGAATTTGATTCGTGACATTACGCCCCTACAAAATTAAATTTTTTCCTTATGGGAAAAAATTTGTGGATTATATATATATAGGTACACATCCTAAGTCATTCACACAAGATTCACACTGTGGTGTGTGTGCTATCCTGCTACAGGAGAAAGTCGCAGTCGCCAGTGAGCGAAAAAACCTCGTATTTATGTTAATAGAAGCAAGCTTGAGGGAAAAACTCCGTGACGACAGTGAAAATCCTGTACTCAGGTCAAACTGAGCGAAAATTCGCTAAATTTACACTGACAACTAATTGTTGTGTAGCGTGGTGTATGTAATACACGGTGTAGGTGTGACAGTTGTAGTGTAACTGTACCTATGTGTAAAATGACATAGTAAATAATAACATGGCGACGACGAAGGCAGAGGAGAAGAGGCGGCAGCGTGCGGCAGACGATCAGCTGGGCCGCACAGCAAAACTGCTACACCCATTGCTGAACCTGCAAAACCAATTAAGGTGGAGCATCAAAAGTGTCAGTGAGACAAAATTCTTATTAAGTTACCGTACAATTACTCTCTCTGCCTAGCAATCAGTACATGCTACGAAAAGTACACTCGAGGTCGCCATTAATTTTAGCACACGATTAGTGTCGGCAAGTTGAGAATCCCTGTGCAAACTCGGGTCTTCCATAGCCCCGAACTGCACATGGGTCCTCAACCTGTGCCTTAACCTACAGTTCTTATATTAATATCGGGAAGCTGAGAGTCCTTGTGCAAACTCGGGTCTTCCATAGCCTCGAGTCGCCTCTGCGGGGTTCTCACTTCCCCCTTAACCTACAGTACTTATATTAGTATCGGGGAGCTGAGAATCCTTGTGCAAACTTGGGTCTTCCATAGCCTCAAGTCGCCTCTGCAGAATTCTCACTTCCCCCTTAACCTACAGTACTTATATTAGTATTGGGGAGCTGAGAATCCTTGTGCAAACTCAGGTCTTCCATAGCCTCGAGTCGCCTCTGCGGAGTTCTCTCTCGAACTTCCCCCTTAACCTACAGTACATAATATGTATGTATTGGGGAGCTGAGAATCCTTGTGCAAACTCGGGTCTTCCATAGCCTCGAATTGCCTCTCAACTTCCCCCTTAACTTACGGTACATAATATGTATGTACAGGCCCTGGACATACTGTGTCCTGTGGGGCCAATGGGCGAGACGTCAGGTCTGCACCCACTTCACCACTGCCCTGTCTCTCAACTGACTCAGAGATTACAGGTGTGGTTATGAACGGCACAGGAAGGACATATCCCTGATTAGTGGTGTTACTTTGACACACACTGCAAGAACGGACAAAACTATCTATGTCCCGTCCCATCCCTGGCCAGAAAAAGTCAGCTCGGATACGGCCCTGGGTCTTCCTTTTGCCCATGTGACCTCCTGAGGCTGAACAATGGCCCCATTGTAACACTGCTAGGCGGTACTTGGCGGGAACGACAAACTGCAGTCGAACCTCGCCCTCGGGTGTTCGTGACTCACGGTAGAGCCGTCCTTGTTTGCGAAGGAACTTGGCTCGACCTCCCCGTGAATACTTAATCACTCGACCCTTTTGTTTGTTCCGCACGGCAGCAAGTGTCGGGTCAGAATGTTGTTCTTGTACAACAAGTTGACTGCACATCAGATCTTGCGGCGATTCAATGATCACTGGGGTGACACAGTCTGGAGCCTCAGCCATGGCTCGTGTTACCGCAGCAGCCGAAGTCTGAGTAGCATTATCATTGGAGCAACTATCCTTGACACCGGAAATATTGCCGATGATAAGGTCAAATAGAGGCTCTGGCATGATAACTGCAAGTGTCGTACCAGGATAAAATGGAGATGCCACCTGGATACATGCCTCAGGGAACAGTCTCACTGATCCATCAATAAGGTTTGCATGGATCTGTCGACCTGTATACTGCTCAGGCCGAACTAAACTCTGTTTAACAGAGCAACCTGAGGAACCATTATCTCTCAGGACCTTCACAGGAATGCCTCCCACAAACCCTGGCTGAACAAGGAAGGTACTGTCACCTGTGGGAGGGCCTGTGGAGGAAGCAGCTAGCCACTCATGAGGCTGCTGAATTGATGCGGCAAACATTGTGCCTTGAGAATTATAAGGAGATGGAACATTGGCCATCTGTGGAGGGGGTTCACTGTCACTGTGGGACTAGTGAACTGTGCTGAAGTACCCACACTGGTAGGGACGTGACCACCGTGCTGCTGCTGAGGAATGAAGGCTGCGTTCGCTTCCTGCCTCTTTTGAGCTGGTGGTGAAAAAGTTTGCCCCGACGGTCGGTTGTGTGGCTGATACTGCTGCTGGTTAGGGTACTTGTTGTACCTCTTCCACTCAGGTTTCTGAGTGTTTTGCCCCTGGTCCTTCCACTGTGGTTTTGGACCTTGGCCATTACTCTGAGAATGGCCTTGGTGCTGGGATTCAGTCTGAGACGGCTTCCCAGACTTGGCAGTATCTTTTCTGCTCCAGGTGTTTTGCTTACGAGTTTGATACCCGTATGCAGTAAAGAATGCGTCAGCCTTTTCTGCCATTTGGCTGGCATCTTTCACCTGGCAGATCTTAAGCTGTGCTATGAGCTCAGCAGGCCACGACCTCTCTAGCTGTGTACGCAGCATAAGGTCAATTATCCCCTCACACGTGGAAGGAGTTTCATCTTTCTCCATCCACTCATTTAAGTAAGCTGTGAGACGATCAAGGAACTGAACAGCTGTCTCCTTGTCTTGGAGACGAGCTCGCATGAACTGAACTTTGGCGTCGTCTACTGTGAGACCATACACCTTAATGAGCGCAACTTTCATCATCTCATATGTGAGATTGTCTCCACGAATTCTGTGGAAAATATCGAGGGCAGGGCCCTCAAATAGGCTAAGAAACTGAAGCCGCTTAGCTGCCTCATCCAGTTGATACATGTCTGCCATGTCCTCAAAACGAGCTATGTACGGCTCGATTCGCTCGCTTTCCTTGTATGAAGGAAGCTTGATGCGTGGGGTCGCCAGGACATGTGCAGGGAAAACGCTCGTGGAGCTTGGACCAACTGCACCAGACGTGTCTGAAGCCAAGGAATCTCGCTTGAGCTTCATCATTTCAAGTTCATGTTTTTCGTGTGCTTCTCACTCGGCACGTTCGTGTTCTCGTTCTCTCTCTCGTTCCTCACGCTGTTCTCGCTCATGTTCCAAGTCGAGTTCACGCTGTTTTTGCTCATGTTCGCGCTGTTCTCGCTCGTACTAGCGCTCCTTTTCGCGTTCCTCACGCTGTTCTCGCTTGTATTCGCGCTGAATCTTACGCTCTTCACGGGCATCATTCTCACGCTGCTGCTCCTGATTATGCCGTGAGAGTATGTACTCTTTAATTTCGGTTGGGTCTGTAAGGCCCATATCTTTGGCTTCCTGTAAAAATATGGTGGTAGCCATGGCGCTAATTCATTAAGCAAACCGAAATTGAGTACTAACTGCTTCGCAAACGAATACTAATAAACACAAGTAAAGAATACAGACACAAGCTAGTGGTGACCAGTCTTATCTAGTTAACTGGCAAAGAATAAATCAAAAATGTAAATGACTGGGAAGACTCAGTAATAAACACAATGGGTACGGCGACTTCCCAGGAGCGAATAAAATCGTCTGGCGTTACCAAGAATACACTAGAGTTAAGTACTCTATTGATTAATAAAGCAAAAATTCACTTGCTAAATCAACGGTAACCACCAGTAAACTTGTGCCTATAAACTTTAATGATAAATTCCTAAATATGAACGAGTGAGCACTATCTCGTGAATAGCTTTATAGCTAGGAGTTAATATCCTGGAATGAGGTCGCCAATTGTCACGGTTTTTTTTATATTATCACGGTGTTTTTAAAGTAAATGCTGCTTAAATATTTAAATTGATATTAATATTCAATAATATTAAAGAGCAGGGACAATGATTGTCTTGCTAAATCGAGGAACGATTCTCTAAGAACGAGAATTTATAAACTTTCTCAACAGTACATAGCAGAGACTAATTACTCACAAATGCTGAATTAGTACTGTTAGCCTCTGGAGAAAGTTACTTCACCCCTGACAATATATAACTAATACTAATAATAATATCAGGTCCTTGCTGATGTTTAACTCCTGGCACAACGGATTTTAAGTTAATACAACAAGACTGGTCTAAGTAGCAGTTATAAATAGTAAAACGTCTATGCAAGCTAGGAGCTATGTGGGAAATAAGCTTAATTTGGAGAAATGAAAAAAGATTTTACTTTACATTAAGCTCAAGAAAAAGAACTGTTAAATTTATTGATTACAAAAATAAATTTAACGTTACATTTCAAATCAAATCAATGAGACCACACTCACTCACTCACACAAAAGCTAAATACTTACGCCTAGGAAAAAAAACCTTAATTAAACTCTTAAACTAGGATTACAAAAAGGAAATACCGGTCGATGAATGCTGTGTATCACCTGGGGGTGGGAGTACTGGCCAACTGTACTAGTGGAGCTTGGGTGCTAGCTGACCTCTCACACTTCTTGAGCACAGGACCTTTCTCCGTCACAGCAAACACACGACTAAATACAAAATACATTGTATGGGCAGGACGCACAAGCCACCGGAAGAAGGCGTGGCTAACGGTTGAGGCAAGCAGGGCGAACAATAAACAAACAATAGTATCGCTCAGTAGCGCACTTAGTGACGTGCATTAAATCGGTCACTTTTGAACAGTGACGAATGTTTTGAAAAGTATACCCCGAAATGGAGGGAGAAACGGTTAGCTGAGTGATACACAGTGAGTTTTCCACTAATAGTTCGTGGCTTCTCACAAAAGGGGAATGTCGCGAATTTGATTCGTGACACACTGTCCTCCCTTGAACCACTCTACTTTCCACTTCTTTTGTACATTTGCCTCTCCTTTGTGTTACTGTACCCTAGAAAGTTAATTTTCACCATTTCAAGTCTCTCTTCACTCACTGCAGCATCACACATGGAGTCACGTTCTCTCTCAGCAGCCATCACTTTTCTCTTACTTACCTTTACTTTGAAGGCACAACGTTCAAAGATGTAACAAAACTTTGCACCTGTCGACCAAGCTCATGTCCCCTACTGGCAAGTAGCACTGCATCATCGGCATATATCCAATTTTAGAAAATCCATCCTTCATTAATAATTTCTAACACCATCCCTCTTGTACTCATGTTTTTACCTCTTTCAACACACACATACACACACACACACACACACACACACACACACACACACATATATATATATATATATATATAATGGTGGTCCATAATAACGGGATAGCATGACAAACACAAGTTGCTTCTGTTCTCTATTATTACTCAAACGAAACTGCAAATTTCAATTCTCTAGCTTAATATTTAGAGGTCACTACAGTTTTAACGGTTTACCATCACACCGTTGCACTACACCATAGATAACGTGAACATTGAATCCAAAAACATAAGTTTTTGCCACTAATGTTAAAATTAACATTAAGCACATACTCAGAAAAGTCGTTTCAGTACAATAAATCCTGTTTTTTTCAATGAAAATGCTATTCATTGAAAGCCTCCTGCTAACATCATGAAATGTTATACTGATGCTGCCTCACAGCGGTCAGGATGTACTGTTTCTGTTTCTTGTCCTTCGTGGGGGCCGAGCTGAATTTTGTCACAAGATTAAAATTTCTTTCAGTGCAGTCATTGTCAACCGTCATCTTATCACAGGCCACTTTGAACCGTTTGTAGATGGGTTCTTCATCTCATTCCTGGGGCATCTTCTGTAAAAGTTTATCAGCTTCTTCATCTCCATCTGGAAGAAGGGCTTCCAAAACGCCCATGGTCTTCTCTGTCACGAACTCACTCTGCTGCTGCTGAGGAGAAAAGTTCTTACCTTCTGGTCGCTTCAGAGCTCTGTTCCTTGGAGGTCTTTTCAGGTTCTGAATCAGAGCATTTTTCTTTGAGAAGTCGATCCGTTCATCGAAAAAGGCCAAGCCGGTCATCTCCTCCAAAATGTACCAGAGATGCCGCTTCCAAGCTGCAAGAGCTGTCTCGGCGAGACTTTCGCACAGGCAGTTCACTCTGGAGATGACACATGAAGTCTAGGTCGTTATGGGGAGCATATCTGGCAATCATTGCTTCATTCCAGTACTTACATAGCAGAGTGCAAGAAACAGGCCGACACTGTGCATTGCATGCCTTTCCTGAACAGTAAGGTTTATTGAATCCTGAACAGATATATTTTGAGAGCATAGGAGGCTTTCACCATCCCCCTGGCTTGGGGGAATGCACCAGGTTTTTGGATATTAACTGAGCCGTCTGGGACTTCACTCAAGGACTGGAATGCTAGAAAAAGTTCTGCATAATCATCCCTAGGGCGGGACTTCTGCTCCAATGCTGAGTTGAGATACTAGACTGCTGATGCCTTTGCCTGAACTAGATCACCACCGCCAAAGAATTGCTGTGCATCTTCATCTTCTGTGGCTGGAATCTAGCGGGCCTTGTTTATGAATTTCCACTGCTTCTGGAAACGCACAGAAGTTCAGTGTTCGGTCCTAATGTCGGCCTGCATGCCATCTTGAAAAGTCAGACAAGACGATCTCATGAACATGCTGTTGACATGCTGTCCACAACAACTCACAATTCAGACTTTGCTGTATCTTCACACAAGCTCCCTCAGACAGGCCAGTGTTTGAAGTAGCAGTGTCAGACACTATCCCCCTGCTGTTCTTTTCAAAGCCGTGCAATTGAAGAAGGCTCAGACAGGCATCTGCTTGAGCAGTTCCACTGCTACTTGTAACTTTTGGAACACTGAGCGGTATTTCTCGAATTCGCCGGTCACCAGGACAGCGGCACGGTCAACTTTCTAAGTTCAGGTTAGGCCAGGCAACAGCTTCGTGTCCCAGTGTAAGAGAAAAGGCACCGTTGGTATGTCGTGTTTCATGGCTTCAGCTGCTGTCATTTCACAATTCTTAATTAGATGGCAACTGATAGAGCTTCTGGAGAGTTTCAGTTCATTCAAGTTTTGACCAGTCGCTTCTGCTAAGGCTCCCATCACAAACATCGTTGTCCTGTCTGATATGCACTTGATCCAATATTGAAGTCACCACCACAGGAGAATGAAAAGAGTGGGCAGTCTCCTTGACCCACTTTGGCGTACTTGCTTTTTGACGAAGCTTGAGGGTAATCTCCAACATCTTCTATTTCCGATGACAAAGAAGAACAGAGGAAGTCAGTCTTTGACGAATCAACTGTCTGAGCCATAGTTTCCTTGTCTCTATCAGATTTTTCCTTTCTCTTCTGCTCTCTGTTCACCTGCATTTCACCTCACAGGAGTTCTGGAGCAGATGGTCGACTCTTGGCATTTTCGATTGCATGTGATCTTCCTTCTGACTGATTAGGAAAGTCTGGTCTTCCTTGTTTGTGATCTGCATCTGGGCATCTCGCTTGGATATGTCAAATAGTTCTTCGGGATCTCCAAAAAAGATTTCTTCCTTCATTTGACGTGACTTTAAGCCTTTCAGTTGATTTCGCTTCAGCTCTTCATACCACTCGACTAGTTCCAAAAGCTCCTTGCAGTGGGTCGAGATCAGAACATTGGCTGAACCTAGTAACAAAGAACAGTGTCAGTCATGCACTGCAAGCACACTGTCAGACTTGGCTTTCTTCAGGACTACGTGGTGGTAAAAGAAATGCCTGAGCACTTGACCCATACATGGTAGTTGACAACCTGTGATTGTCTCCTCAAGATGACCGATCAACCAGACAGAAACACCGCTTTGTGTGGCGGCTGTAGCCATATCACCTGCAAACAGAAATTCAACTTGAAATAGAGGAAAATATGCAAAGCAGGCTGTATACCACACACACACACACACACACACACACACAGTGGGAATCAGAGATGGCAGACGTGCGACGTCGGCGCTCCATATCGAGCCAGCACGGCCAGTGGCATTACCTAAATTAGTATCTTTATATGAGTCAAGCTCTGTACCAGGTTAGACTAAATGATTTTTCATTATTAAAAGAAAAAAAATAATAAGAAGTTTAAACAAGACTTGTTCAAACAGAAAAGAGAACTGAGAGGCAAAAGAATGCGCTCAGTCAGCTGAGGTTTGTTTAGACTACAGCTGCACGGGGAATGTAAGTACATGTACTCTGTGCTTTTAGTATTGCAAAATGGACACATACTTTAGTAAAGCAAATTTGGAAAAGAAAAGGGATAAAGGTAGAAAGCAAGATGATAATTTCTACCAAGAACTGGTTGAAGTGGAGACTCACAATAGACTGGTTGAACGTGTACACAAACTAGAAATGGCTTTCAAAAATGAAATTGATGAAATAAAGAAGCAGATGCACTTGCAAAAGGAAGAAATAGAAAAACTAGGAAGGGAGGCCAACGAGAAAGACACAACCATCAGTGAACTAACAGTGGAATTGAGTACACTTAGGAAGAAAATGAGTGAAATGGCAAGTAATCAATCACGAGAGTGTTATGGAAGAGTTCAAAAATGATACAGAGACAATTAGGCAAGTAAGCAGTCTGATAGACCAGAGCAGTGATATTGAGGAGAAGATAACACAGGTGAATGAAGCTGTGCAAAGCTACAAAAATGATGTGGAAACCACGTATGCTGAAATGGTGAAAGTAAAGAAAGACTTAGAAATAAGGGTGGAGGAAAAAAGCATTAAACAGGAAGTGAAAAGAATAATCCAAAACAATCCAAAGTTATGAAGAGAGAACCTATTTTTTTCACAGGAAAAATCATCAGAGAAATTACCAATATGCTGGGAATCGAACCCGGGACTCTCAGGTGAGAGCCAGGCAGCATACCACTACACCACGACCAGGTAAAAGTGTACTCACGTTGTCACAATCTTGTAACCAACGTCCCTCCGCCCCCACTGTGGGCATGAAGAGGATGAGTTAACCCCCTGGCATCGCTCCGCCCCCACTGTGGGCATGAAGAGGATGAGTTAACCCCCTGGCACTTGCGATGCCAGGGGGTTAACTCATCCTCTTCATGCCCACAGTGGGGGCGGAGGGACGTTGGTTACAAGATTATGACAACGTGATTTTACCTGGTCGTGGTGTAGTGGTATGCTGCCTGGCTCTCACCTGAAAGTCCTGGGTTCGATTCCCGGCATATTGGTAATTTCTCTGATGATTTTTCCTGTGAAAAAAATACAGGTTCTCTCTTCATTCTGACTTGCCGTAAGTGTTTGGGATAGATTAAAAGCATCTACTTGCCCGAGTGCCAGGGGGTTAACTCTTCCTCTTCATGCCCACAGTGGGGGCGGAGGGACGTTGGTTACAAGATTGTGACAACGTGAGTTAACTTTTACCTGGTCGTGGTGTAGTGGTATGCTGCCTGGCTCTCACCTGAGAGTCCCGGGTTCGATTCCCGGCATATTGGTAATTTCTTTGATAATCCAAAGTTAGTCAGAGATTCAGTAGATACAAACAAATCTATAGGAATTACTGGTATAGAAGAGGAAGAAGTAAAAAACAAGATCACAAGAGACAAAAAGGAGATGGCAAATGTAATGAGCTTACTGAAAGAAGTATCAGAGGAAATCTGTAGTAAAGACATAGAGGAACACAAAAGGTTAGGGAAATACGAGAAAAGCAAGACAAGGCCTAAAGGTGACTTTCCAGAGTGTAAACACTGTGAAGGAGATACTAAAAAAAGCAAAGAATCTTATGGAAAAAGAGGAGTTCAAAAATGTATGGACAAAAAGATGCCTAACACAAGAGGAACTGGAATTACTGAAAGAGAAGAGGGAGGAAGCAAAAACTAAAAATGAGGGAAGATCAGAAGAGAACAAATTTTTTTTACAAAGTAATAGGACTTCAGGTACGAAAGTGGTACACAAACAGGAGGGAATAAAAAGGAGGAAGGTAGTAGAACCATGTCATGACAAGTATATAAACAACATGATAAAGTTGATGTACTCAAATGTGGATGGAATGGTATCTAAATTACTAGAGATGAATGATTATGTCAGAGAAAATGAACCACAAATAATATGCCTAACTGAAACAAAATTAACACCAAGGATATCCAGTGACATAATAAACTTAGAGGAATACAATATATGAAGAGACAGAAATTTAAGAAAAGGAGGAGGAATTATAATATTAACTAAGAAAAATCTAAAAGTCAATGACATAAAACTAGGTATACCATCACAAGTAGAACTGATTGCAGTAGAGATCAACACATCTGAAGGGAAAGTAATTGTAGCCAATTTGTACATGCCACCCAGATCAAACACATGGGAAAGAGACGAATATGAGGACCTGGCAGAGAGTACAATTCAGAGTTTAAGAGCATTGCTACATAAAATGGAAGAGAAATCGGAAAGAATTATACTAACTGGAGATTTTAATACAAATATAAATTGGAATACTCTAGATATAATTAGCCAAGAAAGCTGTTGGGACCAAAAGCTCCTGGATCTCGTGCAAGAGTTCTTCCTACTGCAACATGTGAGGGAAACCACCAGAAAAAGAGGACTCGATGTACCTTCAGTGCTAGATCTCATATTTACTAGGCAAGAAAATGATATTGACAGTTTAATATATCACCCTCCACTCGGCAAAAGCGATCATGCAGTACTAAATTACAACTTCAGGATAGCATATGACATAGTTAACAGCAATGAAAGTTACAAAAAGAGCCTAAACTATAAAATGGGAAATTATCAAGACCTAAAGAAGTATTTCTTAGAAGCTGATTGGGAAATTGAGCTTAGAGGACAAGATTTAAATGCTGTATATAAAAAATTCTGTGAATTTTATGAATAGGAGTCCAGAAGTACATCCCACAGCACAAAGAAGCAGATAAGAAAATAAAGAAATGGTTCAATACAGAATGTAAAAAATCAAAAGAAAGAAGAGATTTGTTGTGGAATAGATACAGAAGACACAGTAGTGAAAGGGCGTATAATAATTACAAACAGGGAAGAAACGATTATACAAGAATAAGGAGGGAAGCCCAAAAACAGTTTGAGGAGGATATAATAAATAAAAGTAGTGATCAGCCAAAGCTGTTTTACAGCTACATCAGAAGCAAAACCAAAGTAAAAGATATAATACAATCCATTACGGACGAGGGCATCGCTTATACGCAAGAGAAAGATATTTGTGAAGCACTAAATAAGAATTTCCAATTAGTTTTTACAGAAGAAAAAAATTTTGAGAGGGACTATGTGGAACATGCATGCCCACACATACTACCAGATATACAAATATCAGAAAAAGTAATACAGGAGGAGTTAAGTAAATCAGACAGAGGAAAAGCAAGTGGTCCTGATGAAATTTCATGTTGGGTACTACGAGAATGTGCAAAGGAGTTAAGTAAACCATTATTTTTAATTTTCAAGAAATCCTTGAGTCAAGGTAAACTACCTGATATTTGGAAGAAAGCAAATATTGTCCCCTTATTCAAGAAAGGAAATAGACAAAATCCACTCAACTACTGACCAGTATCACTGACCAGTGTTGTAAGCAAGGTATTAGAAAAGCTTATAAGAAAAGCTTGGGTAAATCATCTAGAAGAACACAGTATGATAACAGAAAGACAGTTTGGTTTCAGAAAAGGAAAATCATGTGTTACTAATCTGTTGAGCTACTATGACAGAGTAACAAACACAATACAGGAAAGAGAAGGATGGGTGGACAGTATCTATTTAGATTTCAAGAAAGCTTTTGACAGTACCACACCAAAGACTTTTATGGAAACTGTACCATCAAGGAGGTATTCGAGGCAAACTGTTTTGTTGGATGCAAGACTTTCTCATAAAAAGAGAAATGAGAACAGTACTAAGAGGAAACTACTCATCATGGAAAGAAGTGACTAGTGGAGTACCACAGGGTTCAGTGCTGGCACCAATCATGTTTTTAGTGTATATAAATGATATAAACATTAACACTGGAAATGAGAGCTATCTGAATATGTTTGCAGATGATGGAAAAATACAAAGGAGAATTATTAACACAGACTCTTGTAAAGAGCTACAAGAAGAATTAAATAAACTTCATGAATGGAGTAATACATGGCAAATGGAATTCAATGTGGACAAGTGTCATGTAGTCAAGTTTGGTAAAAGTGGAAAAAGACCTGATTGGGATTATAAGTTAGGAATTAAAACCCTATACACATCAGAAAGAGAGAAGGACCTAGGTGTGATTATCAATAACAGACTATCTCCGGCTGACCACATCAGCGAGAAGGTACGGAACATGTATACACTGCTTGCAAATATGAGAATAGCATTCACATACATAAATGAAGACATGCTAAGAAGGATAATAACATCATTCATTAGACCAACCCTGGAATATGCATCAGTAGTCTGGAGTCCTCATCTCAAAAAACACATAGACAAGATTGAAAAAGTTCAAAGGGCCGCTACAAGATGGATACCAAGCTTATGGGACATAAGCTACGAAGAAAGACTAAATAAACTGAATCTACCAACACTACAGGAGCGAAGGAAAAGAGGTGACATGATAATGCTATATAAGTGCATATCAGGGAAGGAGAAAATAGACATAAATGATTACTTAACATATGGAGAAGCATCAGCAACAGGACACTGCAAAAAAAAGCATAAGAAGAGAGGTGATAAAGACGTAAGGAAATTCAGTTTCCCAAACAGAACAATTGATCAATGGAATGCACTACCGAATGAAATAGTGTGTGCCAAAAAATTCACAAATTTAAGGATATGTACGATTAATATGGTTTAAGACACGGGACAGTACGAGCTTGACTCATTCCTGTAAAGATACAATTAGGTAAGAACAATGAGGTAAGAACACACACACACACACACATTATGTCCTCACGAGTGAGCAGCGCAATCTGCACTATTATAGGCACATTGCACAACCAGTTGACTGCGCAGTGAGACCTATTACGGGTATTTATTGACTCATGGCCAATCCCTCCAGAACATTCCATAATTTTCTTGAACGGTCAAGAACCTTCTAGATTATTCCAGAATTTTCCAAAACCGTTTCTAACCGTCTAGACCCTTACAGGACATTCTACAGTCTACATTTCTCTCGAACCGTCTATACCCTCTTAAAAGTTAACGTTTAGAGCAACCTCTAAACGTTGTCAGACTGGCCTAATTTTTTCACATGTTACTAAGGCAGTAAATTGGATTTAGGGCGTCTTGTCTGTGAATCAATACATGCCATGTGAAATTTCAGTATATGATCATGGACCACCCTAATATATATATGTACTGTACAGCTCGTGAACGGATAGGATAATAAACCACTGTGCTTAGGTTTTGTAGATTATGAAAAGGCTTTTAACTCAGTGGGGCACATAGCATTTATAAATTCATTGCGAGAACAAGGAGTAAATGAGAACACTGTAAAACTGCTCGAGAACATGTATAATGAGGGAACTGCTACAGTTATCTTACATAAGGACTCGGAAAAAATTAAGATGGAGAAGGACGTGCGTCAGGGAGATGCAATTTCACCAAAATTATTTACAGCATGCCTAGAATACATTTTCAGAAAACTAGCCTGGGAAAACAAAGGAGTAAACATAGAGAGAGAGAGAAAAGCTAAACCATTTAAGATTTGCGGATGATATTGTCCTAATCTCAGAAACAACAGAGACATTGCAAGAAATGTTAAATGGCCTTAACAAAGAGTGTCTCAAACTAGGGCTTAAGATGAACCAGAGTAAAACTAATATTTAATCCACATACAGCAAAGACCTTCATCAGAATAAGTGAAGAAAACGAAAGACCATGATAGCGAAATATAAAGACGCTTTACAATTGGATGGAAAGCTTTCGGTAAACATAGAAACATTATGAAAAATAGCTTGCCAATATGTATGAAAAGAAAAGTATATAACGAACGCATAACTCGCGCTATGACGTATGGTTGTGAGACCACAGTGCCCGTATTAAAAAAAAACTCCTAGGAGTAAAAAGTTCCTCAAAGTGAAAAATGGCTCCTACCTTCTAGAAGTACTCCTAAAAGTTACTTTCAACTCGTAAGTTTACTCGTAAAATCGCTAAAAAGTAAGTCCTCCCCAAGGACTTTTAAGGAGTTACTAGGGCTTTAAGTGACGGTAGACACAGTAGCTGCGTTCCTCAAACACCAAGAGACAAGACAACATAGACCATGGCTGACCGACACCACCCACAACGCAGAAATTTTCGAGCTCGGAAGGATGCATTCATGGAATATGATGATCAAGAACTTGTAAAAATGTACCGTTTCGATCGTGAGGGCATTCTGTTTATTACTGATTTAGTAAGAGATGTACTGGAAAGGCCCACACATCGAATCCATCCTCTCACACCCGAGATGAAAATGATGATACTATTAAGGTACCTTGCAACTGGAAAAATGCAACAGTGTAATTGTGATGACTTTGGATCATCGCAGCCATCAGTGAGCAATGTGATAACGGAAACACTCTATGCTCTAACTGCTCCACACATTGTTAAGAGGTTTGTGAAATTCCCTCGTACACTCCCAGGACTACAAAGAACTGAAAGAAAATTCAGGCAAATTGCTGGCTTTCCTGGGGTAGCTGGAGTGATTGATGGGACTCACATACGAATTGTGGCACCAAATCAGTATGAAGAAGTGTATGTGAATACGAAAAATTACCACAGCATGAACTTTCAGTTGGCGTTTCATAGTGAATATAAAATACTGGATGTGGTTGCAAGGTGGTCTGGATCAACACATGATGCCCGAATTTGGCAAGAAAGTGGATGAGAGGAAGCAGCATTCACGGCATTTGCAGTCTCAGCCCACGCATGCTTTTTCATGTCCGTGTTACCCGGGCCGAATTTCCCTTTATAATTCTTTTTCTTTCTCCAGTGCCTTCTGCCAGCCCGAGACACTCTTCCTCCGTCCAGTTTCTCTTTCTCCGGAATTTATCTGCAGCCGTGGTATGTTGAAATTGTGCCATTGTTGACGGTCACTGTACCACGTGTACACACAATGCCCCGATGGTAGCAGGCACGATCAGCTGACCACACGATGTGTTTACATTTTATCCATTTTATCGACATTCGTTATCATAATATATGATCAAATAGATGTTGTTTCTATATATAAAAACTAGTTTTTCATTTTTAAACTACTTACTGATACTCTAAGGCTTTCTAAAGGTAATTTATTAAATATATTAAGCAGAGATTCTTTGTGTTGGTAACACTTCATGGTAGGAGCGAAATTACTACTACGAGTCCTCCTTGGAGGAACTTTTAGAAGCAACTCTCATCTACAACCACTTTTAGTAGTAATTTTAGGAGTACTCCTAGAAATTTTTATTAATACCGGCCCTGGAAACTAACAAAATCAATGAAAAATAAACTAGTACGTTCTCAGAGAGCAATGGAAAGATCAGTGTTAGGAATATCATTAAGAGACAGGAAAAGATCAAGTTGGGTGAGAGAGCAGACTAAAGTCAAAGACATTATAGATGTTATAAAATTACAAACATGGAGGTGGGCAGACCATGTAGCAAGAATAAGGGATAATCGATGGAGCAAGAGGCTGACTGACTGGGCACCGAGAGATTGTAAGTGTAGCAATAAAAGGCCAGGCAAGAGGTGGAGAGATATGATCGAGAAATTTGCGGGGGAAACGTGGCAGAGATTGGCTCAGTCAAGGAATTCGTGGAGAAGGTTGGGGGAGGTCTTTGTTCAGCAGTGGACTTGTAATGGCTGAAGATGATATATATATATATATATATATATATATATATATATATATATATATATATATATATATATATATATCAGCAGCAGCAGTTGAGGTCCACTGCAGGACCGGCCTATCCCTACCAAAGCAGGAACGATACAGCCAATGTATCTCTACCTAGTGACTTAGGTTGTCTGGTAGAGACTGTATATAGGGTGAGAAGTGCTTGTGAGTGTGATTGTAGTGTTGTAGTGGCTTTGGATGTGTGTGTAGTCCGTGAACCAAGTGTAATCGGCCCACCTTAAGCCGATTGGGTGCAAGCATACTAGTATGTGACACTGGTTCAACCACAGCACCCCTTGTGTCCGCCAAAGTAGCAAGTGGCTTGGTGAACGCTTCCTAAAGTTTTTACAATTCTGGCGGGAGGCGAACCAGCGCTCACCAGCGTGCGAAAAGCACACTGTACCACAGAGGCTCCATATATATATATATCATCATCCGGACTTCTTTTCCCACCTTAGGGCAGGGTGAGGAGTAGCAATGTCCAGACAGCCCAAATTTGCCCAATCCAATGGGCCACGCTTCCATTAGCTCACCGTTCAAGCGAATCCTGGCTCTATCTGATATGCCGAAAACATTCACCATGTTCTTTAGCTTCATATAAACGTATCCGATGTTTATATATATATATAAACAGCCATGGGAATGTCACTTAACAGTGCCTTACACCAACACTGATTCCTAAGTATTCACTTAATGGCCACCTACCCTTGTGCATGCTTCATTACCACCATAAAAACATTTAACGACACTTAAAGAGTTTATCATCTTCACCATACATACGGAAAATCTTCCATAACTATTTTTGTTTACCTTGTCCAGTGGTTTTTTCCAGATTCATAAGTTCCATAATGCTCTTAATTTATAGTCCTCATAAGCTTTTTTTTTTTTTTTTTTTTTTTTTTGCCATCTGTCTTACTGCAATATTAATTTTGATCTACATATTCTCTACCACTCCTAAAGTCATTCCGTTTGTCACAAGGCGTTCTAGTATTTATCTTACTTTCTGTATGACAATTCTTCCTTATACCTCTTCTGTAACAATGAAGAGCCTAATCCCACGACAATTTCTACACACACTTCGTTTACCATAATACTTGTACAGGAGTATAATCATTGCCTTTTTTCACTCTAATAGTACAGTTTCATTCGCCTATTCTTTCTTACATATCTCTGATAAACACTCCATTATACTCTCTCTACTACACTTAATAATCTCTGCACAGACCTCATGACTACTAGCATCCTTCCCACTTTTCAGCCTCTTCACAGTATCCTTTACATCTGCTAATGCCGCGTTTCCTTGCACTACGAGTACATTCCTTTTCTGCACACCGCCAAAACCAGTCATGTTTACAGCTTCTTTGCTCTCAACATTCTCATTCGCCACTGATTCACCATACATGAATGCATACTTACATACAATACATGCAAGAATGGAGGTATTTGATTAGTAATACATTTCCATGCACAAATGAAAGCATATATACAGTCTCTCTCTCTCTCTCTCTCTCTCTCTGTATACATATATATATATATATATATATATATATATATATATATATACATATATATATATATATATATATATATATATATATATATATATATTGTATATGCTAGAGGGTACAGGGTATTGCGGTTCCAAGGCTGCCGCTTCCGCCCAATACTGAGGGGCCCGAACCTGGGAGTAGCGCCCCAGAAGGCGTATAATGATGAGGCAGTTTTTTTTTTTTTTTTTGTGAGGAAGAAGAAACCAAAGGCCGCGATCCTGCAAACTTGTTCCTTCCAAGAGAAAAACAAAATACAAGTAAGAGCCAAATTCAAGATCCGATCATTTCGAGGTGCCTGGACACACTGCACTTGAAAGACTGGAGATCATAGGAAGCAGGAAATACAGACAGAGGGAGACAGTTCCAAAGTTGACCTGTTGTATAAATGAAGGACTGGGAGGAATGGTTAACTCTTGCATTAGAGAGTTGGACAGAAAAGGGATGAAAGTTTGCTGCTAGACGGGTGCTACACGCCCGTCGTTGAGGTGGAGGAATGCATGCGGACAGTTCAGAGAAGCAGTGACCATTGAAGAAGCGATAGAAAAGAGATAAAGATGCAACAGTGCAGCGAAGAGAAAGAGGTTGAAGGGAGTCAGTAAGAGGAGGAGAGTTAATGAGACGAAAAGCCTTTGACTCCACCCTATTGAGAAAAGCTCTATGTGGGGAGCCTCCCCACACATGAAGGTTGTACTCCACACAGGGGCGGATAAAACCCCTGTATAGAGTCAACAATTGTGCAGGGGTAAAGAAGGAACGGAGTCGGCTTAGCACACCTAATCTCTTGGAAGCAGATTTTACAAGAGATGTAATATGATCTTTCCAAGATAAGTCCCGAGTAAATGAAACCCTAAGCATGTTCAAGGATGATGCAGGATTCAGCTGGATATTATTAAACATTAGTGGGTATACCCGTGGAAGATTTTGTCGGGTTGATAGGTGTAAGAACTGAGTCTTTGATGCATTAAAAACAACCAGATTATTTTTACCCCAGTCAGAGATACGAGCCAAGTCAGACATTAGGTGTGCCACAGCCTCATCCCTTGTTTGCTGAAGTAACTGCTGAGATGTACGTTGCGGGAACCGAATGGAAAGGTGAAGGGTGGAGTCATCAGAGTATGAGTGGATAGGGTTAGATGTACAGCTTAGAAGGTCACTGATGAATAAAAGGAAGAGAGTTGGTGATAGGACATAGCCCTGAGGAACACCACTGTTAATAGATCTAGGAGAAGAACAATGGCCGTCTACAACAGCAGATACAGAACGACCAGAAAGGAAGCTATTGATGAAGGCACAGATAGAAGGATAGAAACTATAAGAGGGCAGTTTGGAAATTAAAGATTTATGCCAGACTACACCGAAAGCCTTTGAGATGTCAAGTGCAATGACAAAGCTATCTCCAAAGTCCCGAAAGGAGGATGACCAGGAATCTGAAAGGTAGGTGAGAAGATCGGCAGTGGAGAGTCCCTGACGGAACCCATACTGACGATCAGAAAGAAGGTTGTGATAGGAAAGATGCTTTAAAATTTTTCTATCAAGAACTGACTCGAAAACTTTTGAGATACAGGATGTTAAAGCAATTGGACGATAGTTAGAGGGTTGGGAGTGGTCACCCTTCTTTGGGACTGGCTGAATGAGAGCAAACTTCCAGCAAGAAGGAAAGGTACAAGTTGATAGACAAAGGCGAAAGAGTTTGCCAGACAGGGTGTAAGCACAGAAGCACAGGTCTTGAGAACAACAGGAGGGAATCCATCAGGCCCATATGCCTTATTAGTACTGAGGCCTGTGATGGCAGAAAATACATCAGCTGAAGAAATTTTAATGTCAGCCGTGAGGAAGTCAGAGGGGGGGAATTGATGGAGGAACAGCACCGGAATCGTCTATGGTGGAATTGGAAGAGAGAGTCTGAGCAAAGAGATCTGCTTTATCAGTAGAAGAAATAGCTAGACAGTCATCAGAGTAGAAAAGAGGAGGGAAGGATGATGAGGTGAAGTTGTTAGAAAGGTTTTTGGCAAGGTGCCAGAAGGAGCAGGAAGAATTCGAGTTGGAGAGTTGAGAGCATTCAGTACGGATGAAATTATTTTTAGCAGAGCGAAGAACAGACTTAGCACAATTCCGGGCAGAAACGTATAAAAGATGTGATTCAGGGGTGGGTTGGCTCTGGTACCTTTTATGGGCCCTCTCCTTGTTGCGGACATCATTAGAACAAGCGTGATTAAACCAAGGCTTTCTTGCATTAGTCAAAGGATATGAGAAAGGAATGTATGCTTCCATGCCTGAGAGAACATCCTCCGTAATGTGCAAGGCACACTCAGATGGCTCCCGGCCATGGAAGCAATAATCATTCCAGGGAAAATCAAAGTAGTACTGCCTGAGGGCCTCCCAATCAGCAGCTCCAAAATGCCACAGGCAACGTTTCTTTGGAGGGTCCACAGGCCGTACCGGAGCGATAGGACAGGTTAAGGTGATAAGGTTGTGATCGGAGGAGCCCAACGAAGAGAAAAGATTAACAGTTACAGTGTCAAGGCTCACATGGAGGGTGTCCCTGTAGCTGTCCTGGCAGGATGCCCTGAGGCCACTACCACAGCTGCTGGTGGGCTATGGGTCCTAGATCCCATGCCTAGGCCTGGGACTGTGCAGGTGGGTGGGGCCTGTGGTATGTCTTTCTCCATTATTTATTCTCACCAAATTATGGCAAGAAAGAAACCGGAAATTCTAAGCAAGCCTGAGGAAACTAAGTCACCCAAGGGAATCAGAGTGGTGTCATGGAATGTGGGAAGGTTGAGGGGCAGTGCAGGGGAAGAAATTGAGGCATTCGGTAGGAGATGGGTGGATGCGGGATGTTTGCAGTAACTCAGGTATAGGGAAGGATCAGTCAGAATGATTGCTGGGAGGGATGGGCGTTACAAATTGTTTTGGCAGGGAAGGGCAGATGGATTTGGTGATGTGGGTGTGTTAGTTAAGGAGACTTGGGTAGAATATGTCATGAATGTAATGAGAGTCGGTCAAAGAATATTGGTAGTGAAAACTTTGTTCGGTGGGATTATGTTTGCATTTTTATCGGCGTAAGCACCACAAGCAGGCTTGGAAGAGGTAGAGAAGAATAGATTCTGGGATAACCTAATGCGTGTAGTAAGTGGTATGGAGGATGATGAGATTGTAGTTTTGGGACGGGACTTAAATGGCCATGTAGATGATGCAGCTCAAGGATATGAAGGAGTACATGGGGGATGTGCATATGGTACAAGAAATGAGGAAGGGGAAAGGATACTCGAATTTGGGGAGGCAATGAACATGATTGTATGCAACACACATATTAGGAAAAGAGAGATTATGTTTATTACATACGAGTCTGGGGGAAATAGCAGCCAGATAGACTATTTCTATGTCAGGAGGGCTGATAGGAGGTTAGTGAGGGATGTTAAAGTTATAGGAAGCGAGGAGTATGTACTGTAACACAAGTTATTGATATGTGACATGGTGCTTAAGGAGCAGGTGATGAAAAAGAGAACCTATGCACCTAGGAGGAAAATATGGAAGTTGAAAAACCAAGCAGTAAGGGATGCCTTCTATAGCGAGATGAGAGGAGTGGTGATTGAACATGGAGAGATTGATAGAAGTGTCAATGAACAGTACAGAGGCCTCTAGAACAACCTCTTGAGAGTTGCTGATTCAGTGTGTGGATGGACAAGGGGGCTCCCCGAAGACATAAAGTAACTTGGTGGTGGGATGGGGGTTTAGAAGCTGCAGTTAAGGAGAAAAGAAGCCTTTTTCGGGCATGGAAAAAGGGTGGTAACAAAGAGAAATACTTGGCTGCCAAACGTAGGGCTAGAAGAGAGATTTGCACGGCAAAGTCGAGTCACAGAGACTTTTACTTGAAAACCTAAATAGAGTGGAATGGAAGAATATGATACTTAAGTTCGCAAATCAGATGAAGAGGGAGAACAGGAATATCATATGTAAGCAGTGTGTGAAGAATGATGAGGGAAAGGTAGTGGTGAACCGTGGGGATATTAAAGACTCCTGCGGAGAGCACTACCGGTTGTTGATTGAGGAGTTTGACCGGGACAGGGAAGGTTTGGAGCCAGCAGATCTAGTGACTGGCACTTGGCCTTTGATTGATGCTGCTACTGTGAGCAAGGCAATAGGCAGGATGCAGATTGGGAAGGCTGCAGCTGTCTGGGTTGATTGCTGGAATGTTGAAAGCCTCAGGAGATACAGGAGAGGGGTTAGTCACTGTTTTGATAAATACGAGAATATATGAGTGTGTTGTCCCAAATGATTGGCTGAAGAGTGTAAATATTATTGTAAATGTGTACAAGTGGAAGGGTGATGCCCTGGAAAGAAGAAATTTTAGAGATATAAAGCTTTTGGACCAGATAATGAAGGTAATGGGGAGAGTTCTAGAAGGTGTGATTGGAGAAAGAGTGAATATTGATGAGATGCAATTTGGGTTTATGCCCGGCAAAGGGATCATTGATGTCATATAGTTCGACAGCTTTAGAAAATAATGTATAGGAGTGAAAAGGGAGCTGTACTTTGTTTCTGCTGATATGGAGAAGACCTTGAGGGGTGGTGGAGTGGGTAATGAGAAAGCTTGGGATCGAGGAGTGACTGGTAGGTGTGGTTATGGCCATGTATGTGGGTGCTCGCACCCAGGTAAGGGTGAATGGGGATTTGAGTGAATAGTTTTCCGTGAATGTTGGTGTGCTTCAGGGGTTAGTCTTGAGCCCCTTGTTTATTATGGTACTTGAGGCCCTCTCACGTGACTTCAGAAATGGACTCCCGTGGGATATGTAGTATGCTGATGATTTGGTGTTGATTGCAGGGAATGAAAGGGAGGCGGAGGAAAGATTTAGGAAGTGGAGAGATGGTATGGAGCATAAGGGCTTAAGAGCAATACAGATAAAACAAAAATAATGGTATCTAAGGTTGGGGACGGTGCTGTCAAAGTAGAGGAGGAGTGGCCATGTGCTATCTGCCACAAGGGAGTGGGAAGTACAGTAGTTCCATCTTGTGCAATATTTGTGATATGTGGGTGCATAAAAGATGTGGTATTAGAGGTGCACTGAGAGATAATGTTGATTTCATGCGTGCGGTGTGTTGGGGAGAGCATATGGAGATTGCCAGGTGTGAAAGGATTGAAGTTGCTGGTGAGTCCTTTGAGTGTGTGGAAGATTTTTTTTTTTTTTTTTTTTTTTTTTTTTTAATAGCTTGGGGGAGACATGTTACGTGCTGGGGGTGAGACCGGAGCTTGCTCTGTGGCTACAGTGAGGAGTGTTTGGAAGAAGTTCAGGGAGCTGTTGCCTCTCCTGACATTGAGAGGGCTCTTCCTCCATGCTAAGGGATCTTTGTATGTGGCATGTGTTAGGAGTGTAATGCTGTATGGTAGTGGGACCTGGGCAGTAAAGGAGAAGGATGTTCGCAGGTTCAAACTTACAGAAATGGCAATGATTAGATGGATGTGCAGTGCGTCCCTGTGTGGGAGGCCTGGGGGAGGGGGGGACTAGGTTTACGATGGAAGAGTTAAGAGGTAGGATCGGACTGGAGTGTATTGATGTGATGAAGAGATGTAGACTGAGATGGTTTGGGTTTGTGAAGAGGATGGGGAATGATAGCTGGGTGCAGAAAGTGAAAAGTGTTGATGTTGCAGGTAGGGTAATGAGAGATAGGGCGAAAAAGACCTGGAGCCAGATCATTGAGTGTGACCTCAAGGATAAGGAACTAGATAGGGAAGCTACCAGAGATCGAGCAGCATGGACAGCCTCCATTAGGTGAACAAGGCCGACGCATGCAAGCATGTTGGAGCCTTCAGGAAATTATATATATATATATATATATATGTATATATATATATATATATATATATATATATATATATATATATATATATATATATATATATATATATATATATTGTTACGGAACAGAGAAAGATAATGTATACTTTAAGTGAGAATACTAAGAGTCACCATTGTCCCGTAAAGTTCCAGGTTCAAAACAAAGAGTTAGGTAAAATTACAAGTTAAAGTTTAATGCTCAAACTAACAACAAAACATTCAGGACTCATAAGGATAATGTAATGGTAAAAAACAGGTTAAATATATGGTTAACTGCAATAGCCTCTATTAACATGAAATTAGCAAGAGTAAATTTACCTAAGTCAGCCCTGATAAAATGAAAATACACTGGGTAATGCTCAGTTAATGCAAGATAAATTATTACAGATACAAAGTAGTATTAAAACTGGCTGACAAAACGAATCCCACACAAATTACAAAAAAACCTCACTAGGCCTACAAATCAACACCCTATGCTATACAGTACAAGGAAAAAATGCAATAACAGTTATACTCAGATTACACAGCTGCTAGATGGTTGGAGATTTCTGGAGCCCTCACAACAATAACTGTACAGGGGAGGACAGAGATGTGAACAAAATGAGGAATAGATCTAAGTGGCAATGATGCAGAGACTGAGCTCATTATATAGGGGCCAGCAGAGCTTGATACAACTTGTAAGAAGGACGCGCAAATGAAGCCATGGGGACAAAGAGTTGACAATCCCGCTCTGAACAACAGAAAGGACGACTTACTCTACTATAACGGTAGAAGGGGTGACTGAGGCAGAACACGCTTGTGATCAAACATGCAGCATACTGTGCGTTAAAATTACACAAAGGATGATGAAATCATAGGCTATGTAACAATATATATATATATATATATATATATCACGAGGTTTTTAAGATTATGCAATATTAAAAAATAATATTCAATAATACTTGAGAACAGGGACAAAGAATTGACTTGTGAAAATCAAGCAATGAAAACTTTATGCCGGCTTACTTCGCCGGTTTTCTAAGGACGAAAATTTATAAACTTTCTCAACAGTACGCAGCAGAGACTAAAGACTCACTCGTGTTGTTTATTAGTACTGTTGGCCCCTGGAGAAAGTGACTCCACCCCTGACAATTAATAACTAATGCTATTAATGATAAACAGGTTCTTGCTGGTGCAATTAACTCCTGGTTGCACAAAGGGTTTTAAGCTTAATACAAAAGGACTGGCCTAAGTACCAGTTATGAATAATGCAAAGCGTTTATGCAAACTAGGAGCTATAAGTGAAATAAGCTTGTGGAGAAATAAAACACGAGTTTACATTACATCAAGCTCAAAGAAAAGAACTGGAAATTTATTAATTACAATGAAACAAATTTACGTTACATGTTTCAAAATGAATTCAAAATAAGGAAAACACACTCACTCGCTCACTCAAAAGCTAAACTCTTAAACCTAGGAAAAACGAAAAGAAAATACTGGTTAGAGAGTGGGCTAAGTGGAAACTGGGCGTCGTTGCTGAGGAAGGACGCTGCCTCACTGAACCTCTCACCAAATCATGCTAGGTGGGAATTCAGGAAATGGACAATGGCGGCGGGAGGAACTGGGTGTCGGCTGAGGAGGGACACTGCCACACACGCTGCTCTGGCCCAATCGAACCTGCTTCCACGACGCTCAAATCCTGACTGAATTCAAACAAGCGAGGCCAGAACTGAGGCCAGCCGCTAACTGGTAATGGCTAGAAGTGAGCGAAACACGGCCATAACAAATCACTCAGTGGAGGTGCTAATGTCGCGCACAAAGATGATCAGTTATGAAACAGTGAAAAATTGTTCTGAAAACACTCCCGATTGGGTGAATATGTGACGGTTGACTATGTAACATACTGGGATTCCACTAGAATTCACAGTTTCCCACCAAAGTTTAATGTAACGAGTTTATTTAACCCTTTAACCGCGGGTGTCATCCCAGAATGACATTGCAAAAACTGGACCAAACTGCAGGTGTCATTCTCAAATGTTTGTGAATGTTTTGAATACTGCGCATTTTTTTCGCGCACCAATTGTTTCATGGGAGAGTAGCTATTAAGTTCTTTCACTCCAGCCGACCCCCACCTCCCTCCTCCCACCCCCCGGGCCCCCCACCCCACCCCTGACCAAACACGCATCAGTATCTGTCCAGCTGTGTGAGTGACAACACT
The DNA here is from genome assembly GCF_032717465.1 of Coenobita brevimanus. Taxonomy (NCBI): domain Eukaryota; kingdom Metazoa; phylum Arthropoda; class Malacostraca; order Decapoda; family Coenobitidae; genus Coenobita; species Coenobita brevimanus. Next base: position 14,185,866 of record NC_137029.1, on the reverse strand, counting down.
GCTGATGTGGCAGTGAAGTGCGGGCAATTACAGTGCCTTTTACCTGCCTCAGTGAACACAGAGTGGGTGTTTATCGTATGTGCAGTGTTCATATATGTTTATAGTATTATTATCAGAATGAGGTTGGCATTTGGTAATGGTGTGTGAGCGAAAAATAGTGATTTTAGATCGCTCACTTCTAATGGCACTGCCCATCCAGTGATAGTCAACGAAATCATGAAACCTACATCATTGCAAAGCCGAAGGTTAGTACCTTCTAATGGTACCTTATTTTTCACTCTAGATTTATTCTGTGCAGAGTTATAAAGGTTTAAAGTTTGTTTACATTTTGGCTGGAACCCCCACGGGGGGGGGGGCAGTCGGGTCAAAACAATGCCCACGGTTAAACGGTTAAATATATGATCGCACCAACTCGTGATATTACACCCCATCAAAATGAATTTTTTTTCTCAGGAAAAAAAAAGTCAATATACATACATATAAATCCTACTCAGTCACACAAGATTCACACTGTGGTGTGTGTGTACTATCTTGCTACAGGAGAAAGTCACAGTCACCAGTGAGCGAAAAAACCTCGTATTTACGTTAATAGAAGCAAGCTTGAGGAAAAAACTCCTTGACGACGGTGAAAAATCCTGTACTCAGGTCAAACTGAGCAAAATGTTCACTACATTTACATTAACAACTAACTGTTATGTAGCGTGATGTATGTAATACATGGTGTATGTGTGACAGTTGTGGTGTAACTGTACCTACGTGTAAAATTACATAATGCAAGTCAATAGTAAATGATGACGATGAGGCAGAAGAGAAGAGGCGGCAGTATGCGTCAGGGACGATCAGCTGTTCTGCACGGCAATGCTGCACCCACCAGCTGCACCTGCGAAAGGAATCAAGGTGGAGCATCAAAAGTGTCATTCTCTCTCTCTGCCTAGCAATCAGTACTTATGTTATAATTAACCAGGAAACATGGTCTTTGGATTTACAAATCTCTTAGAACCCTTGTAGTTTACTGGTTGATGCTTATTAACTAGGATACGTGCCAGTTCTTGAATTCACAAATTTCTTAGAACAAGCAGTTTACTAGTTAACCTAACATTTTTAACCAGGAAACGTGCTAGTTCTTGAATTCACAAATTTCTTAGAACAAGCAGTTTACTGGTTAACCTAACATTACACTTACGATTAATGACAGGAAGCTGAGAATCCCTATGAAATCTCGGGCAGGTCACGTTTTAACACCCACCGTGGGTGTGAACACTTATGTGGATAATGTGCATTCTCTGGGAATCCTGAGAGACACCCACAGCTCGAGACGTTCCACAAGGTAATTCATACACAGCCTCGGACTGTCTCAACGGGGTTCTCAAACTTCCCTCTTAACTTATGGTATAAGTGTATATACAGGTCCTGTGGGACCAACGGGCGAGACGTCATTAAATTACTGGTACACTTTTATCTGGGAACCAGGCTGGTCCTTGGATTACTCATATCTCTTAGGACACCTGTCTTATGGAACCCAGCATACAACAGTTGCCCGTGTTAGTCAGCAGTTAGCAGGCGAGACATCAGGTCTGCACCTACGTTATCGCTTCCCTTGATGTATCTCACAACAAGGTTAAACTGCTGTAAATACAGTGTCCAGCGTGTCAATCTTGCATTAGCCATCTTAGTCGTGCTGAGACTAGTAACTGGCATATGATCAGTTTCCAGAGTGAATGGTGCTCCATATAAATAATAGTAATATTTTTTAACACCATCAACCATGGCCAAGAGTTCCTTCTCAACAGTACTGTAATTCCTCTCGGCGGGTTTTAGCTTACGGCTGAGGTATGCCACTGGGAAGATTCCACCTTCCGATTCCTGCATCAATACGGCACCTACTCCATCTTGTGAAGCATTAGTGTGCAGTATGAAAGGTTTGTTGGAATCAGGCAACTGCAAAATAGGCTCCTTGCACAACATGTTTTTAAGGGCGGCAAGAGATCTCTCTTGCGCTTCTCCCCATTCAGTGGTGTTTGGAGCATATTTCCGTAGCACCTCGTACAACAGTTGGGGAATGAGAGCAAAGTTGGGGATAAAACTCCTATAATACCCCACTAGGCCAAGGAATGCCCTAACCTGTTTCTTCGTCATGGGTCTCGGGGCTTCTCTAACCTTCCTGATCTTGTCACCCTGACACCTGCAGCGATTGTTACCAGCAATATGTCTGAGGAACTCCACCTCACTGTGAGCAATTTTACACTTGCTAGGCTTCACAGTCATGTTGAAACTCTGGAGTCCACTGAAGACAATTTCCAAGAGTCTGACGTGCTCCTCCAACATGCCAGAATGAACGAGGACATCATCAACGAACATCTCTACTCCTATGATACCACAGAGCACTTGTCTCATGGCATGACTGAATACTGCTGGGGAATTGGTAACTCCAAATGGGAGGATTTTATACTGATACAACCCCCTGGGAGTAGCAAAGGCAGTGAACTGACGGCTCTTGGGGTGAAGGAGAATCTTGAAGAATCCCTTCGGCAAATCGAGCTTCATGAAATATTGTGACCCTGCCAGCTTGGAGAAGATGGCAATGTGGTCACCCATCGGCTCAGCATCCACTTTGGTAATTGCATTGAGACTCCTATAGTCGCCACAAATCCTGGAATGAGGTCGCCAAATGTCACGGGGTTTTTAAGATTATGCAATATTAAAAAATAATATTTAATAATACTTGAGAACAGGGACAAAGAATTGACTTGTGAAAATCAAGCAATGATTACTTTATGCCAGCTTACTTCGTCGATTCTCTAAGGACGAGAATTTATAAACTTTCTCAACAGTGCACAGCAGAGACTAATGACTCACTCGTGTTGTTTATTAGTACTGTTGGCCTCTGGAGAAAGTGACTCCACCCCTGACAATCAATAACTAATGCTATTAATGATAAACAGGTTCTTGCTGGTGCAATTAACTCCTGGTTGCACAATGGGTTTCAAGCTTAATACAAAAGGACTGGCCTAAGTACCAGTTATGAATAATGCAAAGCGTTTATGCAAACTAGGAGCTATAAGTGAAATAAGCTTGTGGAGAAATAAAACACGAGTTTACATTACATCAAGCTCAAAGAAAAGAACTGAAAATTTATTAATTACAATGAAACAAATTTACGTCACATGTTTCAAAATGAACTCAAAATAAGGAAAACACACTCACTCGCTCACTCAAAAGCTAAACTCTTAAACCTAGGAAAAACGAAAAGAAAATACTGGTTAGAGAGTGGGCTAAGTGAGAACTGGGCGTCGTTGCTGAGGAAGGACGCTGCCTCGCTGAAGCTCTTGCCAAATCATGCTAGGTGGGAATTCAGGAACTGGACAACGGTGGCAGCGGGAACTGGGCATCGGCTGAGGAGGGATGCTGCCACACCCGCTGCTCTGGCCCGATTGAACCTGCTTCCACGGCGCTCAAATCCTGACTGAATTCAAACAAGCGAGGCGAGAACTGAGGCCAGCCACCAACTGGTAATGGCTAGAAGTGAGTGAAACACGCCCATAACAAATCACTCAGTGGAGGTGCTAATGTCATGCACAAAGACGATCACTTATGAAACAGTGAAAAATTGTTCTGAAAACACTCCCGATTGGGTGAATACGTGGCGGTTGACTGAGTGATACATACTGGGATTCCACTAGAATTCGCGGTTTCCCACCAAAGTTTAGTGTAACGAATTTATTTAAATATATGATCGCACCAACTCGTGACAATATATATATATATATATATATATATATATATATATATATATATAATGTGTGTGTGTGTGTGTGTGTGTAGGCGTTATCTGATTATATATACTTACATACAGACGTGGAGGCAGCATATGATTGTTGATACACGTTTCGGAATAAAGTGGGCTCCCTGAATAAATTGGGCTCCCTGAAGTACAAGTTCTTCGCTAAGCGATTGAGCTTATCCAGCTGTTACTCTGGATCGTTTTTTTTTTTTTTTTTTCTTGACATGGAACTGCTGTTTACCCTGGCAGCAGAGGATACCAGTGTTGTTTTATGAACCACTTCATTATATGGTATTGCTTTGTTTTATCGATCCTGCAGAGCAGGATGGTATCATTTTGGTAACTCGCCCTGTACCGTTGCGCGAGACTCAGCCTTTCTGTGTGTGTGTGTTAACTCCTCCTAGGCTATTTGCTGAAACTGAATGAAACTTTGCAGGTGAGTTCGTCTGGTTGCTCCGAAACTCTTCCACTAAATACAATTTTCCAACGTTGATTTTTAGGAGGGGGGTGGGGTCAGTAACCTCACCCAGTAACAAAAATCTTAAAAATAGTGAAATGAGGGCAGATATTGCTTTGATATCGTAGTACCGGTACTTGTTGCTCAGTGGGCCCTCCTCCTCAATGTGATACTTAGGGAACGAGTTTCCTCCACCCCTCCCAATGGTTCTTGGGGGTCAGTCCCCCTCACAAAAATAAAAACAATAAGAAATTCGAGAAAGTGAACACATGGATTTCAAAGAAACTTCTCAGTTCAGTTCGTCTGGTTCCTTGATGTCTTCCACTCCTATAAAATTTTCTGTCATTATTTTTAGGGTGATCTGCCGCCTCTAAAACTCATAAAGGATACAAAATAGGGGAAGAATGGCAGGTATAGCTTTGATATCTTAGTACATGTTGTAAAATGGGCTCCCACCCTCTAACATTAGCAACAACAACAACTACTTCTACTACGATACGAATTCGATGGCGACGACTCACTGAGTGTATCCTGGCATATCACCCCTTCACATATGGCACTATTGCGATGATGTGGCTTTCGCAAATTATTTTGTAATTCAAATCAGCATGCACATCGCAGAATTGGGTACGCATTTTCTATGTTTTCTCCGAATGCACAGGATGAAAGTGCACATCTGTTTTATTGTTGTTTGCTACCAGCAGATTGCACAGAACTCAGGAGAGATTTCGAACCAAATGGGTTAGATACATTACCTACATAAACGCTCTCACTGTTAGGGGTCTTCCCACATTTGATTTTAATCGTTTGGTGACAGCCTCCCTACATCGAAAAGGGCAACATGGTTGTGAATAATCTCAAACAAAATATGAATAATGATGATATTTCATCAACATCCACCCTAATCTACATTCTACACCACCGCCTTCGTCGCTGCCGCCGCCACCACCATTACCAAAACTGCTGGCACAACCACTAGCACTACTTACCACTATCACCTTTATTAGGCTGTAGCACCAGTCAAACAAGGCAGTACTCCCAAGATGGATGGAAAGCCGATGACAGGGAGAACTGGAGCTCTCGTTTCATCAGCCCTTGGGGTAAACTTCTGATCATCCCCCTTTGCTGATCTTTTTCATTGTTTCGGTAATACCAAGAAGAGGCCAATATAGCCTCCTGAACAAGTTCCTCTAACTGTCAGCACCAAACTACATGCACATTGCACACCACACTTCCTATAAATTCAGAAAAATTGCATCTCAACACCCATCGGACTCCCCGGGGGAGGGCCATGAAGACCCCACCATTCGCCCCTCTCCCGGTGACGGCCAAAATAGAGCATGGATCTACTGTCTGACTCACACCATGTTCATTTCTGCAGCATTCGTGGCCCCTCCTCTAATTTTCTCTCTGTTGAACACCACCTCTCTTCCTCTAAACCTCACCTTCTCTTCCTCACTGAGACTTAGCTGTGTGAGGCAACCGATAGGAATCCCTTCTCTGAATCCTACTTTCACTATTCTCATTTCAAAACCAAAGGTGGCTGTTGTGCATATGCACGCAATACATATCCTGTTCTAGTTTTCCTGAACTTGAATATTCTGAATTCTCTACTTTCTGCCTTTGGCTATCCTGGCATTCTCTTACTAAATATGTTTGCTGTGTATCGATTGCCTAATGCTGCTGACTATGAAAAAGTCATTGACTATCTTACTTCTAAGATGGAACACATCCTATCAATTTCTCCATTCTCTGAAATCTCCATTCTAGGTGATTTTAATGTTCACCACCACCGTTGGCTCGCCTCTCCTTCCACTGATCCACCTGCTGAATAAGTTTCCATCTTCTCTATCCTCAGTGACTTTGAGCAGCTTGCACAGCACCCTACCCATGGAGAGTGCCAACATACCTGACTTTTTGCATAAAACTGATCCTTCTGTTTATACTGTTAATCTTTTGTCTCTGCTGAGCTCCTCTGATCACAACATTATCACCTTAACCTGTCCTGTCGCTCCAGTAAGGCCTGTGAACCCTTCCAACATGCGGAGGCTGTGGCACTTTGCAGCTGCTGTCTGGGAGACCCTCAAGCAGTACATCTCTGATTTTCAGTGGAATGAGTGTTGCTTCCATGGCCTAGAGCCATTTGGGTGTGCCTCGCACATTACGGAGGTTATTATCTTAGGCAAGGAAGCATACATTACTTCCTTTTATCCTTTGACTAATGTAAAAAAAAACTCGATTTAATCACGCTTGTTCTAATGCTGTCCATAACAAGCAAGAAGGCCTACAACAGACATCTGAGCCAACTGACCCCTGCATTTCCTCTCTTTTTGTGTCTCTGCCAGCAATCGTGCTACTCTATTCTTCGATCTGCTAAAAATAATTTCATTCGTACTAAATGCTCTGACCTCTCTGACTCAGATCCCCCCCACTCCTTCTGGCACCTTGCCAAAAACCTTTCTATTGCCTTTACTTCATCACCCTTCCCTCCTCTTTTCTCTGACTCAGATCCCCCCCACTCCTTCTGGCACCTTGCCAAAAACCTTTCTATTGCCTTTACTTCATCACCCTTCCCTCCTCTTTTCTGTACTGATGTCTCAGTAGCTGTTTCTTCTACTGATAATGCAGAACTTTTCGCTAAGACTTTCTATTCCAATTCTACCTTAGACATTTCCGGTGCTGTTCATCCATCGCTTCCCCCCTCTGACTTCTTCATGGCTGACATTGAAATGTAATCAATTGTTGTGTTTTCTGCCATCTCTGGCCTCAATACTAACAAGGCATTTGGGCGTGATGAAGTCAATCCTGTTTTCCTTAAGAACTGTGCTTCTGTGCCTACACCCTGCCTAGGCAAACTCGTTCTCCTTTGTCGACTTGATCCTTTCCTTCCTGAAGGAAGTTTGCTTTCATTCAGGCTGTCCTAAAGAAGGGTGAACATTCCCATCCCTCTAACTATCGGCCAATTGCTCTAAAATGCTGTATTTCTGAAGTTTTTGGATCTATTCTTATTAAAAAAAAAAAAATAAAGAATCTTTCCTATCACAATCTTCTTTCTGATCGTCAGCATGGGTTCTGCCAAGAACGCTCCACCGACAATAATCTCGCCGTCCTTTCAGACTGCTGGTCATCTTACTTTCGGGACTTTGGCGAAAGCTTTGTCATTGCACTTGACATCTCAAAAGCTGTAATTTCGCAACTACCCTCTTACAGTTTCTTTTTCATGTGTCATTGCCTTCATCTCTAGTTTCCTTTTTGGTCGTTCTGTAGCTGCTGTTGTAGATGGCCACTGTTCTTCTCTCAGAACTATCAATAGTGGTCTTCCTCAGGGCTCTGTCCTATCATCAACTCTTTTCCTTCTATTCATTAATGACCTAAGCTATACATCTCACCCAATCCATTCAATGCCAATGACTCCACCCTTCACCTTTCCATCTGCTTCTTCCAGTGTTCATTTCAGATGTTACTTCAGCAAACAAGGGATGAGGCTATGACATACTTAATGTCTGACTTGACTCATATATCAAACTGAGGTAAAAGTAATCTTGTTTTTAATGCACAAAAATTCAGTTCTTACATCTTTCAACTCCTCAAAATCTTCCACTGGAGTGTCTTTTAATTTTTAACGGTATCAGACTCATACCTGCATCATCTTTGAACCCACTTGGGGTTTCATTTTCTCGGGATTTGTCTTGCAAAGATCATATTACCTTTCTTGTAAATGCTTCCTTGGTTAGGTGTGCTTAGCCGACTCCGTTTCTTCTTTACCCCTGCACAGCTGTTGACTTTATAAACTGGTTTTTATTAGCCCCTGTATAGAGTACATGTCACGTGTGGGGTGGCTCCCCACATATCGCTCATGTCAACAAGGTGGAGTCATAGGTTTTTCGACTCATTAACTCTCCTCCCTTTATCGGCTCCCTTCAACCTCTGCTTCTTCACCTCACTGTTGCATCTTTATCTCTTTTCTATCGCTACTGCAATGGTCACTGCTCCTCTGAACTGTCTGATTGCATTCCTCTACCATTATGGCGGGCTCAAAACACCCGTCTAGAAGCAAATTCTCATATCTTTTCTATCCAGCTCTTTAATGCAAGAGTTAACCGTTACTCCCAGTCCTTCATGTGCTCAACAGGTCAGGTCAGGGAACTGTCTTCCTCTGTCTATATCTCCTACTGCCTATGACCTCCAGTATGTCCATGCTTCTAGAAATGCACGGATCTTAAGTTTGGCTCTCTGTTATCTTGTTTTTATTTTTCTTGGAGGGAACAGTCTTGCGGGGTTCCAGTCTTTGGCTCTTACTTCCTTGGAAAAAAGAAAACACTAGTCCTACTCCCACTACAACAACTACTACTACCATTACTACCACCACCACCACCACCGCCATTATCATTTACGGCTAAAGAGTCACACTTTCGTGAACATCGATAAGGATAGAGAAGTCCGTACTGGCCTATCAAAAGATATACAGTACTTCCAACAGCACAAGGTCGGTAATTGCCAAGACTGATTGGAATTTTAAATATATCTTTTCACCTGCCAGTGTGGGTTCTATCCTTACTACTACTACTATTATTACTACTACTACTAAAGTACATGTGCAGTTTCTTCCTGTGCATTCAGAGAAAACATCGAAACTGCAAGCATAATCTTGCTATATGTATGTCGAATTTGTTAAAATCCATGTGCTCACTTTCCCTCTGTTTCTGTTTTTTATTTATTATTATTTTTTTTTGAGGGGAGGCTGACCCCCCCAGAAATAACCGGGAGGACATTCCTCCCCAAATAGTATAACATGTACTAAGATATCAAAGCCATAGCTGGAATTCTTTCATAAATTTTAAGGTTTTGACTTCCAAAGGAGGACTGACCCCCCCAAAAAAAAAAATCATGGTTGGAAAACTGTATTTAGTGGAAGACCTTCCCAGTAATCAGCGAACTTACCTGGGAAATGTTATTCAAATCTTTCCCCTTTTTCTGATAATTTTTATTTATTTTATATCGCTTTATGGATGACCGTTCATTGTACAACATGTACTAAGAAACCAAAGCCATATTTGCCCTTCTTTCACTATTTCTGAGAATTTTTAATTTAATGAGTGGGCTGACCCCCGTAAAAATAATGGGTGGACAATTGTATATAGTGGAAAACCTTCTGGGTAACCAGACGAACTCACCTGGGAAACTTTATTCAAATCTTTCTCCTATTTCTAACCTTTTTGGTAGGGTGTGACCCCCCAAGAATCATTGGAGGCGATGGGAGTTATGAATTCGGTGAAAACATGGAAACTGCATACCTAATCCTGCGGTATGTGTACTGAATTCGTTGAAATCCTTGTGCTCACATTCCCCTATTTCAGGTCATTTTTATTTTTGTGAGGGAGCTGACCCCTTCAAGAATGGCTGGGGGATCACGCTCCCCAAATATCACATTACGGATGAGGGTCCAGTGTACAACGTGTACTAAGATATCAGATTCATAGCTGCCCTCCTTTCGCTATTTCTGAGAATTTTTTAATTAGATGACGGAGGGCTGGTCCCCTTAAAAGTCAGGGTTAGAAAATTGTATATAATGGAAAACCTTCCCGGCTGTCAAACGAGCTCACATGGGAAGTTTCTTTCAAGTAATTTGTCCCATTTTTCATCAGTTTTATTTTTGGGAGGGTGCTGGACACCCAAGATTCATCAGGAAGGGGTTCACGCTTCCCAGATATAGCATTATTGATGAGAGTCCATTGTACAACATGTACTAAGATATCGGGATCATATTTGTCCTCCTTCTCCTATTTCGGATCCTTCATAAGTTTTGAAGGGAGACTGATCTCCCTAAAAAAAAATGGTGAAAATTTTTATGAAGTTGAGGACATTTATCAAATAACCAGCCAAACTGAGCAGAAAAGTTTCATTGAAATCCATCTGTTCACTTTCACTTATTTCTGATCATTTTTATATTAGGGAAAAGTGGATGAGGAATTTGGAAGGAATTTGAGTGTAAAGTGGAGGGACTGTAAGAAAATGTTCTGGAAAGAGGTGATAAGAGTAAGACAGGGTGGAAGTGAAGTTAGCAGGGGAAAGATAAAAATGGTAGATTACTAGTGGAGAAGGGAGAAAAAGTGAGCAGATGGAGAGATCACTTTAAGGATTTGTTGAACGTAGGGATGGAAGTAATGCGAGTATAAGTGGCTGGGGAATGGCTGGGAGAAGGAGGGAGGTGAGAAGACAGGAAGAAATCAGTAGGATAGAAATTGTGGAAGCAATGAAGAAAGTTAAATCGGGGAAAGCCCCAGGAATTGATGGAGTGTGTGGTGAAATGCTGAAGCATGGGGGAGAGATAGTAGTAGAATGGATGTGGAAGATGTGCAGATTGGCCTGGGAGGAAGGTAGAGTCCCGGAGGATTGGAAGTCAGGTATAATTATTCCCTTGTACAAAGGAAAAGGGGAAAAAGAAGTGTGTGGTAATCATAGGGGCATTTGTCTTGTTAGTATAATAGGAAAAGTGTATGGTAGGATACTTATTGACAGAGTTAGAGAAAGAACAGAGAAATTAGTTGGAGAAGAACAGGGAGGCTTTAGGAAGGGAAGAGGTTGTGTAGATCAGATATTCATTCTTAGATCTTTAGTGGAAAAGTTTCTAGAGAAGGGAAAGAAGTTGTATGGGGCTTTCATGGATTTGGAGAAAGCACATGACAGGGTGGATAGACAAGGATTGTGAAAAGTATTAAGATTATATGGAGTAGATGGGAAGTTGTTGAATGCTGTGAAGAGTATGTACGATGGTGTGAAGGCTGCAGTGCTTGTGGATGGTGAACTAAGTGAATTTTTCTCTTTGAAAGTTGGTTTGAAACAGGGATGTGTCATGTCTCCATGGTTGTTCAATCTGTACATGGATGGGGTAATAAAAGAGGTACAAGGTAGGGTAGTGGATGTTGGAGTGGCCCTGGTGAGAGAGGATAGTGTTTGGAAACTCCCTGTATTGTTGTTTGCAGATGATACTGTGTTGTTGAGTGACGACGAAGGGGAGCTGCAAGGCTTGGTGGATGAGTTTGGGTGAGTGTGTAAGAAACGGAATCTAAACGTGAATGTAGGGAAGAGTAAAGTGATGGTCTTGAGAGAGGTGAAGTCAGTGAATGTACAGCGAGGTTGGATGGTGAAGAATTGGAAAATGTGAGTACGTTTAAGTGCTTGGGTAGTGTGATGAGTAAGGATGGAGGTTTGGAGGGTGAAGTGCTTGAAAGGGTACAGTAGGGAAGAAAGGTTTGAAATCCATCTACTCACACTCCCTTATTTCTGATCATTTTTATTTTGTCTGGAGGGGGATGACCTTCAAAAACCATTGAAGGGATTATGCTTCTTCAAATATTGCATTACGGATAAGAGTCCATTGTACAACATTTACTACCGGTACGATATCAGTCATAACATCCTTCCTTTCATTATTTCTGATAAGTTTTTATTTAGCTAGTGGGGCTGTGTTGATCCCCTCTAAAGATCAAAGTTGGAAAATTGTATAATCTTTCCAGGAACCCAGCAAACTCACCTGGGAAGTTTCATTCAAATCCATCAAATATGCTAGGAGGTAAAGCACACACACACACACACACACACACACACACACACACACACACACACACACACACACACACACACACACACACAGCCTGAGTCCAGAGCAACAGCATAGGTCGGGTTACCGTAAACGATACCATCCCTGCTTCGCAAGCCTGATGATAATAATAATAATTATAACAATATATAATATAATAATAATAATAATAATAATAATAATAATAATAATAATAATAATAAATAATAATAATAATAATAATAATAATAATTCACCACCACCACCACCATCATCATCATCATCATCATCATAATAGTAATAATAATAATAATAACTCTTTTCTATAATTATGGCGCCTGGTGGTTCAGTGGGTAATAAAGGCGCTCCAATCGGCCTAAGCCTTGGCAGGTCCGTATCCAGGGGGTAATTGGGGTTTATTTTTCACGTAATGCCACTCAGGTATGAGCAAGGCTGGTCAGTCTCATTATAAATGTCAGGACCAACTTGCCTAGCCCCGGACTCCAACGCTTCTCATGGGGCAACAGAAGATTGGATGAAGAGAGAAACCTGTACTGTACACAGGAAAATACATCTGATAAATTACCAGTATGCCGGGAATCAGATAGGACTGGATGATGAATGAATGAATGAATGACTTCAATAAAATGCGACCTCAGTCCATTAGTGGTTGTACCGTGATGAATAAGAGCTAGTCTTCGTCATACAACCCAGTGGCCAGAAACATGAAAGTAACTGTTGTCACCAACCATATGCTGCTCTTATTACTACATATTTATTATCTGAGAGACAGTATTAGAAAAACCTTGATCTATTTGAGTCGCTGGTCAATGACGTTCTCGACCACAATAGCTTCATACTCCATACCCGACAGAAAGGTAGGCCTGAGGGACGATGATCTGGTCCACCTGAGGCAAAGGAGTGCTGACTTCACGAGGGGGAACGAGATCTGGCATCTCGTGCAGGTCATCACAAAACTCCATGGTTGGTGCTTCATTGTGAGTAGCCTACCTCAGCTAGTCTGGAGTAGAATCTGCTTGCCTCCGGATCCATCCCACCTGATGTTGGGAATAACAGTGGAGTGAACCGACCGTGATCCACGTTTTATGCATATATATGTGTATCTATCTATCTATCTGTCAATAGATGTGTATATATATACATATCTATCTATCTATCTGTATGCATGGAAGAAGGGACTAAAATCCAGGAGCCCACAAACCGTTCCTTCCAAGAAAAAAAGAAAAGAAAAGAAAAAAAAAAAGAGCCAAATTCAAGATCCATTCATTTTGAGATGCCTGGACACACGGCTTTTCAAAAACTGGGGATCATAGGTAGTAGGGAATACAGACAGAGGAAGACAATTCCATAGCTGACAAGCTGCATAAATGAAGGACTGGAAGTAACGATTAACTCTTGCATTAGAGAGTTGGACAGAAAAGGGATGAGAGTTTGCTGCTAGACGGGTGCTACGTGCCCGTCGTAGAAGAGGAGGGATGTAAGCATTGAGTTCAGAGAAGCAGTGACAATTTGATGTGGCAATGGAAAGGAGATAAAGATGCAACAGTGCGGCGAAGAGACAGAGGTTAGCCAGTAAGAGAAGAGGAGTTAATGAGACGAAACGCCTTTGTCTCCACCCTATTGAGAAGAGCTGTATGTGGGAAGCCTCCCGACACATGAGAGTTGTACTCTGCACAGGGGTGAATGAAACCCGTGTATAAAGTCAACAACTGTGCAAGGGTAAAGATGGTACGGAGTCGGCTTAGCACACCTAATTTCTTGGAAGCAGATTTTACAAGAGATGTAATATGATCTTTCCAAGATAAATACCGAGAGAATGAAACCCCAGGTATGTTTAAGGATAATGCAAGACTGACCTGGATATTATTAAACATTTGTGGGTACTCCTGTGGAAGATTTTGTCGGGTTGATTGGTGTAAGAACTGAGTTTTTGATGCATTAAAAACATCAAGATTGCTTTTGCCCATGACAGAGATACGAGCCAATTCAAATCAGACATTTTGTGTGCCATAGCCTCATCTCTTGTTTGTTGAAGTAACTGCTGAGATAGATGTTGCAGGAACCGAATGGAAAGGTGAAGCGTGGAATCATCAGTGTATGAGTGGATAAGATTAGATGTACAGCTTAGGTCAATGACGAATATATATATATATATATATATTGCCAGACGCCTCAATCCCGTTTGGGGTGGCCACAAACAAATCGCCTCCAAGTCGCCCTGTCCCCCGCCATTTCACTGCCCTGCTCCCAACTCACACCCCCCTCGCTCATATACCTCTCCACCCCATCCCTCCATCTCATCCTCGGCCTCCCCCTCTCTCTTCCCCCCCTCCACCTCACTCACATACACTCTCTTCGTCAGCCGTTCACCCTCCATCCTCTCCACATGGCCAAACCACCTCAGTGTGTTCCTCATAACGCTTCCTATCACATCCACATCCACACCACAACGCTCTTTATATCCTCATTCGTCAGCCTGTCTCTCCACGTGACTCCACAGGCTCCTCTTAAATAACTCATTTCCACTGCTCTCACTCTTGACTTGTGTCCTTCCAACAATGTCCAAGCTTCACTTCCGTACGTTAGAGTTGGTATCACAATACTGTCATGTAGTAACTTTTTCACTTCCATGCTCACTTCCCTGTTTCTTATCACTGCTTTCAAAGAACCAGCAACCTTTCTTCCCTGCTGTACCCTTTCAAGCACTTCACCCTCCAAACCTCCATCCTTACTCATCACACTACCCAAGTACTTAAACGTACTCACATTTTCCAATTCCTCACCATCCAGCCTCGCTGTACATTCACTAACTTCACCTCTCTCAAAGACCATCACTTTACTCTTTCCTACATTCACCTTTAGATTCCGTTTCTTACACACTCTCTCAAACTCATCCACCAAGCCTTGCAGCTCCCTTTCGTCTTCACTCAACAACACAGTATCATCTGCAAACAACAGTACAGGGAGTTTCCAAACACTATCCTCTCTCACCAGGGCCACTCCAACATCCACTACCCTACCTTGTACCTCTTTTATTACCCCATCCATGTACAGATTGAACAACCATGGAGACATGACACGTCCCTGTTTCAAACCAACTTTCAAAGAGAAAAATTCACTTAGTTCATCATCCACACGCACTGCAGCCTTCGCACCATCGTACATACTCTTCACAGCATTCAACAACTTCCCATCTACTCCATATATTCTTAACACTTTCCACAATGCTTGTCTATCCACCCTGTCATATGCTTTCTCCAAATCCATGAAAGCCGCATACAACTTCTTTCCCTTCTCTAGAAACTTTTCCACTAAAGATCTAAGAATGAATATCTGATCTACACAACCTCTTCCCTTCCTAAAGCCTCCCTGTTCTTCTCCAAATAATTTCTCTGTTCTTTCTCTAACTCTGTCTATAAGTATCCTACCATACACTTTTCCTATTATACTAAGAAAACAAATGCCCCTGTGATTACCACACACTTCTTTTTCCCCTTTTCCTTTGTACAAGGGAATAATTATACCTGACTTCCAATCCTCCGGGACTCTACCTTCCTCCCAGGCCAATCTGCACATCTTCCACATCCATCCTACTACTATCTCTCCCCCATGCTTCAGCATTTCACCACACACTCCATCAATTCCTGGGGTTTTCCCCGATTTAACTTTCTTCATTGCTTCTACAACTTCTATCCTACTGATTTCTTCCTGTCTTCTCACCTCCCTCCTTCTCCCAGCCATTCCCCAGCCACTTATACTCGCATTACTTCCATCCTCCACGTTCAACAATTCCTTAAAGTGTTCTCTCCATCTGCTCACTTTTTCTCCCTTCTCCACTAGTAATCTACCATTTTTATCTTTCACTCCCCTGCTAACTTCACTTCCACCCTGTCTTACTCTTTTCACTTCTCTTCAGAACATTTTCTTACAGTCCCTCCACTTTACACTCAAATTCCTTCCAAATTCCTCATCCACTCTCTTCTTACTCTCTCTTACTAATCTTTTCACCTCTCTCTTTCTTTCCACATATAACTCTCTCTTCCGCCTCTCAACTTCTTCCATGCCCCTATTTCTCATCCATTCATTGTATGCTTTCTTCTTTTGTGCCACAGCCTGCTTCACCTCTTCAGTCCACCACGCTGTTCCTTGCACCCCCCTCCGTCTTCTCTTCCTTCCACACACCACATCACATGCTGCACATATTTCTTCTGTAAATATCCTGCACACACCCTCCACGTCTCCCATCTGCTCCAATTCATATTTGCCCAATCGTTCCTCCACTTCTCTCTTATACTCTGCCTTTTTCTCATCCTCTTGTAACCTTTCCACTCTCCTTGCAACTACTCCTTCCTCTCGTCTTTCCCTTCTTCTATTCCTCCATCTTACTTGCATTCTAATTCTGGCCACCACCAAAGAGTGGTCAGAAAGTCCACTCCCCCCACCTCTATACACTCTCGCATCCTTTACACATCTTCGCATCCTTTCATCCACACACACATAATCAATCATTGCCTTCCTTTCATTCAGTTCACCAACCACCCTTCTCATCACTCGCCATGTACTCGTATACCTGTGGATCATTTTATGCCTGAAGAGGGTATTGGCTATCACCAACCCCCTCCCAGCACAAATGTCCACTAACGCACTCCCATTCTCTTCTATCTCAGCAGGCACACCCCACTCACCAACTATTCCATCCACCTTCACATTCCCAACTTTACCATTCATATCACCAATCAAAAACACTCTCTCATTCCTTCCAAACTTTTCCATGCACACTTCCACATTTGTCCAGAACTCTTCTCTCAATCTTCTAGCACGATCTTGCGTTGGTGCATACACACACACAATCGCCCACATTTGTATTCCGACTTTCAACTTTACCCACACAATCCTTGACCCAACTGATCCATACTGTCTTATGTTCCTCTTCCATCTTTTACTCACAACTATACATACTCCTTCCTTTGCCCTCTCATTCTCACCTACTCCTGCACATATACCCCATCCATACTCCCATTCTCTCACACTTTCGCCTCTCCATTTTGTTTCAGTTATTCCACATACATCCATATATATATATATATATATATATATATATATATATATATATATATATATATATATATATATATATATATATATATATATATATATATATACATATACATACATATATATATATATATATATATATATATATATATATATATATATATATATATATATATATATATATATATATATATATATATATATATATATATATATATATATATATATATATATATATATATATATATATATATACATATATATATATATATATATATATATATATATATATATATATATATATATATATATATATATATATATATATATATATATATATATATATATATATATATATATATATATATATATATATATATATATATATATATATCTTTTCTGCAGCGTGAGGACATGGTCATTGATCAGTAATGATATGATTGACTTCCTGATGGCATCCTCCAGTGGATGCAGCAACGATTTTGTTAAGGATGATTCGCATCATGAAAGTCCATTTGTGCTTTACACCATACGTGAACGTGGCGTATGCTGCTTGGAGCTCTTGTCTTTACGTGGTCGGCAGGTAAATGTATTTCTTCTGTCAATGTCTTCACTTAATCGCTTATATAATTTTCTTTGAAGTCTCTCGTTCCTGACATTATCCTTAGATGTCACTGGCTTTCTTTTGTCGCTGTCACATCGTTGTCTGTCGATGTTTCCTATGCCAGCTGACAGTGGTCAGGTTTCGCTTTCAGGATGGACTCAATTTGGGGTTGGAAAGTACCCTAATTGGGCGGCAAAATGTTAGGTCCCATCATTTCCTGATGTCTTCCACCGAGTGGCGTGGCTTACCGTCTGGCCATGGGGGAGTGGGCGGAGGCAATATGGCGCGTGAATGTATGTGTGTACCGGGTGTGTGTATATATACACCACTAATAAAACTGCTCACCACAGTTTTACACGAAACTTCAACATTATTTGAACACTCAGGAACAAAAGCTATTATGATTATTATTGGAATGCCAGTACATAACCCATCAGAAATAATGAAATTAGGATTTCGGACGTATATTTATTTATAAAGGAAACATCACAACAGTCATACTGCACATGCTGCTTATTTGATTGATCTTTATGTAACAATTAAATGTCCAAGTTTCAGTACTCATAAGGACTATTAGGTATTTTGCAGGTACTGGCTGAAAGCAGCACCAGCTGTACCCGGAATTTCGAATTTTCTGTGAAAACATAAGTGAATAGTCTCTCTCTCTCTCTCTCTCTCTCTCTCTCTCTCTCTCCCTCCAGTTGGCTGAGTAGGGGGTGGGGGTAGGCGGTTTGTGGGGGCGTCTGCGCTTTGTAGGGACGGTGTATACGTACTTCTCATCCCAGTGTCTCCCTCCCGGTAGTTACGCTATCACTCCTACCTGCACCTTTGAAATCGTCTACATTAGCATCTTCCTTCATGTTGGTGATCTCGTATTTTAGTACCTTCGCCAATGAAAGACTGAGGTTATGTATTCATCTGTTTGTTTGTTTGTCTGTTTGTCGACAAGAAATCAGAAAAAGTTATAGATGGATTTCAATGAATTTTTGTGGATATGTGGGTCATTGGCCAAGGAAGATCCGATTTTATTTTGGAGGTGATGTGAGTTCTAGTTCCGGTTCAGGACTGTTTCTTTGTTTGTTTCACAAGATATCTGAAAACGTTATTGATGGATATCAGTGAAATTTTGTGGGTGTATGGATCATCCAAGAAGGAGCAGATTAAATTTTGGTGGTGCTCTGAGATCGAATCACGATTCAGGACTTTTTGTTTGTCCACAAGATATCTTAAAAAGTTATTGATGGATTTCAATGAAACTTTGTGGATATGTTGGTCATGGGCCGAGGAAGATTAGATTAAATTTTGGTGGTGATCTTAGGTTTTTGGTGTAGACGTTGGCAGAGGTACACGCTCTCTGAGTTCGGCTGTCCAGTATGTTCCTGCAGCACCGCCGTGGCCAGAGTGTACATAGCCATGTCTATCGGATCCCTATAGGTAGTTCCCTCCGCGGAATGAATAATACCTGTGTCAGTCGTGGTTTTCTCTCTTGGTTATGAAGTATAGGTTTGCAGGCTCATTTGAGTTTTTTACTACATACTGTGCGAAAGTTGGGTATGTGCTTTTGTTGCTGTGCAGAACTGCCTTTCGGTCCGTGAGCTAAATGCGTCTGAGTTGTTCACCACAAGGATTGCCTGACAGGTTTCTTCCTCAAAGATGTTTTTTCGTGACATGAACTGCTGCCTCACCTGTGTACATATGGAGACTGCCAGCTACCTTTCTGTCATATTTCACCACCTCCGTAATACATTTACCTGTTATTTGCCTTATCACTTCACATATCACGATGGATCTGCATCCTGGTATCTATTTAAGGGGGATGAGCCACGATGTTGTTGCAGTGACTGAAGCCAAGCCACGATGTTGTTGCAGTGACTGAAGCCAGTTTCCTCGCCAGTGAGGCAATGGAATTACACGGTCCAATTGCCATCTCATCAAATTTCTTGTTGATGAGAATGACTCTCCAGGAGTTTGCATTAAGCTCGAGCTCTCCTTGTATGTGCATCGCCTTTTTCTTTGTACTGCCTTTTCCACAACAACATCATTTAATCTGTCAAACATGATAGGGCTGGGTTGTGATGTTGCCAGAGAGTTCTGGCTGAGCTGTTTGCCGGTCTTACAGTTGGCTGTTTCCTTTGGTTGTTGCATGGCGTCATCGGTCAGCTCAAGTATTCCATTTGCCGAGTCAGACGACAAGTCTGCCTCTGCCGTCAAAACTTTCCCCTGCCTCATTTTATTACAAGAGATTTTGACTGCATGCTCATTGTTCTGATTTCTTTCTCCTAAGATGTTAATTCTCAACTGCAGGGCCCTCGCCCTCTCAAGTAGTTTGTCAATTTCGCTTCTTTTCCAGGTTTCAGTCCGTCTCTTGATGGCACAGACTTTTCATGTGTATTTTGCTCTTGGACGTGTGTTGTTGAGGAAGAGGTATGGCATGGCTGCGAGGACGTTGAGAAAGACTTGGCCAGTGAGCGTGCTGTTAAAGTGTTTAACTATTAGGCAAATAATTTTTTTGATCTTCTAATATTCCACGACCATCATCACCGTTGCCACAAGGGGTACTTAGCAATCCCACAGTCAGAAGAAATAAGTAAATTACTTTTTTTTTGTAAAATTTAGTTTCTTTATTTACCATCCACTACAAGCCTCAACACTCTGGGAAACACTGTCCCTGAAGGCCATCGGTATCTTAGGGCATAGGGTATAGAAGTAATTATCATTACAAGCACAATAATGAACAAAAACATACAATGATACAAACACGGTACAAAGTTGTTACAATAATTATCATTACTTGCTTTGAGATAAGTAAAGTGTTACATAGATACACACGTGAGTACATACAGTACATATTCAGAGAGAGGCACATATACACACATACATATATTTATATATTTATACATATATATATATATATATATATATATATATATATATATATATATATTTATATATTTATACATATAAGTTTATATTCACGCACATGTAGCCGTAGACATACTGCATGTACTGTACAGGATTGGTACGCATGTATAAGGATATGGGTATGTGTACAGGCATGGATCCATATACATATGCAACATGCACATATATATGATATTTTCCTATATACATAGACAGGGAGACATATTTATGCATATACACCCAAAGTAGATACATATACTGTACATAGTCACATACACAGGTAGGTAGATGGACAAAAAACGATCTGCATTATAAAATTACCTCTTGATTCAAAATCCTGGCACTAGGACAATTCATGCACATGCACCCGATGTGTGTGTGTGGACACACACACACACACACACACACACACACACACACACACACACACACACACACACACACACACAGGCTTGTATACATATACCGGTATATATGCACATATACATATACACACACATATATACACATATACAGGTATACACATGCATATATATACATACATTCACATACTGCACATACACATACATAGATATATTTACCAAAATGTCCCATCACTGTCCTAGTGCCAGGGCATTACAATGAAAGGAAATCGGGGTGAAGGGTGGGAATGTCTTCGAGTACACCAAGATGTGTGATGAAGTAGGTACACAAAGCAGAAAACAAAGAGTCCAGGCGGTCTGAAGGGGGCAATAAATGGGCAGTTAACGATATGAGTGGATAATGCTTCATCCATGGGATTTTAACAGAGTTTACATGGCCTGTTGGCCGTCGGTCGGCTGGTGATTTCCCCTAGGGAGCGATACCCAAGGCGAATGTGGTTGACGGCCACATCACAGCGGTGGGTGTGGGTGGGCTGCTTGCCATAGGTGTGTCTCATGCCAGGGTAAGTGTCATAGTGTTGGATGGTGACACTAGTGGGACGTTCAGCATTGGTACACAGGGCTAGGTCCTCCCTGGACTCCTCAAGGAAGGTTCTCCGGACAATTGTCATGGACACAGGGATGCGGATGACAACCTGGGGGAGGTTACAAGCAGCTCGGGCCAGACTATCTGCCTGGTCGTGACGGATGTGACCAACATGGGCTGAGATCCAAATAAAAAAAAACCTGAGACCGAGAGCATGAGCCTGATGGAGGTGAGAGTACAGGGAGGCGAAGAGAGAGGAGAGGCGGTGGGGGGGTTTGCGAAGTAAGGCAAGGGCAGCTTGGGAATCGCTGATGATGAGACCTACCTAGTAGGTGATGAGAGATAAGGAAGTCAAGGGCAGAGCGTATAGCAGACAATTCACCCTGGGTACTGCTGGCCTAGTTGGGAAGGCGGTGGGACGTGGAGATGACGAGGGAAGCAGAGTTAGTAAAGGCAATTCAAACAGTTCCCGCCCGGCCTTTAGCGAGGACAGAGCCGTCAGTGTAGACGTGAATAGGATGGGATGGGTAGGTGCAGGCTACAGAGTTAAGGGTTTCAGTAATGGAGAGCTGTGAAGGGATTGGTAAACAGTCAGAAGCAGTTGCAGAAGGTGTGTAGTGCACAGCAGGAGTCATACATGTCCAGGGAGGGGGCAGAGGGTCAGTATGGATGCGACTGACAAGATCAGCACGGATACTAGCGGGATCACGGCCAGAAAGCTGGAAAGGACAGTTGAGTGCTGAAGGAATTCGTTTAAGCCAAGATGCTAGGCCTGGCACGAGAGTATGCTGGATCCGATCTAGGTGTGTGGAATCTGAGATAATGTCAACCAGTCGGGAGGAAAAGGATGAAGCAGGAGACGGAAATGTGGTCAGACACTGTGTGGCAAAGCAGACTCCAAGCATATGAATGCGACCAGTGATGAAACACAGATTGAGTTCATGGATCATGTTGACTTCTCTGGCAGACCTGGGGCAGTGAAGACTGAGATGCATCGCCTGATTCTGTACCACATCAAGTGGTCGGAGCTGTGCTGGGGGGACAAGGGAGAGAGGGATAGCATGATAATCAAGAAGGAAGCGAATATACAACAGGTAAAATAATCAAGCAACGGGGATGCTAACCCCATGCGAGTCACAAGTGAGCGTGCCAAGGAGTTTAAGTCTGCAGTGATGGCAGGTAAAGATAGTGGAGACATAGTGGGAGGGGTTAAAGAGAGAAGAGAGGGGAATTCCGAGATATGTATAATCCTGCACTGCCTCAAGATGAGAGCCGAGGAGGGTGAAAAGTGACAGGAGAAGGGAAGTGGATGCAGATATCATCAGCATAGGTTAGGATCAGATAAGAGTCAGGGGTAGGACTTAAAAGACGGAGGAGTCTATTCTTGAGAAGACTGAAGAGAAAGGGGCTAAGTACCCCACTCTGACATGTGCCAAGATTGAAGGGTAGGTAATCACTAACCGCCCCGCAAAACAGAACCCGAGAGTGACGACGAGCCAGGTAGCTTTCTAGCCAGCAGAACAGGTGGCCAGAGACACCCACGTGAGCAAGTTTGTCAAGGATGACGTCACGGTTTGCGACGACGAATGCAGCTTTGAGGTCAATGAAGGTTGTACAGGAGGAGGATGTGAAGTGAGTGAGTAATTCTGCGAGGCAATGTTGCGTGCTTCAGCCTGGGAGGAAACCAAAAAGATGGGGAGAGAGCTGGACCTGAAAAAGATCACAGAGCCTTACTAAAAGAATTTTCTGGAGGACTTTGCGGATGCAGGAAGTTAGGGAAATGGGATGGAAATCAGAGGAATCAGGCTTAGGGATGGGGATGATGGTGCTACGGGTCCAGTCTGCAGGGAGACTACTTTCAGAAAGACTCAGGTTGAACAATGAGTGTAGGGGATTGCCAGGGACTTGAGCGATGAGTCTGAGTGTGGCATAGGTGATCCCATCATCACCCAGGGCAGTTGTCGGTGATGGGGTGATCATCGAGGGGAGAGGGACTGGAGCGAGCCTGTGCAATACGTGCTAGCCTGTTTCTGCTAGCAGCCAAGAGGTGAGCCTCGATGAGGGAGGCAGGGATGCCAGCTGAGACTGGGTGGACCATTTATCAACTACTGTAGGTTGTTGGCATATTCCACAGGATTGTGGTGGAGAGGAGGGGAGGGGAACTCACGTGACTGAACAACTCTGTTAACAAGCTGCCAAGCCTTAGATTGAAGAGTGTGTGCATTAATATGCTGGAGAAAGTTATGCCAATACTCCTGGCGAACACTGTGTTTGAGGTCACGGGACGACCTGGCTGTGGTGAGATAGGAGTGGAGGTTGTCAGTGGTGTGGTCAGCACGGTATACAGCCGCTGCTCTGCACTTCCTCCTCGCTGTCATGTAGACGGCGATCCCTTCCCCACTCCCCAGCCTGGTGAGCAGAGGTTTTTGTAAGATTGACTTGCTTGCAGCACATAATGATCATAGAAGGTCTGTACTACGGTAACTAGGGAGGTGTAAAGTTCAGCTGATGTGGTGAACGAATGACTGGCAAATCAGGTGGTAATCATGTCCTTGAGTGTGGATTAGAGTGGAACAGGGATATTAATCTTTTTCCTGACATGGTCGTGCTGGGTGTGTAGTATGCAAATGGAATATGTGGGAAGGATGGCCTTGTGGTCGGAGATAAGAGTAGAGACAATGTCAACAGTGGCAGCATGTTGTACACGTTGCTACCAAGGACTAGATCGAGATAGCCTACCCAACATGAGTAGGATGAGGAGTGGGGAATGGATGCAGATGATGATTATTGGCTAAGGCATGGAAACAATGACCAGCAGAAGCACGGGAACCGCCAAATGACGGATGAGAGGCATTAAAATCGCCGAGGTAAAAGATAGGTGAGCAGCGGTGGGTAGGTAAAGTGGTGAGGTTACCCCTAGTTGGACTGAGATAGACGTCACATATATACAAAGAGGCACCGTTGACAGTGAGGTGAAATAATTGAAAGAGAGAGGAGTGAGAAGAGGTAGGTGATTTTGGTAATGAGGGTGTGAGGGATAGAGTGACGAATGTATGTAACAAGGCTTTGGCCAGAATGGGTATGATAGCAGTGGTATCCCCGAAGTCTGGGTGGGGGTTTGGGGCGACGAGAGTGAGGGAAAGCCTCCTGAAGGCAGATAACAGCAGGTTGATGAGATGAAGCATAATGAGAAAGGTCAGTCAGGCAGCGGTGGACGCTCCGTGTGTTCGAAGATAACATTTTGTATTGTCTGGGTTTGGGAGCTATTAAGACAAGGGGGGAGACGGAGAATTGTCTTGAGAAAGTTGGGGAACGGATGGTTGGGCAGTAGGGGAAGTGGGTGGGGAGGCAGGAGAGAGGGAGGTCCCATATGTGCGGTTGCCGGGAGAGAGGGATGTAGGGGTAGGGAGGGGGAGGGGAGAGAGTGGCAGAGAGACGAGGATGTATGGGTGAAAGGAGTGGGTGAGGTAGTACAGACAGAGGAGGCTTGTGTGAGAGGGTAAGGCTGGGACACAGGTGTAGGGACAAGGCTGGGTGGTGGTGAGACGGGAGGTAGGGAGGGAAGGAACAGGGATAACTGAAGCGGTGGTAGTTGCATGGGAGTTGGTTAGTGGGAGCTGTGAGGTAGGCAGAGAGGGAATATTAAGATGAGAGAGTACATACAAAAGGAGACTGCGTAGTTCTTCGTACTGTTGCTAGTAATTGCAGTTGATGGTCCGATGGGTGGGCAGCGGAGTAAGAGGGAGAGGTGTGAACAGCTTGTTGCGGGGCACAGGGAGGGGCAGGGGTTGAGGGGTAGGGAGGAGAGGGGCATGATGTAGAACCAGCGGTGGGAGGGTGTGTTGGCTGATGATCAGGCGCAGGGGTGGTGGTGGGGGAAGGAGCAGGGGCAGGACGGGCTAAGTGACGACTTGGGCAATCCAGGTGCCAAGCAGTGACGCCCATACGCCCACACCAGGGACACTGGAACTGCGGTAAATGTAGGACACGAGGGTGGGCAGCCATGAGGTCAGTGGGGCGCTAGTGACATGGGTGATAGGGTCAGTTCCGGGAAGTCAGATGAGTGGGGGTCAGGTGCACGGTGACTGGGAGAGTAAACGGTGGCGAAGTGCCTGACAGGGCAGGTTGTGGTTGAATGGGGGCCACTGCACAGACCACACCATTCTGCAGACCGGGAGTAGCATGAGATGTGGCCGGACTCATAACGGCGATAACACAAGGGCTGTGATGGCGTAGCCTCAACGAAGGTACAGGGGGGAAAGAGTAGCTCATAACGGTATTCGGGAGGGGAGGGAGTCCTCTCCCTCCCATACGACCATGGCACGGTTGATGGGTTTGCCCAAAGAGTTGTACAGGTGACGTGCCCGTTTGACACCAGGTAATTCATATAGGACTAACAGAACAATCAGCTGCCAGGCATTTTACCAAAATCTTTGGCAGCTTTTTTGTTCGAGTTAGGGCATCATGAAGGATAAATTTGACACCAAAAAGCCCCTCAGTTGTAAGAGGTTTTGCTGACATTGGGATAAACTCCCTTGGACGTAGATGTTAGGAGATGCAGGACAAACTGCGAACTGCTTCAAGGTGTCGAGTGATGAGGGGATGAGTGGATGCACGCTGGTGCCAGACACCATGGACAGAAGGTGTGCATGTGGAGGATAATACCAGGTGCACATATTGGGCTCGTGGTATGACAGGAGGGAGCCGGGGCTTGGGAGGGAGGTATGGGGCCACAGGAGGGGTGCTGGTGGAGAGGGTAGAGGCAGGGTCATCAGGACTGGAGGGATGTGAATTTATGGCGAAGGGTCATTCTGGGTGGTTGGCACTTGGCGCCGCGATATTGGGGTCAGGGACCACCAGTTCAGTACACTCCCTTATGAAGTGTGAGGCACTATCATCAACATCCCCACCAGCACCGTCGAGCTTGATGCGTTTAATTGTTCCAGTAGTAGGTTCGTTGGGTGCAGCAGGATCACCAGCAGCCAGGGCTGAAGAGTGAGAGGCATCAGTGTCTGGCGGGGAGTGTGTACGATGGCATGCAACAGTCGGGGGGCCAGCACTGGGTGTAGTAGCAGTTTGTGTTGTGCTACTGGGTGGGCTGGTTCCCCGCTTTGGTTTGGGTTTGTGCTTCCCCTTACCCATAACCCTCACCTTGCACAACGAGTAGGAAGGATAGCTCGGAATGACACACAAATGCGCGGAGCAGGGGGCACACACATCTGCATGCCACCAAGGCAAGGCTAGGACTAAATTACTTGTTTCTTCTTGTGCTTGCTGAGTCTCCCTGCCCTATGGCCTCGCAGGGTTCGTTTTCTTTAGAGCCAAAAAGCGAGTATGGATGAAAGAAAATCAACGGATGTTGCCTGATATCGTCTTGTGACCACAGAGACCCTTATTCTGGCTCCAAGGATTACAGCTGGAATGACTCTGCCTCATCCTACAGAAGCAATGACACTAATAGCAGTGCAGCAGACTCGGGTGAGACTAGCACACATGGGGAGTGAGGAGGGGGACAGACGCAGTTTGCCATTCAGCCTCCCACTGTCCAACTGTAGACGGTGCCCTCCTGCATGAGCATCACATGGGTGTGCAGACAGAACCATCTCCTTTCCTAGGCAACCCAGGAATGTCAGACTTTTGGGAAAAACCTCGTCAGCACAGGTTCATCAAGTAGCTTATATAGCATCTTGGAACATGACTTGCTTTCTTGTTTTGGGCCATCAGATCATCCAGGGGCCTAGGATAACACTGGTCAACACAGTTTTTCTGGCGTGATTGTTTGCAACGGATTATAGGTAATTTGGGGGTACTGAATCCGAATTTGGTATATTTTTTTTTCTGTCACATCAGGTTTTTGAGATATGGTATGCCGTACGTTTGTTGAATATTCGCAATTTTGCGCTAAAGTTTAAAGAATTGGCAGAGTAAAATGATTCAATTTATTGGATATATGATACTTAAACTGCAGTGCTCTTTTTGTTATTTCACATTGCCTTTTTATCATGTAATAAGTTTAAAAAAGCAAATATGGTAAACCATAGGTCCACAGATATAAGATACAGAGTGTTAAAACAACAGTTTAATTTTATTCTCTAAAAAGTAAAAACAGTCAATAACACCACTGGGTTATTTCAATTGCAAAATGTTTTTCTCAAAGACATTCTTTTGTGTGCAGCATCTGGAACATCTATCACAAGACTCCAGCAGTAATCAGCCATCATATTACAGTCCTACCGGCCTTGGTAGCGTTCTTCCATCACTTTGATATCCTGGTGACAACGCTTACCTTGCTTTCGCTTACATGGGCAAGATTTTCTGGAAACTTGTCCAAATGGCTATGCAAGTAATGCAATACGATGCTCATCTTGCATCCCATTGCTTGCAAACTGGACACAAGCTCTTTCATGATTTCTTTGTAGTTGTGTGATTTCCGGTTTCCTAAAAAGTTTTTCACAACATTGGCAAATGCTTTCCAGGCTCTTACCTCAACCGGAGACATTGAGACAACAAACTGTGGATCGTTTAGCAACATTCTGATTTGAGGGCCATCGAATATTCCGGCTTTTTTCTTCTCTTCACTTAGCGCAGGGAAATCTAAGCATATAATGTATAGTTGAAACAGGTCCCTGAGTGATCAAGTGCTTTAACAAACTGTTTCATTATGCCAAGCTTGATATGAAGTGGTGGCAAAATGATATTATCCTGATCAACCAATGGGTCATTTATGATGTTCTTATGTCCAGATGTCAAGCTCTCTCTTATTGGCCACTCATCCTTAACCCAATGCTCTTCCTTTGCCCTACTATCCCAGTAGCAGAGATAGCACGGGTATTTCGTGTAGCTGCTTTGTTGCCCTAAAAGGAAGTTCACCATTTTTAAATCAACACAAATCAACCAAGCATGATTGTTGTATTGCAACTTTTCCAGAACAACTTTTATGTTGGCATATTCCTCTTTAAGGGTCACTGAGTGCCCTATAGAATCGATCCGAAAGTGTTACCATTGTGAAGCAAGACACATTTTAGTCTTCTTTTTGAACTGTCGATGAAAAGTTTCCATTCATCGGATATTTATCTTGATAATGCCATTTCCAAAAGATGTCCTTCAACATCATTGCAATAAACAAGTTTGTCATCTGAAGTGAAGTACTTTCGCAGCTTCTTTTCTCAGTTACAATAAAATGAGACGCTAGTGCCATGAAGATGAAGATTATTTTTTCTTTTAGCCTTGAAGCCAACAACTCGGATGATTGTTTTGGCAAACCCAAGTCTCGAATTATTTCGTTCAACTCAAACTGACTGAACAGTGAAGGTTGGCCTAACAAAGTTTCTGATGGATGAAAATCCACATTGATTTGTTCATCTCCACTTGCGGAAAGATGCGAGGATGATACTGAAGTTTCATCATCAATATCTGGGAGGTCAGTAAAAATAGTTACTGGTATGTCATCACAATGAGGGACGGGCCGTAGCCCCGTAGTGCCCAGAGCTCCTGTGTGAGAGATTTTGCTTGAAGGGTGCTAGGCGTACGGCCCTTCGCCTGTCGGCTCATAGTCGCGAAGCTCATAGGTCCCTACCCAGGGGTTCCCTTCTGTATGAAATTTTTAAAATGTCCCGTTCCGTCCCATATCGGAGACGTGGGGCGCAAAGAGGTTAAAGCCGATTCGAGATTGGGATATTTCAAATACTATTTGTTTTTTCTGTTGAATCCTTTGACGTTAATAAGACAGAAATAGCAA
Source organism: Coenobita brevimanus (assembly GCF_032717465.1). NCBI lineage: Eukaryota > Metazoa > Arthropoda > Malacostraca > Decapoda > Coenobitidae > Coenobita > Coenobita brevimanus. Next base: position 14,156,782 of record NC_137029.1, on the reverse strand, counting down.
CCATCGGTAAGGTTTTTTGGCTCCCCCCAAATTGGGAGTGACAAATTTGAGCTTGACATTCCTGCCTTAGACCAAGATCTCAAAGTCTCCACACAAGTTTTGCAAACTTTGAGGAGCCCAGCTTTTGTCCTGGTCTCCCAAGGGTACCTTAAAATAAGCAAGGTACACTTGTTTTATAAAAGTAATGATGTTGCGCCTTGGAGAGGCTAAAGTGAAACAGCCACAGATGTAGCAAAATATATCTGGATCATTGCAGCATTTTCTCCACTTTGAAGACGAAGGAGTTGACATGATCTGATCAGGAAATTGCAGGCCAAGAACAAATTAATCTGTAAAGAAAAACCAGTAAGATTAAACACTACAATTTACAATTTAAAATTAAAGATCTTTATGTGGTGGGGGGGACACAATCTGGCCGCACTATGGGGTGGTACTACTAATGTGCGGCCAGGTTGTGTTAGGAAGACTACTGCCACTGTATTCCCTGCGTGTCGTAAAAGGCGACTAAAAGGGGCTGGGTGAGGGGACTAGGGACCCCCTCCTCTGTTTTTTAGTTACTAAAAAGAGACAGGCAAGAGAAAGGGATGGGGGATTGAGTTATCCCCGTACCCTGAAGATTGGGTCTATGAATGTGCGTGGATGTAGTACGACTGAGGCTAAAAGGGAGGAGATTGGGAGAATGTTTGTGAAAAGAAAGTAGGATGTGTTAGCTTTGAGTGAAACGAAGATGAAAGGGAAGGGTGAGTCTATATTTGGAAGTGTGAATGGAAGATTGTCAGGTGTTGATAAAGGAAGGGCAAGAGAAGGTGTGGCCTTGTTAGTGAGTTCGGAAGTACAGCAGTGTGTGACTGACTGGATTGAGGTGTCATCGAGACTGATGTGGGTGAAAGCGAAATTTGAACGTGAGTTGTGGATGTTTGTGAGTGCATATGGGCCTGGTAGTGAAAGGGATGAAGAAGAGAGGGAGTCTTTCTGGAATGATGTTGATGAGTGTCTGCAGAGTTTTGGAGCGAATGTGAATGTGGCAATGATGGGAGCTTTGAATGCTAGAGTGGGAAATGTAGCAGTTGAAGGTGTAGTTGGTATGCATGGTGTGCCTGGAAGAAATGAAAATGAGGAACGAATGATAGGGATGTGTGATGAGCGAGAGATGGTGATTGGAAATACGCTGTTTGAGAAGAAAGATATTTATAAGTATACATGGGTGAGACAGGAGGGTGGAAGGGTTGTTGATAGAGCTTTGATGGACTATGTGGTTGTGTCTAGGAATGTAATAGGAAGATTGTTGGATGTGACAGTTCTGAGAGGGGAGGGTGGAGGTATGTCTGACCACTACCTGGTGGAGGGAAAGTTAAGAGTAGCTAAGAGATGGGTGAGAGCTAGGAGGGTTAGGTGTGGCAGGGAGGTTTTGAAAGTGAGTGAGTTGGATAAAAGAGAGAAAAAGATAGAGTATCAGGAGAAATTGAAAGATGAGTGGAACGCAGTGAAAGATCAGGAAAATGACAGTATGGAGGAGGAATGGCAGTTGTTTAAGAGTGCTGTGGTGGGGCATGCAGAAGAGGTGTGTGGTGTGAGACGTGTGGGTGGTGGTGTATGAAAAGGAAGTGAATGGTGGTGCGAGGAAGTAAGTATGGCTGTGGCTGAGAAGAAACGTGCATATGAAGTGTGGCTGCAGAGGAAGGATGAGGTGTCATATGAGAGGTATAAGGAAAAGGGGAATAGGGCGAGAAGGTCTGTGGTGATGCTAAAGTGGCAGCAGATGAAAGATGGGGTAGGCAACAGACTGAGAATTTTCAACAGAATAAGAAAATGTTCTGGAAGGAGGTGAAAAGGGTGCGAAAGGGAGAGTATGGGAAGGGAGAGCGAGTAAAAGCAGAGGATGGAAGGATGTTAATTGAGATGGATGCAGTAAGCAAGAGATGGGCAGAGTATTTTGAAAGATTGTTAAATGTAGAGGAGGAAAGGGTGGCTGAGATTGTGGCGGATGGAAGGGTGCAATGAATAAATGTGTTGTGAGAGTAGAATGATTCTTTGCTCACGAAGGAGGAAGTGGAGAAGGCAGTAAAGGAGATGAAAACAGGGAAAGCTGCAGGTATGGATGGGTGTGCTGTGGAATGCCTGAAGGGTAGTGGAGTGACTATTGTTGACTGGTTAGTAAGATTGATGAATGTGTGCTTTGTGAAAGGTATGGTGCCAATTGACTGGGCAAGTGCTTGTGTGGTCCTGTTGTATAAAGGCAATGGTGATAAATATGAATGTACTAGCTATAGGGGTATAAGTCTGTTGAGTGTTGTAGGTAAGGTGTATGGTAGAGTGTTAATTATGAGAGTTAGATAGGGTACAGAGGGAGTGATTGGTGATGAGCAGTGTAGCTTTAGGAGAGGGAGGGGATGTGTGGATCAGGTGTTCACTGTGAGACAAGTGTGTGAAAAGTATTTAGCGAAAGGCAAGGATGTGTTTTGGGCATTCATGGATTTGGAGAAAGCGTATGATAGAACTGATAGGAAGGCTTTCTGGACTGTTTTAAGATTGTATGGACTTGATTGTAGGTTACTAAAAGGGGTGAAAAGTTTTTATGTAAATAGTACAGCGTGTGTAAGAGTGGGAAATGTTGTGAGTGAGTGATTTCTCGTGAGAGTGGGGCTGCAACAGGGATGTGTGATGTCGCCTTGGTTGTTTAATATTTATATGGATGGTGTTGTAAGGGAGGTGAATGCAAGAGTTTTAGGTGGAGGTCTGAGTCTGGTGAATGTTGATGGTGGAGAGTGGAATCTGAAGCAGTTGCTGTTTGCAGATGATACTGCACTGATGGCTGATTCAGAGGAGAGATTGAGACAGTTGGTAGAGGAGTTTGGAAGGGTGTGTGAAAGGAGGAAATTGAAAGTAAATGAAAATAAGAGTAAAATGATGAAGTGTACGAGGTTGGTAAATGAATATAGTTTTGAATGGTGAGTTGCTTGAGGAGGTAGAGTGTTTTAAATATTTAGGGTCACATGTTGCTGTGGATGGAAGAATAGATGCAGAAGTGAAGTTTAGAATAAATGAAGTAGGTAAGGTGCTGGGAAGTATGAAAAAAGTGTTTAGATGTCGTTCGCTTAGAATGGATGTAAAGAGAAGGCTGTATGAGGGTGTTGTGGGTGTGGTGGTACCGACTGCGTTACATGGGGCTGAAACATGGAATATGGGTGTAGCAGAGAGGAAATGTATGAATGTAATGGAAATGAGGTGTCTGAGGAGTATGTGTGGAGTAACGCGTATGGATCGAGCGTGAAATGATGAAGCGCGAAGGAGAACTGGAGTTGTTTGGGAGATGGCTGATAGAGTTGAGTAGGTGTTGCAATGGTTTGGGCATATGGAGAGAATGGATAATGAGAGATTGATGAAAAAGATAACTAGATCTGATGTGAGAGGTGTAAGGCTGAGAGGGAGACCACAAATAGGATGGATGGACAGTGTGAAGAGAGCGCTGGATGTGAGAGGGATGTCTGTTGAGCAAGGAAGAGTGGTTGTGCGTGACAGAAATAAATGGAGAGAAATTGTGAATGAATAAATGATGACGCAGCCCTGAGGGGATTTTCTCCCGCATTTGGTCTGATCAGCTAGTCAGGTCAGGTGCGGGTAAGGGGATGGGTCTATTATGATGTGGCAGGGGTAAACCAGCTCTGCTGTCGGGCCCTGCTGCGGATGTTACTGATTGCACTGCGCAGTTGACCCTTGTGCGATGTGACGCGGTGAGGATCTGTCCTGTCTCCCCTTTGGGGCTAAGATGCGAATGAATGTGTATGAATGGGTGAGTAAATGGGGAGTGTGTCGTCCTGTCTCGGCTACTTCCCTTTCCTGGGGGGAAGCAGCCTAGGTATATAGATAGATAGATAGATAGATATGCCCTAACCAACCAACATACTTTGAGAGAATTGATGCCCGGTGAAAGAAGTCGACTTTATACTAAGAAATTTCAAGTGTATCTTCGCAACCATAAATGCATAAATAAACTGCTTATGTTGTTGACATTCTCTTATTCATATTTTTTGGAGCCATAACATACCACTTGAGACTGCTGTCGATCAAAGAAAAAGTCCTTATCAACCTTAGCGAGAGGCCACTTGCAAGGCCCCTTTGCCCTCCCCTCCTCCTTTATCCAGCCCTTAACCTGTCACATCCCGAGGTTTTCCGCACCTCCGACATCCCCCAGTCCCGAGGTATTTTCGATTTTTTTTTTTTTGGCTAAAACCTTCGCTTTTGGTGAGAAACATCAAAAATTCATAGAGAAATCGCTCACCTGAGGTTTAAAATACCCAATCCAGGTAGGAGTTCCTCCTTACCTGACTGGGTTTTCTAACATGCTGGCACCAAAGAAAACGAGTTCTATGGGAGGGTAACTATTTTATCCACTCATAAACGGTATTTATTTATTTACTTGGTACAAATGTATATGTAGTATGAGAGTATATTGGTTTTCAAGCAGTAATAAAGGCATTATAAGCATTGTTTCACTCACTAATCACCATACCTGACCTTTTTTTGCCACATTACCTGATCATTATTTCTGGCTGTTTCTTCTTCTAATGCTATGCAAACATTGTCCTCCACATTGTCGTCGATTGGGGAATCACTCTGGCCCTGAATATCTTTACTAGCCAGGTCACTGGTAGCAGGTCCTTTGCCAAGACAATGGCATGAGGGGGGGAGGGGGGAGGTTATGCGGTGTAAGGCATTGTCCCTGCTTGGCATCTTGTAGAGGAATAGAGGAAGGTGTCCCGTGTATACATACGAAAAATCATGCGCGAAAATTGAAAATTGTGCAAATTAGGGACCTTGCAATTGCACGACGTACTGGTACGTCGCCGGGACTGGCAAATGCAAATCGTTGCGACGTACCCATATGCCGACGGGATGGGGCGGGTTAAAGACACATAAACAAAGAGTATGGAAGAGGTGTAAATATGTAAAGGCAAAATTAGGCTTAGGTTTAGGCAAATAAACCAAGTTTGCTCTCCCAAAGTGCAACACCTAAGGACCTAAATCGATTCATTGAAAAAAAAAATATTGCATACCCGTAGCATGAAAACTAGACGTGATAGAGCAAATCTGAGCTCATTTTCGGATTCAGCACCCTAAAATTATCAAAGTCTATGCCAGAAAAAAGTTTTTTTTTTTAATTTTATATATATATATATATATATATATATATATATATATATATATATATATATATTTTAGACTCATGCACTCTTAAGTCAGACTCGTTTGTGAAGGACCGTATTATAGTTGGTTTCGATGTTTTCGTACAGCTGTTGCTATATGACTTAAAGTTATACTATAGTTAAATCTGGTGTTTGAGTGAGACTAGACAGAGTCCCGAGGTCTCATCATCTTGCTCCTCACCAGTTATAGTCATTGTTAGTTCAGTATCCTGGCACAAGGTATCCATAAATGCTGTTTCCATTTCCTTCTGCGTTACTAAGGCTTGTGATTGAGGAACTAGGTGTTGATCCTCCCGTTGTCCTGGGAGAAACTGCCATAGAGTCAACTTCAACACACACACACACACACACACACACACACACACGTCCCCTTGGTTCAATACAATGCTCGGTATATTAATTAGATCTATCTGTATGCTTATTCTGTCTCCAGAATGTGAGAAAAAAACATGTTCTGCAAATAGCGATGTGACAATTTAAGTGAAATCTGTGAGCGCGTTTCTGTTTTCAAGTTAGTCAGTGCTAATGGCTGTGTCTTCAGGTGATGGTGTGAGAGTGTTTCTGCTGCAGCCGGATATCTGGGAGCCACCAAGGGATGATGTCTACCTCAGGTTCAATATGACTAACCAGAAGGTGGCCTCGGCCCTCACCGACCTCACCATATGCTGCAGGGTCTATCTCACTGGCATTACCAAACTCCAGGTGTTATTTTCCTATGCGGCGTCAGACAGTTTAAGCAACGTCATCATGTTCTGTGAGTTGGACATTGTTTGCACTGAAAAAGACAGTTAAAGCTTGACAGGCAATACTGACTAGATTTTATCTTTGATTTTTGCAAACATAAATCTTCATACTGTATTTTAAAATGTTTCTCTTGAACCTTGATGTTCTTTTTCTGTAACTCCAAAATTGCTTCCAGACATCATCGATGGAAAGCACTTCTTTCGGTTCAATAACAAACCACAGCAAGTGATCGAGAAACTGGAGATGGCGACGGTGTTGCATCAGTGGCGACACTACTGCCACGTGCTGTCCGGGGACATATACACGGTGTATGTGGACGGAGTAGCTCGGGTTAGCGGTCTCCTGCAGGTGGAAGACCGCATTCTACTCCTCAATGGCACCATCATCATTGGGCAGGATCAGGACGGGCTTTCTAGTAGATTTAACAATCAGCAGATCCTTAAAGGTTATGCGACACAGGTTAACTTGTGGAGCCGCAGTCTTAACTCTTCTGAGGTTGAGACAATCGCCTCTTGTCACACAGATTCATATGGTGATATTTTTTCATCTGACATTAATGATGTTGAACTTATCAACTCTCAAGAAATATCTGTGTCTCTAGGTGATATCTGCTCTGAGAATGACAGGTTCATAATTTTCCCAGAGGCAAGGAATTTTGATGATTCTAGAAGTCATTGTAAAATTGTTGGGTTAGATATCTATGGACCTAACGGGCATAATTCAATCTCTGCGGTAAATGAAACATTGTGGAAGGAAAACATGTGTGAGAAAATGGATATATGGGTGGGAGTGACTGACAGAAAAAATGAGGGTATTTGGAGAAGAGAAAGCGATGATATGAAAGTAACTGATATTTACTGGGGCCCTGGACAACCAGATAATAATACAGAGGAAAACTGCATCATCATGAGTGCTACAACTGCTTCATGGAGCGACTTTAATTGCAATGGAACCAAGGCTTGTGTAGTGTGTCTAAAACCTAAAGGTGTCCTTCTCTATTTGCGTGGGGCGTGTAAGGATATGAAAACTGAGACAATGTTCAAGGTTCTAGGCTATTTCGATTCCAAACCTTTCTTTCATGGCTTTTACGGATTAATGATACACAGATCCGAAGCCAAACAGTGGGTGATGAAGGACACTGCACGCAATACAACACTGGCGATGCTTGAAATGACATCCGAAGACCTATACCCTCTTGGCAAGCACAAGTGGAACCTCCTGGACTCCCTGTGTGAGGAGCCAGTTGGAAGCCAATTAGAGATGAGCTTATCTGCCTGCACAGATGGGGAGTACATGTGTGACAACGGCGAATGTATTGATCTCTCCAGCCGCTGCGACAATAAAGACGACTGCCAAGATAAGACGGACGAAAACAACTGTTTAATTCTCAAAATCCCCCCTGGTTACCGCGCACTGCAGCCACCGAAAAATACCCAAGACCACACTCAACCTCTCTACCTTGAGTTAGTGTTCTACTTCGTCCGCTTTCTGGAGATAGAGGACGTACAAGAAATGGTCAGCCTGGAATTTATTATCAAGATTTCCTGGCAGGATTTGAGACTTTATTATTACAATCTTCGCCCAGAGATCTACTCAAACAGACTGAATGAAAAAGAAGTTGAGGAAGTATGGAGGCCTTCTCTGAAGTTCTCAAATGTGAAAGAGGGTATCATTAAACGTTTGGAGGAAAACATTTACGTCAATGTGATCGGCCCAGCTCTTCCTGCTGACTTCAATGATGTGAATATGGGTGAGTAAAAAATGCTGAAGGAAGACTTCTGGCCCCGGATTCACTAACGGTTGTACACTTTCGGCTCCTCTCTTACCGGCCGCGCATCTTCCATTCGGCATTACACTGAGTTGCACAAATTGTGTTGGTCACCATCTGTGTGGCGCAGTGTCTCCCTTTCGCTAAGGGACCTCCAGACCACCCTTAAACGATCGTGACTCGGAAATTAAGGCACATAATAACGATTATTACATGACCCCCAACCAAAACAGTATTATCTGCCACACGGAGGGTATGGGTATTTCCTTATGTACAGTATGTACGCAAATATGTACGTACTTACAAATGCACCTACGTACGTACTTAGGTACGAGTCTGTTTATATGCTATATACACGCCTATGCATGCACCTATGTACTTATGTACACACCTATCTACACACTTCTGTGTGTATCTGTGTACGTACTTATGTATGCACCTATGTGCGTACTTACGTTTACACCTATGTACATACATACGTATGCACCTACAGTATGTACATACGCACCTATGTGCGTATGTACCCACCCATGTTCTTCCGTAGGCACATATGTGCGTATGTACGTACGCACCTATGTACGTCCTGAACTTACGTAGGCACACATGCACGTACTTTACACGTATGTACGTACGTAGGCACGCTTCTGTACGTACTTATGTACGTATGTACGTACCTACGTACTAACACACAAAATGACGTACATGCAGTCTCATTTATGTATGTACTTATGTACTTATATATGTATACAGTATGTACATACATTTGCATACATAAATACTTAAGCATGATGTTATGTAAGTAATGTTCAAGTATGTAATGCCATTAAATGCGTATGTAAGTTACGTACATGCATAAGTGCGTCGTAAGTACAGTATTTACGTACTTACTTAGTGCGTGTGTAAGACCGTAGCTTACGGACATTCTTGACGACGTACATGCTTACGCACTTCCATAAGTGCACTGTTGCTCACCTACGTACCAAGGTACTGTATTTGGATACATTGGCCTAGGCATACATGTATCTATGTACGTTTGTACATGAATACTTAAGTGTGTATGTACTTACATATCTATCCCCGTATTTGTATACAGTTGTCCTAAAGTACGTACGCGCTTACGTGTGTAAAGACAACTGTACATATGTACTTATGTACAATACGTACTTGTTTTGTGAAAGTGGAGGGAGAGGTGGAGGGGGTAGGGAGGAGAGAGGGGGAGGAGGGAGTCTGGGCGTGTGTTGAAATTCAGTCATATGGTAGATCGGAGGCTGCTGATTGGCCGAGCAAATTTTCACCACCGTATTCCCTGGTGGCGGGGGAAGAGACTAGAAAGGAAGCCAAACACAGCGTTGATGAGGAGCCCATGAGGGGTGATTGTCGGCTTCCCTGCGACATTGTCTGGCGCTGTTGCCCAGCAGCCGTCAGTGAATGCCGGGCCTGTGCCCAGATTCACTAACGCTCGCTGGGCGACAGTGCAGCACGACATCATACGGGGGCCATCAATCACCCCTCAAGAGCGATTCTCAAACATCTGTGTATGGCTCCCTCCAAGTCTCCCGTAGCGAACAGGGATTTTTCTGGAGAAAAATTGCTCAACCAGTCAGCAGCCATTGACAGATTTTCAACAGACCACATCCTCCCCCTTTCTCCTTCTTCCCTCTCCTCCTCTCCCTCCCTTCCTCCACAAACATGGACAATAGTGCATGTCATCACGTACGTACTTATGGATAAATGTATCCCATGGTGGACTTCATTATTTTCGTACACACGTAAGTATTCATTTACGTACTTACGTATGTACGCACTTACGTAAGCACGTACATACGTGCGTACGTATGTACATAAATGCTCAAGTACGTACATAGGTGCGTACGTAGACAGATGTTTACTGTATGTAATTACGTACGTATATGTGTACGCAGGTACGTACCTATATGTGTACGTAATTTCGTACACAGGTGTGTACGTAAGTACATAGGTGCGTACATACCGTACATAAGGAAATACCCTCCACATCGCAGATAACTCAATATTGTTTTGGTTGGGGTCATGTAATCGATATTATGTGCCTCTATGGCCGAGTCACGATCGTGTAAGGGTGGTTTGGAGGTCTCTTAGCGAGTGAGACTCTACGCCACAAAATGGCGGCCGACACAGTTTATGCATGCCAGTGTGACAGCGAAAAGGAGCGGCGCGGCCGGCCGGTAAGGGAGAAGCCAAGAGCAGGCAACCGTTTGTGAATCCGTACCCTGTGTGTGTGTGTGTGTGTATATATATATATATATATATATATATATATATATATATATATATATATATATATATATATTGTTACGGAACAGAGAAAGATAATGTACACATTAAGTGAGAATACTAAGAGTCACTACTGTCCCGTAAAGTTCCAGGTTCAAAACAAAAGAGTTAGGTAAAATTACAAGTTAAAGTTTAATGCTCAAACTAACAACAAAACATTCAGGACTCATAAGGATAATGTAATGGCAAAAAACAGCTTAAATATATGGTTAACTGCAATAGCCTCTATTAACACAAAATTAGCAAGAGTAAATTTACCTAAGTCAGCCCTGAGAAAATGAAAATACACTGGGTAATGTTCAGTTAATGCAAGATAAATTATTACAGATACAAAATATTATCAAAAATGACTGACAAAAAGAACCTTTACATAAATCACAAAAAAAACTCACTAGGCCTAAGAATTAACCCTATGCTACACAGCACAAGAAAAAATGCAACAACAGTTATACTCAAATTACACAGCTGCTAGATGGTTGGAGACTTCCTGAGCACTCACAACAATAACTGTACAGGAGAGGACAGAGATGTGAACAAAATGAGGAGCAGATCTAAGTGGCAATGATGCAGAGACTGAGCTCATTATATAGGGGCCAGCAGAGCTTGATACAACTTGTAAGAAGGACGCGCAAATGAAGCCATGGGGACAAAGAGTTGACAATCCCGCTCTGAACAACAGAAAGGACGACTTACTCTACTATAACGGTAGAAGGGGGGACTGAGGCAGAACACGCTCGTGATCAAACATGCAGCAACTGTGCGTTAAAATTACACAAAGGATGATGAAATCATAGGCTATGTAACACCTCCCCACAAAGAAAAAAGAAATTTACAAAGGAAATTTCTTATTACTCTAAAACAATCTGTCTAAAGTCTAGATAAGCAATCTGCAATAACATTTTCTTTCCCCTTGACATGTTGTATGTCTAATGAATACTCCTGAAGAAGTAGACTCCATCTTGTCAATCTCTGATTATTATCTTTAAACTTACTAAGGAATTTCAGTGGGTTATGATCGGTATAAATGACTATGGGGTCAAAACCAGAACACAAATAAAATGAAAAATGCTGTAAACCCAAAATCAAGGCCAAAAGCTCTTTCTCAATAGTTGAGTAGTTCTTTTGAGGTGGAGTGAACTTCTTACTGTAATAAGATACAGGGTGTTCAATACCCTGATCATCCTCTTGCAGCAAAACAGCCCCAGCTCCTGTATCACTTGCATCAACAGCCATCTTAAAAGGCTTAGCAAAATTTGGAGTAGTGAGCACTGGCTGACTTAATAAGATAGCTTTAAGTTTGTTGAAAGAGGATTCACAGTTATCGGTCCAGACAAATTTAACTCCATTTTTCAGTAGGTCTGTAAGCGGTGATACAAGAATTGAAAAGTTTAGAACAAATCTCCTGTAATAACCTACCATTCCCAAAAATCTTTGTAGCTCTTTCCTACTTTTAGGTCTGGGAAGATCACTTATAACCTGAACCTTAGCTCCTGGTTGTGCAACATGTCCATCACCAATTACACACCCAAGGTACTGAACTTTAGCTTGACCAAACTCACACTTTGATAAATAAGCTACAAGATTAGCATGAACTAAACGCTCAAGAAATTTACTGACATGGCATAGGTGATCTTTCCAGTTGTCACTGAAGATTAATACATCATCAATATAAACAACACACCCTGCCAAACCCTCTGTTACAACATTCATGAGCTTCTGAAATGTGGCTGGTGCATTCTTCATACCATATGGCATTACGGAACATGCAAAAGTCTTTCCTAGTGTTACAAAACATGAGATCTCCCTAGCACGTTCAGTCATAGGTACTTGCCAGTATCCCTTTAACAAATCAAACTTACTTATGTACCTAGCCATTCCGATCTTGTCTATGCAATCTTCCACGCGAGGGAGAGGGTAAATGTCTGTTTTGGTTATCTGATTAACACGTCTGTAGTCGATGCAAAGCCGCTGTGACCCACCTGGCTTAGGGACTAGAGTGACAGGAGAACTCCACTCGCTCTGACAGGGCTCAATCATCTTGTGGTCCAACAGGTAGCCAAGCTCCTTCTGGATGAGAGGAACTTTCACTGGGTTCACACGGTAAGGAGGCAATTTAATTGGCTTTGCGTCTCCAACATCGACATCATGCATCAACACAGTGGTTCTTCCTGGAGTGGCACAGAACACTTGCGGGTACTCCTGCAGTAATGCCGAAAACTCCTGCCTTTCCTCGGGAGGTAGATGAGAAAGCTTAGTCTGGAGATCATTCATGATATCAGGATTCTTCCCCAAACTATCACTCAGGCTCATACTGCATGGGAGAGCTTCACTTGCAGACTCGGGTGGAACAGCTACAGTGCAGACTGGATTATTTTCGTCCCGCCTGTGATATAACTTTAGCATGTTGATGTGACATAGTTGCTTGTTCTTTCTACGATCTGGTGTGGCGATGACATAGTTGACATCACTGAGTTTCTTCTCCACGAAATAAGGACCACTAAACTTGGCTTGAAGAGGTTGCCCATGAACTGGTAGCAGAATCAAAACCTGATCTCCTGGCTGAAAGTGGCGTAACCTGGACTTCTTATCATACCAAGTCTTCATCTTCTCCTGAGCAGCTCCTAAATTCTCTCACGCCAGCTGTAAAGCAGTGGACAGCCGTTCTTTGAACTTCACATACTCCAGCAGGTTGACGTCATCTTCCTCCAACAGCCAGCATTCCTTGAGTAGCTTAAGGGGTCCTCTTACTTCATGGCCAAACAGTAGTTCAAAGGGTGAGAAGCCCAGTGATTCATTTGAAGATTCTCTTGCGGCAAATACGATGAATGGAAGACCTTTATCCCAGTCTTTCTGATGTTCCAAACAGTATTTCTTGAGCATCGATTTCAGTGTTTGATGATATCTCTCCAACGCTCCTTGGGTCTGGGGATGGTAAGCTGAAGCCGTGATCTGGGGTGATGCCCAACTCTTTCAGACTCTGCTTGAAAACATTTGACATGAAATTACTTCCTCGGTCTGACTGTACCTCCTTGGGCAGACCAAACTTTGTGAAGAACCCTAGCATTTCCTTAACCACGTTCTTTGCTGAGATATTTCTACGTGGAATGGCTTCAGGATAACGAGTAGCCATATCAATCAGGGTCAACACATAAGAAAATCCTGAAGAAGTCATAGGAAGAGGACCCACAATATCCACCAACACACTGGTGAATGGCGCCTCAAAAGGAGGAATGGGAACTAGAGGTGCAACCTTTTCGGTCTGATTACACTTCCCCACAACTTGACAGGTGTGACAAGACTTACAATACCAGGAAACATCCCTGAAGATACCTGGCCAGTAGAAGTGTTTCAAAATGCGTGCCACAGTCTTCCTCACTCCAAGGTGTCCTGCCAAACTGGAATCATGAGCCACTCTAATGATATCCTGCCTACAAACACGAGGGATGACAACTTGATGTACAACCTCCCATTCACAGTCGGCTGATGCTGTTGGGGGTCTCCACTTCCTGATAAGTACTCTTGACTTTACATAATAACAAGTAGAAGCACCGGCTGACTCTTCCTCGCTGCAAGCAGAGTTAGCTAGACCTTTCAACTCAGGGTCAGCAACCTGCAACTCAACCAACTCTTGACGAGACAAATTATCAACACTACGGGGTACTGCCTCATCTGGTGAGTGGTCCAAATTAGCAAGAAAAGTGTCAGCTAGGATAACATCATCATCATCATTATCCTCTAAATCACCAGTAACTTTAGACTTAGCCCTAGTGACAGCACATGCAGGGAACACATCAGGGACATCACAATCCTGGGCCGCAGCCACTGGCTCACTAGACAACTGAGGAGCTGGACACACTTGACTTCCACTAATATCATTTCCAAGTAGGAAAGTTACACCTGACATTGGGAGTGTCTCAACCAACCCAACCATAACGGAACCATTAACAAAACCAGACTCTAAATTCACTCTGCACAGAGGGACAGAGAAGTAATTATTCCCTACACCTTGTAAAATTACAGTTTCATCAGAGGAATTAACATTAGAGCCTAGAACACTGGTCAGCATAAGGGATTGGCAAGCACCTGTATCACGATATATTTTAACTGACTTCCTGTCATTATTGTCCAGAGGACTGACAAAACCATCAGACAGGAAATTAGCACATGAACTCTTGAGAGTGTCACCCACGTTACACTGCTCAAAAGAGGAGCTCCATCATGAGAATTTAAGTTACCCCTCAAAGCAGGTTCATTTAACTCAGTTAAGGAATTCTGGGAACTCTCAAGAGTGGACACTAGACCAATTGACTGAATATTTAAAGACTACTTTTTGTTCACATCACGCTGTCTCCTGAAACATTTCTCCGTAGTATGACCAAGCTTACTACAATAAGTACATTTACTTTTCTGAAATCTAGAGGTGAAGCTGGTATTTACTTCCTGAGAAACATCATCTTTATTCTCTTTCCTGTTACCTGTACTCTGAGTAGAGGCAACGTACTTACTCTCAGCTTTCCCTTTTTCTTTAGAATATCTCTTGTGAGTGAGAACATATTCATCAGCTAAAACTGCAGCATCAGACAAATTATCTATTCTTCTCTCATCAAGATATAGGGTTACATATTTATAAATACACCTTTTGAAATCCTCCAGCAAAATCATCTGCATAAATTTACCAAAATCAGAATCCACATTCTTAGAGTTTAACCACTGCTCTAACAGATCTTTTTTGACTTTTGCATACTCAACATGGGATTGCTTATCTTGCTTATAAGTTGTCCTAAATTTTACTCTATAGGCTTCAGGAACAAACTCATAGGCCTTAAGAATCAAGCTCTTAACAACATCATAATTATCAGATTGATCCTGAGGCAAAGATGCATAAGTTACTTGAGCTTTCCCGGTGAGAACAGTTTGAAGGAGTACTGGCCAATACTTTTTTGGCCAATTAAAACCTGTAGCTACCCTCTCAAACAACTGAAAATACTTTGTTAAATCAGATTCATTAAAAGGAGGGACAAGTTTAACATTTTTAGCCACATCAAAATCATCAGAGCTAGATGATCCAGTTCCACATTGTTTCATGCGATACTCATGGTCTGCTTGAATCCTGGCAAGTTCAATTTGTGCCTGTATCTGTGCCTCCTGAATACGAGCCTGAGACTCCGCCTCCTTAGCATTTGCCTGAAATTCAGCCTCCTGAATACGAGCCTGAGACTCAGCCTCCTTAGCACGTGCTTGAAATTCAGCCTCCTTAACACGAGACTCTGCCTCCTTAGCCTGAGCCTCCTGCTGGGCTAGCTGTAACTTAGCTAATTCAATCTGCGTTTGCTCATTTCGAGGAGTTACATTAAACAAGCTTTCATTAATCATGTCAACAATTTGATCTTTAGAATGATGAGAGCGAACAGCAATTCCCAATTGTTGAGCAACAAGCTTAAGTTCATTCTTTGTTCTGTTTTCTACATCACACACTGTTTGCACATTTGACAAATGATCTTTGGCTTCATCAAGTGTAGTAATAGTAGACATCATGATTAGTAACAGTCACAAAATATCAAGCAATATCCTTATGATAATATCCTGAATATCCTGATATGAGGTCGCCAAATTTATGTTACGGAACAGAGAAAGATAATGTACATATTAAGTGAGAATACTAAGAGTCACTACTGTCCCGTAAAGTTCCAGGTTCAAAACAAAAGAGTTAGGTAAAATTACAAGTTAAAGTTTAATGCTCAAACTAACAACAAAACATTCAGGACTCATAAGGATAATGTAATG
The DNA here is from genome assembly GCF_032717465.1 of Coenobita brevimanus. Classification (NCBI taxonomy): domain Eukaryota; kingdom Metazoa; phylum Arthropoda; class Malacostraca; order Decapoda; family Coenobitidae; genus Coenobita; species Coenobita brevimanus. The sequence goes on along the minus strand of NC_137029.1, from coordinate 14,140,969 downwards.
GCAAAAAACAGGTTAAATATATGGTTAACTGCAATAGCCTCTATTAACACGAAATTAGCAAGAGTAAATTTACCTGTCAGCCCTGAGAAAATGAAAATACACTGGGTAATGCTCAGTTAATGCAAGATAAATTATTACAGATACAAAATATTATAAAAAATGACTGACGAAAAGAACCTTTACATAAATCACAAAAAAACTCACTAGGCCTAAGAATTAACCCTATGCTACACAGCACAAGAAAAAATGCAACAACAGTTATACTCAAATTACACAGCTGCTAGATGGTTGGAGACTTCCTGAGCACTCACAACAATAACTGTACAGGGGAGGACAGAGATGTGAACAAAATGAGGAGCAGATCTAAGTGGCAATGATGCAGAGACTGAGCTCATTATATAGGGGCCAGCAGAGCTTGATACAACTTGTAAGAAGGACGCGCAAATGAAGCCATGGGGACAAAGAGTTGACAATCCCGCTCTGAACAACAGAAAGGACGACTTACTCTACTGTAACGGTAGAAGGGGGGGACTGAGGCAGAACACGCTCGTGATCAAACATGCAGCAACTGTGCGTTAAAATTACACAAAGGATGATGAAATCATAGGCTGTGTAACAATACATATATATATATATATATATATATATATATATATATATATATATATATATATATCTATAGTAGTTGCAAGGAGAGTGGAAAGGTTACAAGAGGATGAGAAAAAGGCAGAGTATAAGAGAGAAGTGGAGGAACGATTGGGCAAATATGAATTGGAGCAGATGGGGGACGTGGAAGGTGTGTGTGTAGAATATTTACAGAAGAAATATGTGCAGCATGTGATGTGGTGTGTGGAAGGAAGAGAAGACGGAGGGGGTGCAAGGAACAGCGTGGTGGACTGAAGAGGTGAAACAGGCTGTGGCACAAAAGAAGAAAGCATACAATGAATGGATGAGGAATAGGGGCGTGGAAGAGGTTGAGAGGCGGAAGAGAGAGTTATATGTAGAAAGAAAGAGAGAGGTGAAAAGATTAGTAAGAGAGAGTAAGAAGAGAGTGGATGAGGAATTTGGAAGGAATTTGAGTGTAAAGTGGAGGGACTGTAAGAAAATGTTCTGGAGAGAGGTGAAAAGAGTAAGATAGGGTGGAAGTGAAGTTAGCAGGGGAGTGAAAGATAAAAATGGTAGATTACTAGTGGAGAAGGGAGAAAAAGTGAGCAGATGGAGAGAACACTTTAAGGAATTGTTGAACGTGGAGGATGGAAGTAATGCGAGTATAAGTGGCTGGGGAATGGCTGGGAGAAGGAAGGAGGTGAGAAGACAGGAAGAAATCAGTAGGATAGAAGTTGTGGAAGCAATGAAGAAAGTTAAATCAGGGAAAGCCCCAGGAATTGATGGAGTGTGTGGTGAAATGCTGAAGCATGGGGGAGAGATAGTAGTAGAATGGATGTGGAAGATGTGCAGATTGGCCTGGGAGAAAGGTAGAGTCCCGGAGGATTGGAAGTCAGGTATAATTATTCCCTTGTACAAAGGAAAAGGGGAAAAAGAAGTGTGTGGTAATCATAGGGGCATTTGTCTTCTTAGTATAATAGGAAAAGTGTATGGTAGGATACTTATTGACAGAGTTAGAGAAAGATCAGAGGAATTAGTTGGAGAAGAACAGGGAGGCTTTAGGAAGGGAAGAGGTTGTGTATATCAGATATTCATTCTTAGATCTTTAGTGGAAAAGTTTCTAGAGAAGGGAAAGAAGTTGTATGCGGCTTTCATGGATTTGGAGAAAGCATATGACAGGGTGGATAGACTAGGATTGTGGAAAGTGTTAAGAATATATGGAGTAGATGGGAAGTTGTTGAATGCTGTGAAGAGTATGTACGATGGTGCGAAGGCTGCAGTGCGTGTGGATGGTGAACTAAGTGAATTTTTCTCTTTGAAAGTTGGGTTGAAACAGGGATGTGTCATGTCTCCATGGTTGTTCAATCTGTACATGGATGGGGTAATAAAAGAGGTACAAGGTAGGGTAGTGGATGTTGGAGTGGCCCTGGTGAGAGAGGATAGTGTTTGGAAACTCTCTGTGCTGTTGTTTGCAGATGATACTGTGTTGTTGAGTGAAGACGAAGGGGAGCTGCAAGGCTTGGTGGATGAGTTTGGGAGAGTGTGTAAGAAACGGAATCTAAAGGTGAATGTAGGGAAGAGTAAAGTGATGGTCTTTGAGAGAGGTGAAGTCAGTGAATGTACAGCGAGGTTAGATGGTGAGGAATTGGAAAATGTGAGTACGTTTAAGTACTTGGGTAGTGTGATGAGTAAGGATGGAGGTTTGGAGGGTGAAGTGCTTGAAAGGGTACAGCAGGGAAGAAAGGTTGCTGGTTCTTTGAAAGCAGTGATAAGAAACAGGGAATTGAGCATGGAAGTGAAAAAGTTACTACATGACAGTATTGTGATGCTAACTCTAACGTACGGAAGTGAAGCTTGGACGTTGTTGGAAGGACACAAGTCGAGAGTGAGAGCAGTGGAAATGAGTTATTTAAGAGGAGCCTGTGGAGTCACATGGAGAGACAGGCTGACGAATGAGTATATAAAGGAGCGTTGTGGTGTTGATGTGGATGTGATAGGAAGCGTTATGAGGAACATACTGAGGTGGTTTGGCCATGTGGAGAGGATGGAGGGTGAAAGACTGACGAAGAGAGTGTATGTGAGTGAGATGGAAGGGGAAAGAGGGAGGGGGAGGCCGAGGAGGAGATGGAGGGATGGGGTGGAGAGGTATATGAGAGAGGGGTGTGTGAGTTGGGAGCAGGGGAGTGAAATAGCGGGACAGGGCGACTTGGAGGCGATTTGTTTGTGGCCACCCCAAACGGGATTGAGGCGTCTGGCTATATATATATATATATATATATATATATATATATATATATATATATATATATATATATATATATATATATATATACATAGCAAAGGTACCCGGCATTTCCCGCGTAACTGTCTATAATTGTGGGTATTGTGTGGGACCCTGAATGGCCACCATCCCCTTGGAACCTATGTTCCTCCTTGGGCCCATTCCACTACCCACTCATCCACCAATCCTGCCATCCCATCCCATCCACCATGTAGTCCAGGCCCTTAGGGAGTGATGAGGAGGGTTTTGTGCAGATTTGTCTACAAGTGCCAAATTTGGCTCAGATGTAGACCAGAACATACTTATTTCATTTTTGGAGAGCGCCAAGCCCAGCGCTCACTCGGGCCGCCATGTTGGTCAAATCCAAAATGGCTGCCAGCCGATACATGATTGTGTCACAACTTCGTAACCAAAAGTCGTAGAATCATGAATGAACTCACTTTTTATAGGTTTTTGACCTCAAGGATTCCAAATTTGACCTCTGTTTTGACATTCTTGGTCATTATAAACCCCCAATGGCATATGAAACGTCAAATGAGATCAAAACTAAGTCAAGTAAACACAAAGTTTTATTTAAATCATTTAATGTTCAACTCCCGAAGTACTCCAGGCCCTATATGGCAGATTTGTCTCCAAGCACTAAATTTGGGCCAGATGTAGACCAGAACAGACTGATTTCAATTTTGGAGGCCTTTGCCTTTTGATGTGAACAACATAAATGTGGGCACTTGTGAGAATGCTACCGCGCAAGTGTGTTACAAGGGTGCTGACCACCAATCACATAGGAACTATAAGAAAACATCACCACTGCAAGATCTAATTGATTCTAATCTAGGTATCGTCATTGTTCACACATCCACCTTCACACTTGCACAACCCTGTGCAGCGGACTCCAGCCCTACAGCATTTGCAGTTTCCTGTGCAAGATCTCTCACAGCCACAGTGCAGGAGAATGGAACATGTCTTACTAGCATCTGCGAGTGATGTCCAGTATGGTAACCAGATACCATTGTCATCTTTCTGCCAGCCCCAATCACTGAAGTCGGGGATTTCCTGGCAAACTGAGATTGCTTGATTCTAATAAAAGCTTGCCTGAAGCATTGCCCTCTTTATGTACTCAAACAGCGCTGCTTGAGTGGGTGGTATGTTCTCAAGCGTTTTTGTACCACTTGTAAAAAGACAGTGCCTGGCTTCGTTGAGATTGGCCAAACCACATCCCTTACTGTACATGATTACCACAAATCGTTCCAGCTTCTGCATGTGCAAAGACTCAAGGGTTAAGAGTTTGGGGTCATGGGTGAGGGCCACCAGTGTTTCAGTAAGTCCTGGGGTGCTTTGCCAAGATGCCCAGGCAGTCTTTTTGCCACATCCAATGAACTGTGATGTCGTGTCACATCCTGTGAGGGCATGGAAGAGTGGCAGTGCCAGAGACTTGGAGGGTCCAAGGTGAGAGCAGATATAATGGATGGGAATGTCACGGAATTTTTTTCCACTACCGAATCCCACCCACAGCTGTGAAAGTCCAAGTGTGGTGAAAAAGTGTACAGCAAGAACCACCACATCACTGTCAACGGTACGAACATAGGCTGTCCTGTGACCCTGTGTTGCAGCATGTGCCAGGTGAAGGAATATCCTTGTGTCTGCCTCAGGGTGGTTCCATGGTTGGAGAACTGAAACATCACAGGGTCTATTGGATAGCACATTCTCAAACTTTGTACTGAGAAGGAGCCTCCCACCCACATCTTTCTTGACAATCTCCTCACTGTGGAAAGAGAATAGCTCCTTTTTGTTATCCTCATGTTTGAGGTATCTGGTTACCATACTGGACATCACTCGCAGATGCTAGTAAGGCATGTTCCATTCTCCTGCACTGTGGCTGTGAGAGACCTTGCACAGGAAACTGCAAATGCTGTAGGGCTGGAGTCCGCTGCACAGGGTTGTGCAAGTGTGAAGGTGGATGTGTGAACAATGACGATACCTAGATTAGAATCAATTAGATCTTGCAGTAGTGATGTTTTCTTATAGTTCCTATGTGATTGGTGGTCAGCACCCTTGTAACACACTTGCGCGGTAGCATTCTCGCAAGTACCCACATTTATGTTGTTCACATCAAAAGGCAAAGGCCTCCAAAATTGAAATCAGTTTGTTCTGGTCTACATCTGGCCCAAATTTAGTGCTTGGAAACGGATCTGCCATATAGGGCCTGGAGTATTTCGGGAGTTGAACATTAAATGATTTAAATAAAACTTTGTGTTTACTTGGCTTAGTTTTGATCTCATTTGACGTTTTATATGCCATTGGGGGGTTATCCTGACCGTGAATGTCAAAACAGAGGTCAGATTTGGAATCCTTGAGGTCAAAAACCTATAAAAAGTGCCTCATTCATGATTCTACGACTTTTGGATACGAAGTTGTGATACAATCGTGTATCAGCTGGCAGCCATTTTGGATTTGGCCAACATGGCGGCCCGAGTGAGCGCTGGGCTTGGCGCCCTCCAAAAATGAAATAAGTATGTTCTGGTCTACATCTGAGCCAAATTTGGTGCTTGTAGACAAATCTGCACAATTTAGTCCCTAAGGGCCTGGACTAATGCCCACCCCACCACTCCGTCCATCCATCCTACCCACTGCAAATAATAATAATGATATGGTTGTACTCCTTCTGCTTATGCTGTTAATCTTTCCTCTCTGTTGGGCTCCTCCCATCACAACCTTATCACCTTAACGTGTCCGATTGGGAGGCCCTCAGGCAGTACGTCTTTGATTTTCCCTGGAATTATTATTGCTTCCATGACCGAGAGCCATCTGAGTGTGCCTTGCGCATTACGAGGTTAGTCTCTCAGGCATGGCAACATATATTCCTTTCTCATGGTCTTTGACTATTGCAAAAGAAAAAAAAAAAAAAAGGTTTAATCACTCTTGTTCTAATGCTGTCCAAAATAAGGAAGCCTACAAAAGGTGCAGGAGCCAACCCACTCCTGAATCTCATCTCTTTTATATTTCTGCCTGAAATCATGCTAAGTCTGTTGTTCGCTCTGCTAAAAATAATTTCATTCGTACTAAAATGCTCTGAACTCTCTGACCCAGATCCCTCTCGCTCCTTCTGGCACCTTGCCAGAAGACTTTCTGACAACTTTACCTCATAATCCTTCCCTTCGTTTTTCCACTCTGATGGCTCTGTAGCTATTTATTCTACTGATAAAGCAGAACTCTTCGCTCAGACTTTCTCCTCCAATTCCACCTTAGGCGATTCCGTGCTGTTCCTCCATCACTTCCCCTCTCTGACATTCTCATGGCTGACATTAAAATTTCTTCAATTGATGTATTTCTGCCATCGCTGGCCTCATTACTAATAAGGCATATGGCCCCAATGGGGTCCCTTCTGTTGTCCTCAAGAACTGTTTCTGTGCTAACGCCTTGCCTAGGTAAACTCTTTTGGCTTTGTCTATCAACTTGAACCTTTCCTTCTTGCTGGAAGTTTGCCCTCATGCAGCCTGTTCCAAAGACGGGTGACCATTCCCATCCCTCTAACTATAGCCCAATTACTTTAACATGCTTAATTTCAAAATTTTTCGAGTCTTTTCAACATAAATTTTAAAGCATCTTTCCTATCACAACCTTCTCTCTGATCGTCAGTATGGGTACCGCCAGGGACGCTCCACTGGCGATCTTCTAACCTACCTTCCAGCCTCCTGGTCATCCTCCTATCGGGACTTTGGCCAAAACTTTGCCATTGTACTTGTCATCTCAAAGGCTTTAAATCGAGTCTGGCATAAATCTTTATTTTCTAAACTGCCCTCTTACGGTTTCTATCCTTCAATCCGTATTTTCATCTCTAGCTTCCTTGCTGGTTGTTCTATAGCTACTGTTGTAGACGGCCACTGTTCTTCTTCCAGAACTATCAATAGTGGTGTTCCTCAGGCTCTGTTCCATTACCAGCTCTCTTCCGTTTATTCATCAATGACCTAAGTTGTACATCTAACCCTATCCACCCATGTGCTGGTGACTCCATCCTCCACCTTTCCATTCACTCCCCGCAGCGTTCATCCCAGCAGTTACTTCAACAAACAAGGCATGATACTATGGTACACTTAATGTCTGACTTAGCTAGTGCCTCTGATTAGTGTGAAAACAATCTCGTCGTTTTTAATACATCAAAATCTCAGTTCGTACATCTATCATCCCGAAAAGTCTTCCACAGGAGTACCCTCTAATTTTTAACAACATCCAGCCCAATCCTACATCATCTTTAAACATACTTGGGGTATCATTCCCTTGGGATTTATCGTAGAAAGAACATATTACCTCTCTTGTAAATTCTGCTTCCAAGTGATTGGGTGTGCTGAGCTGACTTTGTGCCTTCTTTACCCCTGCACAGTTGTAGACTTTATACAGGGGTTTTATTCCCTCCTGTGTACAACTATCATGTGTGGGAAGGCTCCCCACATACAGCTCTTCTCAACAAGGTGGAGTCAAAGGCTTTTGGTCTCATTAACTCTCTTCCTCTTACTGACTCCCTTCAACCTCTGTCCCTTCGCCACACTGTTGCAACTTTATCTCTTTTCTATCGCTACTTCAATGGTCATTGCTCCTCTGAACTGTCTGCTTGAATCCCTCCACCATTACGGCAGGCGCGTGACACCCGTCTTACAACAAACTCTTATCCCTTTTCTGTCCAACTTTCTAATCCAAGTGTTAACCATTACTCCCGGTCCTTCATGTATGCAACAGATCAACTCTGGAACTGTCTTCCTTTGTCTATATTTCCTGCCTCCTATGATCTCCAGTCTTTCAGACGCAGTGTGTCCCGGCATCTCGAAATGAATGGATCTTGAGTTTGGCTCTGTGTTATCTTGTTTATGTATTTTTCTTGAAGGGAGCAGTGCGAATGCTCCTGGCCTTTGGTTTCTTCTTCCTTGCATTAAAAGAAAAAAAAAAACGTTATAAACTCTGCGGCAACTGGCTACCATGATTTCATCATGTTGATTTGATTATTCTTAATCAGTTCTAGTCTTGGCCATCTGGGGTGCCACTTTAGCAACTGTAATGTATGCATCTACTATAAATTCTTCGTAAAACGTTGCACCTGTTAAACTTATTAAGAGAGTTTTATGTGCATCCTCCCTTGATTTCCACAGAAGACAACCAAACAAACAAACAAACATTATGTGTGTGTGTGTGTGTGTGTGTGTGTGTGTGTATATATATATATATTGTTACATAGCCTATGATTTCATCATCCTTTGTGTAATTTTAACGCACAGTATGCTGCATGTTTGATCACGAGCGTGTTCTGCCTCAGTCCCCCCCCTTCTACCGTTATAGTAGAGTAAGTCGTCCTTTCTGTTATTCAGTGCGGGATTGTCGACCGTTTGTCCCCATCGCTTCATTTGCGCGTCCTTATTACAAGTTGTATCAGGCTCTGCTGGCCCCTATATAATGAGCTCAGTCTCTGCATCATTGCCACTTAGATCTGCTCCTCATTTTGTTCACATCTCTGTCCTCCCCTGTACAGATATTATTATTGTGAGTGCTCAAGAAATCTCCAACCATCTAGCAGCTGTGTGTAATTTGAGTATAACTGTTGTTGCATTTTTTCTTGTACTGTATAGCATAAGTTTAATTTGTAGGCCTAGTGAAGTTTTTGTAATTCGTGTGGGGTTCTTTATGTCAGTCATTTTTGATAATAGTTTGTATCTGTAATTATTTATCTGGCATTCACTGAGTATTATCTGGTATCTCATTTTATCAGGGCTGACTTAGATAAATTTATTCTTGCTAATTTCGTGTTAATAGAGGCTATTGCAGTTAACCATATATTTAACCTGTTTTTGCCATTACATTATCCTTATGAGTTCTGAATGTTTTGTTGTTAGTTTGAGCATTAAACTTTAACTTGTAATTTTACCTAACTCTTTGTTTTGAACCTGGAACTTTACGGGACAGTAGTGATTTTTAGTTTTCTCACTTAAAGTGTACATTATCTTTCTCTGTTCCGTAACATAAATTTGGCGACCTCGCCAGGATATTCAGGATATTATCATAAGGATATTGCTTGATATTTTGTGACTGTGATATATTCATGATGGCTACTATTTCTACACTTGATGAAGCCAAAGATTTTTTGTCAAATGTGCAAACAGTGTGTGATATAGAAAACAGAACAAAGAATGAACTTAAGCTTGTAGCTCAACAATTGGGAATTGCTGTTCGCTCTCATCATTCTAAAGATCAAATTGTTGATATGATTAATAAAAGCTTGTTTAATGTAACTCCTCCAAATGAGCAAACGCAGATTGAATTAGCTAAGTTACAGCTAGCTCTGCAGGAGGCTCGTGCTAAAGAAGCTGAATTTCAGGCAAATGCTAAGCAGGCGGAGTCTCAGGCTCGTATTCAGGAGGCTGAATTTCAAGCACGTGCTAAGGAGGCTGAGTCTCAGGCTAAGGAGGCGGAATCTCAGGTTCGGATTCAGGAGGCACAGATACAGGCACAAATTGAACTTGCCAGGATTCAGGCAGACCATGAGTATCGCATGAAACAAGGTGGAACTGGATCATCTAGCTCTGATGATTTTGATGTGGCTAAAAATGTTAAACTTGTCCCTCCTTTTAATGAATCTGATTTAACAAAGTATTTTCAGTTGTTTGAGAGGGTAGCTACAGGTTTTAATTGGCCTAAGGAGTATTGGCCAGTACTCCTTCAAACTGTTCTCACCGGTAAAGCTCAAGTAACTTATGCATCTTTGCCTCAGGATCAGTCTGATAATTATGATGTAGTTAAGAGCTTGATTCTTAAGGCCTATGAGCTTGTTCCTGAAGCCTATAGAGTAAAATTTAGGACAACTTTCAAGCAAGATAAGCAATCCCATGTTGAGTATGCAAAAATCAAAGAAGATTTGTTGGAGCAGTGGTTAAATTCTAAGAATGTGGATTCTGATTTTGACAAATTTAAGCAGATGATTTTGCTGGAGGATTTCAAAAGGTGTATTAGTAAAGATGTAAGCCTATATCTTGATGAGAGAAGAATAGATAATTTGTCTGATGCTGCAGTTTTAGCTGATGAGTATGTTCTCACTCACAAGAGATATTTTAGAGGAAAAAGGAAAGCTGAGAGTCAGTACGTTGCCTCTACTCAGAGTACAGGTAACAGGAAAGAGAATAAGGATGATGTTTCTCAGGAAGTAAATACCAGCTTCACCTCTAGATTTCAGAAAAGTAAATGTACTTATTGTAGTAAGCTTGGTCATACTACGGAGAGATGTTTCAGGAGACAGCGTGATGTGAACAAAAAGGAGTCTTTAAATATTCAGTCAATTGGTCTAGTGTCCACTCTTGAGAGTTCCCAGAATTCTTTAACTGAGTTAACTGAACCTGCTTTGAGGGGTAACTTAAATTCTCATGATGGAGCTCCTCTTTTGAGCAGTAACGTGGGTGACACTCTCAAGAGTTCATGTGCTAATTTCCTGTCTGATGGTTTTGTTAGTCCTCTGGACAGTAATGACAGGAAATCAGTTCAAATATATCGTGATACAGGTGCTTGCCAATCCCTTATGCTGACCAGTGTTCTAGGCTCTAATTTTAATTCCTCTGATGAAACTGTAATCTTACAAGGTGTAGGAATAATTACTTCTCTGTCCCTCTGTGCAGAGTGAATTTAGAGTCTGGTTTTGTTAATGGTTCTGTTATGGTTGGGTTGGTTGAGACACTCCCAATGTCAGGTGTAACTTTCTTACTTGGAAATGATATTGGTGGAAGTCAAGTGTGTCCAGCTCCTCAATTGTCTAGTGAGCCAGTGGCTGCGTCCCAGGATTGTGATGTCCCTGATGTGTTCCCTGCATGTGCTGTCACTAGGGCTAAGTCTAAAGTTACTGGTGATTTAGAGGATAATGATGATGATGATGTTATCCTAGCTGACACTTTTCTTGCTAATTTGGACCACTCACCAGATGAGGCAGTACCCCGTAGTGTTGATAATTTGTCTCGTCAAGAGTTGGTTGAGTTGCAGGTTGCTGACCCTGAGTTGAAAGGTCTAGCTAACTCTGCTTGCAGTGAGGAAGAGTCAGCTGGTGCTCCTACTTGTTATTATGTAAAGTCAGGAGTACTTATGAGGAAGTGGAGACCCCCAACAGCATCAGCCGACTGTGAATGGAAGGTTGTACATCAAGTTGTCATCCCTCGTGTTTGTAGGCAGGATATCATTCGAGTGGCTCATGATTCCAGTCTGGCAGGACACCTTGGAGTGAGGAAGACTGTGGCACGCATTTTGAAACACTTCTACTGGCCAGGTATCTTCAGGGATGTTTCCTGGTATTGTAAGTCTTGTCACACCTGTCAAGTTGTGGGGAAGTGTAATCAGACCGAAAAGGTTGCACCTCTAGTTCCCATTCCTCCTTTTGAGGCGCCTTTCACCCGTGTGTTGGTGGATATTGTGGGCCCTCTTCCTAAGACATCTTCAGGATTTTCTTATGTGTTGACCATGATTGATATGGCTACTCGTTATCCTGAAGCCATTCCACTTAGAAATATCTCAGCAAAGAACGTGGTTAAGGAAGTGCTAGGGTTCTTCACAAAGTTTGGTCTGCCCAAGGAGGTGCAGTCCGACCGGGGAAGTAATTTCATGTCAAATGTTTTCAAGCAGTCTCTGAAAGAGTTGGGCATCACCCAGATCACGTCTTCAGCTTACCATCCCCAGACCCAAGGAGCGTTGGAGAGATATCATCAAACACTCAAATCGATGCTCAAGAAATACTGATTGGAACATCAGAAAGACTGGGATAAAGGTCTTCCATTCGTTGTGTTTGCTGCAAGAGAATCTCCAAATGAATCACTGGGCTTCTCACCTTTTGAACTACTGTTTGGCCATGAAGTAAGAGGACCCTTAAGCTACTCAAGGAATGCTGGCTGTCGGAGGAAGATGACGTCAACCTGCTGGAGTATGTGATGAAGTTCAAAGAACGGCTGTCCACTGCTTTACAGCTGGCGAGAGAATTTAGGAGCTGCTCAGGAGAAGATGAAGACTTGGTATGATAAGAAGTCCAGGTTACGCCACTTTCAGCCAGGAGATCAGGTTTTGATTCTGCTACCAGTTCATGGGCAACCTCTTCAAGCCAAGTTTAGTGGCCCTTATTTCGTGGAGAAGAAACTCAGTGATGTCAGCTATGTCATCGCCACACCAGATCGTAGAAAGAGCAAGCAACTATGTCACATCAACATGCTAAAGCTATATCACAGGCGGGACGAAAATAATCCAGTCTGCACTGTAGCTGTTCCACCCGAGTCTGCAAGTGAAGCTCTCCCATGCAGTATGAGCCTGAGTGATAGTTTGGGGAAGAATCCTGATATCATGAATGATCTCCAGACTAAGCTTCTCATCTACCACCCAAGGAAAGGCAGGAGTTTTCGGCATTACTGCAGGAGTACCCGCAAGTGTTCCGTGCCACTCCAGGAAGAACCACTGTGTTGATGCATGATGTCGATGTTGGAGACGCAAAGCCAATTAAATTGCCTCCTTACCGTGTGAACCCAGTGAAAGTTCCTCTCATCCAGAAGGAGCTTGGCTACCTGTTGGACCACAAGATGATTGAGCCCTGTCAGAGCGAGTGGAGTTCTCCTGTCATTCTAGTCCCTAAGCCAGGTGGGTCACATAGGCTTTGCATCGACTACAGACGTGTTAATCAGATAACTAAAACAGACACTTACCCTCTCCCTCGTGTAGAAGATTGCATAGACAAGATCGGAAAGGCTAGGTACATAAGTAAGTTTGATTTGTTAAAGGGATACTGGCAAGTACCTATGACTGAACATGCTAGGGAGATCTCATGTTTTGTAACACTAGGAAAGACTTTTGCATGTTCGGTAATGCCATATGGTATGAAAAATGCACCAGCCACATTTCAGAAGCTCATGAATGTTGTAACAGAGGGTTTGGCAGGGTGTGTTGTTTATATTGATGATGTATTAATCTTCAGTGACAACTGGAAAGATCATCTATGCCATGTCAGTAAATTTCTTGACCGTTTAGTTCAGGCTAATCTTGTAGCTAATTTATCAAAGTGTGAGTTTGGTCAAGCTAAAGTTCAGTACCTTGGGTATGTAATTGGTGATGGACATGTTGCACCACCAGGAGCTAAGGTTCAGGTTATAAGTGATCTTCCCAGTCCTAAAAGTAGGAAAGAGCTACAAAGATTTTTGGGAATGGTAGGTTATTACAGGAGATTTGTTCTTAACTTTTCTATTCTTGTATCACCACTTACAGACCTACTGAAAAAGGGAGTTAAATTTGTCTGGACCGATAACTGTGAATCCTCTTTCAACAAACTTAAAGCTATTCTATTAAGTCAGCCAGTGCTCGCTACTCCAAATTTTGCTAAGCCTTTTAAGATGGCTGTTGATGCAAGTGATACAGGAGCTGGGGCTGTTTTGCTGCAAGAGGATGATCAGGGTATTGAACATCCTGTATCTTATTACAGTAAGAAGTTCACTCCACCTCAAAAGAACTACTCCACTATTGAGAAAGAGTTTTTGGCCTTGATTTTGGGTTTACAGCAGTTTTCATTTTATTTGTGTTCTGGTTTTGACCCCATAGTCATTTATACCGATCACAACCCACTGAAATTCCTTAGTAAGTTTAAAGATAAAAATCAGAGATTGACAAGATGGAGTCTACTTCTTCAGGAGTATTCATTAGACATACAACATGTCAAGGGGAAAGAAAATGTTATTGCAGATTGCTTATCTAGACTTTAGACAGATTGTTTTAGAGTAATAAGAAATTTCCTTTGTAAATTTCTTTTTTCTTTGTGGGGAGGTGTTACATAGCCTATGATTTCATCATCCTTTGTGTAATTTTAACGCACAGTATGCTGCATGTTTGATCACGAGCGTGTTCTGCCTCAGTCCCCCCTTCTACCGTTATAGTAGAGTAAGTCGTCCTTTCTGTTATTCAGTGCGGGATTGTCGACCGTTTGTCCCCATCGCTTCATTTGCGCGTCCTTATTACAAGTTGTATCAGGCTCTGCTGGCCCCTATATAATGAGCTCAGTCTCTGCATCATTGCCACTTAGATCTGCTCCTCATTTTGTTCACATCTCTGTCCTCCCCTGTACAGATATTATTATTGTGAGTGCTCAAGAAATCTCCAACCATTTAGCAGCTGTGTGTAATTTGAGTATAACTGTTGTTGCATTTTTTCTTGTACTGTATAGCATAAGTTTAATTTGTAGGCCTAGTGAAGTTTTTGTAATTCGTGTGGGGTTCTTTATGTCAGTCATTTTTGATAATAGTTTGTATCTATAATTATTTATCTGGCATTCACTGAGTATTATCTGGTATCTCATTTTATCAGGGCTGACTTAGATAAATTTATTCTTGCTAATTTCGTGTTATTAGAGGCTATTGCAGTTAACCATATATTTAACCTGTTTTTTGCCATTACATTATCCTTATGAGTTCTGAATGTTTTGTTGTTAGTTTGAGCATTAAACTTTAACTTGTAATTCTACCTAACTCTTTGTTTTGAACCTGGAACTTTACGGGACAGTAGTGATTTTTAGTTTTCTCACTTAAAGTGTACATTATCTTTCTCTGTTCCGTACAAACATATATATATATATATATATATATATATATATATATATATATATATATATATATATATATATATATATATATATATGTGGTAAAGCGTGCGTTTTCGTACACCGAAGAACGAGGGTTCGCACCCCGCCAGGGTAATAAACTTTGGGAGCGTTGTTCAGGCCACATACTGCATTGACGGACATAAGGGGTGCTGTGGTTGAACCAGTATGAGTTTTACGCCAGGTACCCCTTTTTTGGATAAGGGCTATGGCGTTGTCCCTGGGTAGAGGACTTTGGTTTGGAGCGTGTAGCATTTTATGACCGGATGCCCTTCCTGATGTCTACCAATGACCCTTGGGTGGATTCGATCCTCTGACCCTTCGGTCAGAACGGAGCGCTCTAACCCACTGAGCCACGGCTGCTACCATACTATAAAGTATGCTTGCACACAGTCGGCTTGCGCGGGCCGATTACGCTTGGTTCACAGACTACACACACATCCAAAGCCACTGCAACTCTACAATTACACTTACAAGCACTTCTCACCCTACATACAATCTCTACTAGACAGCCTAAGCCACTTGGTAGAGATACATTGGCTGTATCGTCCCCACTTCGGTCGGGATAGGCCGGTTCTGCAGTGGACAATCAAATGGTTGATGAGATATATATATAAAGTTTTGGCAACAGGGTAATAAAAGCAAAATTAATAGAGCTACACATTTATTGAAGTTCACAATCCTTCAACATACTCTCCTCTAAGGTTTACACACTTCTGGAGCCGTGTCATCCACTTAACAAAGCTCTCCGAGTACTCAGAAACAGGTATACTCTTCAGTTCTGAATTTATCCTCCTGGCAAGGTCCTGTTCCCTTCGAAGAGGATCCCAGCAAGTTTTTCTGACAATTTAGGGAATAGCCAAAAGTCACAGGTGCCAGGTCAGGACGGCATTGTGTGACTTTTGGCTATTCCATAAATTGTCAGAAAAACTTGCTGGGATCCTCTTCGAAGGGAACAGGACCTTGCCAGGAGGATAAACTCAGAACTGAAGAGTATACCTGTTTCTGAGTACTCGGAGAGCTTTGTTAAGTGGATGACGCGGCTCCAGAAGTGTGTAAACCTTAGAGGAGAGTATGTTGAAGGAGTGTGAACTTCAATAAATGTGTATCTCTATTAATTTTGCTTTTATTACCTTGTTGCCAAAACTTTCTGAACGCCCCTCGTGTATATATATATATATATATATATATATATATATATATATATATATATATATATATATCTATATATATATAGATTTGGAAATAAGGAACAGATTTCAGGCTCTAAGTAATGCTGAATGTGACATTGATGAGCTGAATGACAGACTAACAAAAGTGCTAAGAGAATCAGCGGTGGTAGTAGGAAAACCTAATACAACCAAAGCCGGGAAGTATTCAGAAAAGACTCTCTAGCTTATGAAAAAAAGAAAGGAAATGAAAGTAAAAACAAAGAAAGACGAAACAGAACGAGTGGAACTAAATAAGCTTATTAACAAAAGACAAAGAGAAGAAAAAAGGAAGAGAAACATGGATCAGATCAAAGAAACCATCAAAAATGGAAAAAGTCTGAAACAGGTCCGAAGTAAAATAGCACTAGGAAAGCAACAAATGACATCACTGAAAGAAAAAATAGGTGAAATCATTAAATGCAAAGATAAGATTTTTTTTTTTTTATGCGAGGAAGAAGGAACGAAAGGCCATGAGCCCGCAGTAACAGTTCCCTCCAAGAGAAAAACAAAATACAATAGAGAGCCAAATTCAAGATCCGATCATTTTGAGATGCCTGGACACACTGCGTTTGAAAGACTGGAGATCATAGGCAGCAGGAAATACAGACAGAGGGAGACAGTTCCAGAGCTGACCTGTTGCATAAATGAAAGACTGGAAGTAACGGTTAACTCTTGCATTAGAGAGTTGGACAGAAAAGGGATGAGAGTTTGCTGCCAGACGGATGCTACGCGCCCGTCGTAGAGGTGGAGGAATGCAAAGCAGACAATTCAGAGGAGCAGTGACCATTAAAGTAGCGATAGAAAAGAGATAAAGATGCAACAGTGCGGCGAAGAGACAAAGGTTGAAGGGAGCCAGTAAGAGGAGGAGAGTTAATGAGACGAAAAGCCTTTGACTCCACCCTATTGAGAAGAGCTCTATGTGGGGAGCCTCCCCACACATGAAGGTTGTACTCCACACAGGGGTGGATAAAACCCCTGTATAGAGTCAACAATTGTGCAGGGGTAAAGAAAGAGCGGAGTCGGCTTAGCACACCCAATCTCTTGGAAGCAGATTTTACAAGAGATGTAATATGATCTTTCCAAGATAAGTCCTGAGTAAATGAAACCCCAAGCATGTTCAAGGATGATGCAGGATTAAGTTGAATATTATTAAACATTAGTGGGTATACCTGTGGAAGATTTTGTCAGGTTGATAGGTGTAAGAACTGAGTCTTAGATGCATTAAAAACAACCAGATTATTTTTACCCCAGTCAGAGATAAGAGCCAAGTCAGACATTAGGTGTGCCATAGCCTCATCCCTTGTTTGTTGAAGTAACTGTTGAGATGGGCGTTGCGGGAACCGAATGGAAAGGTGAAGGGTGGAGTCATCAGCGTATGAGTGGATAGGGTTAGATGTACAGCTTAGAAGATCATTGATGAATAAAAGGAAGAGAGTTGGAGATAGGACAGAGCCCTGAGGAACACCACTGTTGATAGATCTAGGAGAAGAACGATGGCCGTCTACAACAGCGGCTATAGAACGACCAGAAAGGAAGGTAGCGATGAAGGCACAGATAGAAGCATAGAAACCGTAGGAGGACAGTTTGGAAATTAAAGATTTATGCCAGAGTCGATCGAAAGCCTTTGAGATGTCAAGTGCAATGGCAAAGCTTTTGCCAAAGTCCCGAAAGGAGGATGACCAGGAGTCTGAAAGGTAGGTGAGAAGATCGCCAGTGGAGCGTCCCTGACGGAACCCGTACTGACGATCGGAAAGAAGGTTGTGATAGGAAAGATGCCTTAAAATTTTTCTATTGAGAATTGACTCGAAAGCTTTAGAAATACAGGACGTTAAAGCAATTGGACGATAGTTGGAGGGTTGGGTGTGGTCACCCTTCTTTGGGACTGGCTGAATGAGAGCAAACTTCCAGCAAGAAGGAAAGGTTCAAGTTGACAGACAAAGGCGAAAGAGTTTGCCTAGGCAGGGTGTAAGCACAGAAGCACAGTTCTTGAGAACAACAGGAGAGACCCCATCAGGCCCATATGCCTTGTTAGTACTGAGGCCAATGATGGCAGAAAATACATCAACTGAAGAAATTTTAATGTCAGCCATGAGGAAGTCAGAGGGGGGAAGTGATGGAGGAACAGCACCGGAATCGTCTAAGGTGGAATTGGAGGAGAAAGTCTGTGCGAAGAGATCTGCTTTATCAGTAGAAGAAATAGCTACAGAACCATCAGAGTAGAAAAGAGGAGGGAAGGATGATGAGGTAAAGTTGTTAGAAAGATTTTTGGCAAGGTGCCAAAAGGAGCGGGAAGAATTCGAGTTGGAGAGCTGAGAGCATTTAGTATGGATGAAATTATTTTTAGTAGAGCGAAGAACAGACTTAGCACGATTCCGGGCAGAAACGTAAAGATGATGTGATTCAGGGGTGGGTTGGCTCCGGTACCTTTTGTAGGCCCTCTTCTTGTTGCGGACAGCATTAGAACAAACGTGATTAAACCAAGGCTTTCTTGCGTTAGTCAAAGGATATGAGAAAGGAATGTATGCTTCCA
This sequence comes from Coenobita brevimanus, assembly GCF_032717465.1. NCBI lineage: Eukaryota > Metazoa > Arthropoda > Malacostraca > Decapoda > Coenobitidae > Coenobita > Coenobita brevimanus. The sequence goes on along the minus strand of NC_137029.1, from coordinate 14,122,706 downwards.
TGCCCGAGAGAATAATCTCCGTAATGCACAAGGCACACTCAGATGGCTCCCGGCCATGGAAGCAATAATCATTCCAGGGAAAATCAAAGAAGCACTGCCTGAGGGCCTCCCAGTCCGCGGCTCCAAAATGCCACAGACGACGTTTCCCTGGAGGGTTCACAGGCCGTACCGGAGTGATAGGACAGGTTAAGGTAATAAGGTTGTGATCGGAGGAGCCCAACGGAGAGAAAAGATGAACAGAGTAAGCAGAAGGATTAGTTGTAAGGAAGAAGTCAAGTATGTTGGAGCTCTCTCCAGGGCGGTCAGGGATACGGGTAGGGTGCTGTACAAACTGCTCTAGGTCATTAAGGATAGATGGTGAAGAGAGTTGAAGAATTTTACAAAGAACTGTATGCATCAAAGACAGTAGTACCAGTAGCTAACTTTTCAGTTGACACAAGCGAAATACCTGAGGTAACACCATACGATGTAAATATTTGTCTTAAAAATATGAAAAGAGGGAAGGCTCCGGGAGAAGATGGAATAGTAACAGAGTTACTGTTGGATGCCGGAGCAAAAGTACAAAATAGGCTTGCTCACTTATTTACCAACTGTATAAAACAGAAGAAAATTCCCAAAACATGGTGTAATGCAATTGTTATTTTACTCTACAAAAAAGGTGACTCAAAAGATCTTAGTAATTATCGACCCATTAGCTTATTATGTCATTTACAAACTCTTGACGAAGGTCCTTACGAACAGAATAGCAACAATTTTGGAGGAAAACCAACCTCTTGAACAGGCAGGATTCCGAAGCAGGTATTCGACCACTGATCATCTACACACAATGAATTAGCTAATTGAGAAAACTACAGAATATAATAAACCACTGTGCTTAGGTTTTGTTGATTACGAAAAGGCTTTTGATTCAGTGGACCACATAGCAATTATAAATTCATTGAGAGAACAAGGAGTGAATGAGAACATAGTACAACTGCTCGAAAACACATATAAAGAGGGAAGTGTTACAGTTAAATCACATAAGGACTAGGAAAAAGTTAAGATTGAGAAGGGCGTGCGGCAGGGAGATACAATTTCACCAAAATTATTTACAGCATGCCTGGAAAGTATCTTCAGAAAGCTAGACTGGGAAAACAAAGGAGTGAACATAGATGGAGAAAAGCTAAACCATTTAAGATTTGCAGATGACATTGTCCTAATCTCAGAAACAGCGGAGGCATTGCATGATGTGTTAAATGACCTGAACAGAGAAAGTCTGAAAGTAGGACTGAAGATGAACCGGAGTAAAACTAATGTTTAATCCACAAACACCACAAAGCGTCATCAGAATAAGCGATGAAATTCTTGAAAAAGTTGAGGAGTACAACTGCTTGGGACAAATACTAAAATTAAAGAAAGATCATGATAACGAAATAAAGAGACGCATTACAATTGGATGGAAAGCTTTCGGTAAACATAGAGACATTATGAAAAGTAGCTTGCCAGTTTGTATGAAACGAAAAGTATATAACGAATGTATAATACCAGTTATGACGTATGGTTGTGAGACCTGGAAACTGACAAAATCAATGGAAAATAAATTAATCCGTTGTCAGAGAGCAATGGAAAGGTCAATGTTGGGAATATCTTTACGAGACAGAAAAAATCAACTTGGGTGAGAGAGCAGACTAAAGTCAAAGATATTATAGAAATGATAAAAGAACAGAAATGGAGGTGGGCAGGCCATATAGCAAGAAAAAGGGATAACCGATGGAGCAAGAGGCTGACTGACTGGACACCAGGAGATTGTAAGTGTAGCAGAAAAAGGCCAGACAGGAGATGGAGAGATGAGATCGAGAAATTTGCAGGGAAAACGTGGCAATGATTGGCTCAGTCAAGGAATTCGTGGAAAAGGTTGGGGGAAGACTTTGTTAAGCAGTGGACTAGTTATGGCTGATGATGATGATGGTGATGATGATGATATATGTATGTATGTATGTATGTAAGTATGTATATATGTATGGGTCAACGGGTTAATCTGAATTATGTTCTCTGAGCCCAACCCTTAGATTTAAACGTGAGTTTTTGTTACTCCAAACTCCTCCGCTCTGACGCTCCAATAAGTGTAGTTTGATGTATTGTACTAAAAAACGTGTATATGCAATTTGGACCAGCAGAGAGACTCCAAGAAAATGCACCATTATGTATTTTTAGCAGCGTTTCACAAAATTTTAGCAACTGTAATGCACACAATTAAATATTCCTGTTTTGTGTTATGAATCACCAGTCAGTCTGAATAACCCCTATAAATTCTAATTAGATGATTCATCAGTTAATCAGAATTATGTTCTCTGAGCCCAATCCTTAGATTTGCACGTGAGTTTCTGCTCTTCCTACTTGCGCTGCTTGCCCGGCCTGCTCTGCTCCGTTGCTCCAAAGAACTGCGTTAGACGCACTGAAAAACGTGTAGTTCCAAACGCCCGGCCTGCTCTGCTCCGTTGCTCCGAAGAACTGCGTTAGACGCACTGAAAAACGTGTAGTTCCAGTTTGGAACAACAGAGGGACACTAAGTAAGTCCTCATTTGTGCAGTGTTAGCAAAGTGTCATTAAATTTTGGCAACTGTAATGTACACATTTTAATTCGCCATAAAAGTTGCATCTGTTAGAGCTGTGTATAGATATCAAAGAAGCAGGGAAAATAATGGTCCGAGCCCAACCCCCTTCCTTTGATCGGGTATATGCTCGTCCCCTCGTTTTCCTTGCTACTCTCTCCTGGCCGCTCCGATGGAATCCCTTCGTTTTACTAAGGCTGTTAATTGTAGTTGCGCCAGTGTGTTGGCACTGAAAATGCTTGCAATGTGGGGTGGGCTTTGCCCAGCGTTTTGCCTACTACTGTGGAGATGGGATGTTTTGGGTAGTAGTGGATGGATAGTAGTGTAGTAGTAGTAATTTGGTTTCATGACAACGTCGGTCGACGGTGTGATGGTTTTTTGAGGTTATTCCAGTGTGATATGGTTACAGGCATGTGAGCTTGTACTTAAGTCTATGAGTCTGTGGTATGTTAACTTAAAATTTTGGCTATCGTTGATCATTTTGAGGTGAGCTTTAGTGAAATGTTGGTCGATCGCTTGGGTAAAAATGTATCGCTCACCGTCGGGTGCTAGAGTGCAGAGTAAGGAAGGTCCATTATAGGATTTGCTTCTACGAAAGAGTATGAATCGCCTCGTGTTGTGAAGGATGCCAGAACTCGTAGCTGTTGGGTTGCTTTTTTCACGTAATTATCGAGATTGCACATAACTTGTTTAACGGTGTCCAGAATCATTTGGAAATTCTATGTGGAGATCAAAGAAAGCTTAATGGGTTCAATCTCCGATTGAGTGCATTCAGCAATGCCTTGTACGCTCTCAGTGTCACTGCTCGCGAACGCTGTGGAACTCGGTGTTCGTATCTTTGTCTCTGCTGTTAGTGAGTTTGGTCACTCTTTCAGTCTCCCTCTTAAATTTCTTGTCGATCAATACACCTTCACTGATAAACTTATTTATACAAAGCTCGTTTATATGAGTCAGGTCTTGCTGCAGTTTTTCTATAGCTCTTGTAAGCTCTGTTTGCAGACTGTGTATCGTTACCTCGTAACGTTCAGTAGTAATACTTTCCAGTTCTGAGACACCACCATCGACATAAGTTTTAGTTGCAGCATCATTAGGTTGAGGAGACGAAGGGGAAGACAGGAGGAAGCAGCTCCTGTGAGAAGAGTGGAGAAATTGCAAGACAGTGAGAAAAGGACAGAGTATAAGAGAATAGTGGAAGAAAGATTGGGAAGGTATGAGCTAGAGCAGATGGAAGTGGTGGAACACGTATGGAAGATATTCACGGAAGAGATAAGCGCAGCGTGTGAGGCGGTTTGTGGAGTGAGGAGGAGATGCAAGGGTGTGCAAGGGACAGCATGGTGGAATGATGAGGTGAAACGAGCTGTCGAACAAAAGAAGAAGGCATATGGTGAATGGTTGGCGAGTAGAGGTAGGGGAGAAGATGAGAGAGAGAAGAGAGAGGTATATGTGAGCAGGAGAAGGGAGGTTAAGAGACTGGTGAAGGAGAGTAAGAAGAAAGTGGATGAAGAGTTTGGGAGGAATCTGAGTGTGAAATGGAGGGAGAGTAAGAAATTGTTTTGGAAGGAGGTAAAGAAAGTAAGGCAGTGTGAAAGGGGAAATAGTAGGGGAGTGAAAGATAGGAATAATAGATTGTTGGTGGAGAAGAGAGAGAAATTGAGGAGATGGAAGGAGTACTTTGAGGATTTGTTGAATGTAGAGAGTGAGAGCAGTGTGAGTATAAGTGGTTGGGGAATGGCTGGGAGAAGAAGAGATGAGAGGAGGGAGGAAGAGATCAGTAGGTCGGAAGTAGTGGAAGCGATGAAGAAGATTAAGCTGGGAAAGGCCCCAGGAATTGATGGAGTGTGTGGTGAAATGCTTAGGTATGGGGGTGAGATTGTTGTGGAGTGGATATGGAAGTTGTGTAGATTGGCTTGGGAAGAGGGAAGGGTTCCAGAGGACTGGAAATCAGGTATAATTGTTCCTCTGTACAAAGGAAAAGGGGAGAGAGAAGTATGTGGTAACCATAGGGGTATTTGCCTTCTTAGTGTGACTGGTAAAATATATGGTAGAATACTCATTGATAGGGTTAGGCATATGACAGAGGAGCTAGTTGGAGAAGAACAAGGGGGATTTAGGAAGGGAAAAGGGTGTGTAGATCAGATATTTGTTCTAAGATGTTTATAGGAGAAGTATCTAGAGAAGGGAAGGAAAGTGTATGCTGCCTTCATGGACTTGGAGAAAGCTTATGACAGAATAGATAGGCAAGGTATGTGGAAGGTATTAAGAATATATGGAGTGGAGGGGAAATTGTTGAGTGCTGTGAAGAGTATGTACGAGGGAGCTAGGGCTACGGTGCGAGTGGATGGTGAGCTGAGTGAGTTCTTTGATCTCAATGTGGGACTGAAACAGGGGTGTGTGATGTCTCCATGGCTGTTTAATATATATATATATGGATGGGGTTGTAAAGGAGGTGCAAGGTAGGGCAGTGGATGTGGGGGTTGCCCTAATGAATGAGGGTGAGATTTGGAAGCTTCCGGTGTTGCTGTTTGCTGATGATACAGTATTGTTGAGTGAAGATGAATGGGAGTTGCAAGGTTTGGTGAATGAATTTGGGACAGTGTGTAGGAGTAGACTGTAGCACCAGTCGAGCAGGGCAGTACTCCCGAGGTGGATGGAAAGCTGATGACAGGGAGTGCTGGAGCTCCCGTTTCATCAGCCCTCAGGACTAGTTCCTGACCATCCCCCTTTGCTGAACTTTTTCAGTGTCTCAGTTACACAGAGAGTAGGCCAGCATGCTCTCCAGTACAAATTTCTCTATCTATCTTCACCAAACTACATGCACAGTACACACTACACTTCTTATTCAAAATTTACCAAAATGGCGTCAATTCACCCAGCCTCGGAGTCCCCAGGGGGGGGGGACCATAAAATGGTCACTGCTCCTCTGAACTGTCTGCTTGCATTCCTCCACCTCTACGACGGGCGCGTAGCACCCGTCTGGCAGCAAACTCTCATCCCTTTTCTGTCCAACTCTCTAATGCAAGAGTTAACCGTTACTCCCAGTCTTTCATTCATGCAACAGGTCAGCTCTGGAACTGTCTCCCTCTGTCTGTATTTCCTGCTGCCTATGATCTCCAGTCTTTCAAACGCAGTGTGTCCAGGCATCTCAAAATGATCGGATCTTGAATTTGGCTCTCTATTGTATTTTGTTTTTCTCTTGGAGGGAACTGTTACTGCGGGCTCATGGCCTTTGGTTCCTTCTTCCTCGCATAAAAAAAAAAAAAAAAAAAAAAAAAAAGTAAAGTTATGGTGTTTGAGAGGAATGAAGTCACAGAGTGTGCAGTGAGGTTGGATGGTGAGGATATGGAGAATGTGAGTGCATTCAAGTACTTGGGTAGTGTGATGAGTAAGGATGGAACTTTGGGGGATGAAGTACGTGAAAGGGTACAGCAGGGAAGAAAGGTTGTTGGTACACTGAAAGCAGTGATGAGAAATAGGGAGGTGAGTATGGAAGTTAAGAAGTTACTGCATGATAGTATTGTGATCCCTACCCTGACGTATGGAAGCGAGGTGTGGACCTTGCAAGAGGGGAGCAAGTCAAGAGTGAGAGCAGTGGAAATGAGTTACTTGAGAGGAGCATGTGGAGTGACGTGGAGGGACAGGTTGACGAATGAAGAAGTGAAGGAACGTTGTGGGGTAGATGTGGATGTGGTTGAAAAGATTAGGAGAAATACACTGAGGTGGTTTGGACATGTGGAGAGAATGGAGAATGAAAGACTGACTAAGAGGGTGTATGTAGGTGAGGTGGAGGGAGGGAGAGGGAGGGGTAGACCGAGGATGAGGTGGAGGGATGGAGCTGAGAGGTATATGAGGGAGGGGGGGGTGAGTTGGAGGGAGGGGAGTCAAATGGTGGGTGACAGAGTGACTTGGAGGCGTTTTGTCTGCGGCCACCCTTTGCGGGATTAGGGCGTCGGGCTATAGATAGATAGATAGATAGATAGATCATTAGGTTCCAGAAGCTGGCCTAGATTAGTCAGCCTCTTGTGGATGTTATCGAAATTACCTTTATCATCGAGAATCAAGAACCCCCCTCTGGAAGGATCACGCCGCCTCTCATTGTTGCTGCTGCTGGTGCACTTCTACATGGCGTCCGATACCGAATACGTAAACACTCATTTTCTTCAATGTGGAAAAACAACTCCCAATGAATGGAGTGACAGCCAACTTTCATCACAGTGAGGGTACAGAGAACGGCTAAGCACAGTTGACCGCAGATGACATCGTTTAAATGCTGGATGCAGTAGACTAGGTAAAGAAGGTTACATTTAATATAGACTTCGAGTTCCAGAGGAGGAGTAACTCCAAAAGAGTCGAAGTAATAGCTCAGTGACTTGGAAGGTTTATAACAGAAGGTCCAATGATTTTCTGGATCCTTAATTGAAACGAGGTTCAGTATACCACTTTCTAGATCCTTTAGAAACGTTGGTAGGGTGTCCCTCATGTATACTCCCTAAAAAGGAGTATTGTTAAACTTATTTTCGCATCTTATCCATTTGTGCTTATGTTAGTAGTACAAAATTAAATGTTCTTCCATTCTTTCTCGGATCAGTCCTAAGGGATACAGGTAGATGATTAGCGGCATGATTTAATTTTTGGGCTTGATCTTGTGATAGGTATATTTTGTGCTCCATTTACAGTAAAGGAAAAACTGTTTATTATTGTATTTTCATTGAATATTCCCAACCGCAGAAGCATACCGTTAATGGGCTGTAATTCATTGAAGACAATCGTGTTGCCAGTATGCGTCTCTAAAAATAATAGACGATGTTGATCGAGAAGGGCATTCGGATCCGATGGGAGAATGATGGATGTACTACATCCTTCACCAGTCTTAAAGTATTGCGTGATAACAGGTAAGCTACTGTACTTCAACGTGTTCGACGCTTAAGGTCGAAATCATATATAGGCTTCATAATATTTATCCACATATTTTCTGTGTTTGGTTCAATATTACCACCTTATTTTAAGACTGGTTTTGTTTCCAGCATAATCTTCGTATAAATTTCATTGTCCTCATCTGATACCGGTCCAAGTTCTTTTAAGGTTAGTTTTCACAATCCTTCCGTGCCTTTATAAGTTGTATAATAAAAAATCACATTATTTTCAACAATATATTACTTCCATCTAGTGTGATTGTCCTCACTGGGATTTATATGACAGGGAAGATCATAATCCTTGGGATGTCCCCAAACTTTAAAGTGGTCTTGTGCTATCCTTCCCAACTTTGAAACCCGATCTAGTTGAGGCGAAGATAAAAATTGAGGTACTGTTGGAGGCTGAGTCTGTTGCGTTTGAGTGGCAGGGAGCTGAGGTTTTGGTGTCTGAATGGCAAGAAGCTGAGATTGTTGTGCTTGAATGGCAGGAAGCTGAGGTTGTGGTGCTTGAATGGAAGGAAGTTGAGGATGTGGTGCAAACAAATACCTAAAACAGCTTTGATCTGATTCTGATAAAATGGATATGTTTAGCATCACCCAAGGAGTTTATATTATTTTATTTTATTTAATTTTATTTTTTTTTTGTGAACAGTAGATTAGAGGTCAAAGTTACATGGGAGGATAAATTTGAAGTGCTTTTGTCTGATTTAGGTTATAAGAAGAACAAAGAGATTCGATACTGAGAACAAGAAATCAAAGATTAAGGTCTTAAAGAAGTGTCAATGGTCAAGGTCACTGGGCAAAGTTAACTAGAATAGGTTTGATCTGATGTGAGCCAAATTTGGTGGAAGGGTTAAGGATTAGGGAAGCATGAATTATTTCGATTTTAAGACTAATCAGTCTTAGGTCAAGGTCACAAGGCAAAGTAAAAAATTCAGCCCTTAGACCAGTTGGTGAGTGTGTGTGTGTGTGTGTGTGTGTGTGTGTGTGTGTGTGTGTGTGTGTGTGTGTGTGTGTGTGTGTGTGTGTGTGTGTGCGTGTGTGTGTCGCGCTCACTGAGTTCTTGTCTGGTATGGAATAAGTGTTGCACAAGCAAAATGCTAATGTCCATGTGTTATGACAATATGCAGGCAAATTACTAGAAAGTAAAGAGTGTTCATTACAAGTGGTATTCTGCAACTTTGTTATTCTTTCTCTTTCATTTTCCATTTCGTACACTTTCACGCCTAACCTTGCTTTTCCCACTGTCTCAGTCATGCAGTTCACTATCTTTAGTCTTAGTTTTGCACCCCACCCCATTTTACATCATACCTTATTTTCCTTGTTACATACACGATTTCCGCCTTGTTTCGTTCATCGTTGCATTCTTATACATTCCATAAAGCATAAATTTCTTACTGCAGTCCGTGTCAGATTTCCTGGTGATGCTGCCTCGCTTTCATTGAAAGTAATTGTTAAAGTAAGGGGAAAGGCACACTGCAGTTCTTCATATTTTACAGTTCATATTAGTCTTTATTTTTAGGATGAATCTTCAGTTATTAGAGGTGGATTTAGTCCACGAATTAATTTTGTATGTACTTGCTAATATCTAGGACTTGTGTTTCCGAGGTAGACGTGCAATACGGTGGAAATGCAGCTATGATTACATATATACGACACTACAGCGGCAACTTCGTGTGCCACTTCGACGTGTTCTACTACCCCTTCGACGTGCAGCAGTGTAGCGTTCTCGTGCAGCTAGCCTCCGTAAGTGAGAAGTTGGTCGCCATCACGCCATCCACTGCCAGGGTTGAAGTGGACGGCAAACACAAGTTCAACAGTTTCGTCATTAATAAATTCTTTATCAGGAGACGCAATAGCACGACTGGAGAGAGTCAATATGAGGTAAGACATAAATCTATGTTAAGCATAATTATTATCACCATCAAAAAAGAAGTGTGTATTGTGGGTAAAAGATGGAAGAACATAAGAGAGTATGGATCAGTTGGCTCAAGGATTGTGTGGGTAAGACTGAAAGTTGGAATACAAATGTGGGTGATTGTGTGCGTGTATGCACCAACGCAAGATCGTGCAAGTAGGGTGAGAGAAGAGTTCTGGACAAATGTGGAAGTGTGCATGGAAAAGTTTGGAAGGAATGAGAGAATGTTTTTGATTGGTGACATGAATGGTAAAGTTGGGAATGTGAAGGTGGATGGAATAGTTGGTGAGTGGGGTATGCCTGCTGAGATAGATGAGAATGGCAATGCGTTAGTGGACATTTGTGCAGGGAGGGGGTTGGTGATAGCCAATACCCTTTCAGGCACAAAATGATCCACAGGTATACATGGCGAGTGATGAGATGGGTGGGTGGTGAACTGAATGAAAGAAGGCAATGCTTGATTATGTGTGTGTGGATGAAAGGATGCGAAGATGTGTAATGGATGCAAGAGCTTATAGAGGTTGGGGGAGTGGACTTTCTGACCACTACTTGGTGGTGGCCAGAATCAAGATCTAAATAAGATGGAAAAATAGAAGAAGGGAAGGACGGGAGGAAGGAGTAGTTGCAAGGAGAGTGGAAAGGTTACAAGAGGATGAGAAAAAGGCAGAATATAAGAGAGAAGTGGAGGAACGATTGGGTAAATATGAACTGGAGCAGATGGGGGACGTGGAAGGTGTGTGCAGGATATTCACAGGAGAAATATGTGCCGCATGTGATGTGGTGTGTGTGGGGTGAAGAGAAGACGGAGGGGGGTGCAAGGAACATCACAGTGGAATGAAGAGGTGAGACAGGCTGTGGCACAAAAGAAGAAAGCATACAATGAATGGATGAGAAATAGGGGTGTGGAAGAAGTTGAGAGGTGGAAGAGAGAGTTATATGTAGAAAGGAGGAGAGAGCTGAAAAGATTAGTAAGAGAGAGTAAGAAGAGAGTGGATGAGGAACTTGGAAGGAATTTGAGTGTAAAATGGAGAAACTGTAAGAAAATGCTCTGGAAAGAGGTGAAGAGAGTAAGACAGGGTGGCAGTGAAGTTAGTAGGGGAGTGAAAGATAAAAATGGTAGATTACCAGTGGAGAAGGAAGAAAAAGTGAGCAGATGGAGAGAACACTTTTAGGAATTGCTGAACATAGAGAATGGAAGTAGTGCGAGTATAAGTGCCTTGCGAATGGCTGGGAGAAGGAGGGAGGTGAGAAGACAGGAACACATCAGTAGGACAGAAGTTGTGGAAGCAATAAAGAAAGTCAAACTGGGGAAAGCCCCAGGAATTGATGGAGTGTGTGGTGAAATGCTGAAGCATGGGGAAGAGATAGTAGTAGAATGGATGTGAAAGATGTGCAGATTGGCTTGGGAGGAAGATAGAGTCCCGGAGGATTGGAAGTTAAGTATAATTATTCCCTTGTACAAAGGAAAAGGGGAAAAAGAAGTGTGTGGTAATCATAGGGGCATTCGTCTTCTTAGTGTAATACGAAAAGTGTATGGTACGATACTTATTGACAGAGTTAGGGAAATAACAGAGGAATTAGTTGGAGAAGAACAGGGAGGCTTTAGGAAGGGAAAAGGTTGTGTATATCAGATATTCCATTCTCAGATCTTTAGTGGAAGAGTTTCTAGAGAATGGAAAGAAGTTGTATGCGGCCTTCATGGATTTGGAGAAAGCATATGACAGGGTGGATAGACAAGGATTGTGAAAAGTTTTAAAAATATATGGAGTAGATGGGAAGTTGTTGAATGCTGTGAAGAGTATGTATGATGGTGCTAAGGCTGCAGTGCATGTGGATGGTGAACTGAGTGTATTTTTCTCTTTGAAGGTTGGGTTGAAACCAGGATGTGTCATGTCTCCATGGTTGTTCAATCTGTACATGGATGGGGTAATAAAAGAGATACAAGGTAGGGCAGTGGATGCTGGAATGGTCCAAGTGAGAGAGGGTAGTGTTTGAAAACTCCCTTTACAGTTGTTTATAGGTGATAATGTGTTGTTAAGTGAAGACGAAGGGGAGCTGCAAGGCTTGGTGGATGAGTTTGGGAGAGTGTGTAAGAAACGGAATCTAAAGGTGAATGTAGGGAAGAGTAAAGTGATGGTCTCTGAGAGAGGTAATGCCAGTGAATGTACAGTGAGGTTGGATGGTGGGGAAATGGAAAATGTGAGTACTTTTAAGTACTTGAGGAGTATATGAGTAAGGATGGAAGTTTGAAGGGTGAAGTGCTTGAAAGGGTACAACAAGGAAGAAAGGTTGCTGGTTCCTTGAAAGCAGTAATAAGAAACAGGGAAGTGAGCATGGAAATGAAAAAGTTACTTCATGACAGTATTGTGATACCAACTCTAACGTATGGAAGCGTTAGTGGACATTTGTCCACGTTGGTGGAAGGACACAAGTCAAGAGTGAGAGCAGTGGAAATAAGTTATTTAAGAGGAGCCTGTTGAGTCACATGGAGAGACAGGCTGACAAATGAGGAAGTGAAGGAGCTTTGTGGTGTGGATGTGGATGTGATAGGAAGCGTTAGGAGGAACACACTTAGGTGGTTTGGCCATGTGGAGAGGATGGAGGGTGAGAGACTAACGAGGAGAGTGTATGTGAGTGCGGTGAAGAGGGGGAGAGGGAGGGAGAGACCGAGGATGAAATGGCGGGATGGAGTGGAGAGGTATATGTGAGAGAGGTGTGTGAACTGGGAGCAGGGCAATGATGGGGGGGGGACAGGGCGACGTGGAGGCGATTTGTTTGTGGCCACCCATACTGGATTAAGGCATCTGGCAATAGATAGAGATAAATCATCATTAACGGCTTGAGCCAGTCCTCTACAAGACGAAGTCGTCTCCAGACTTATCGGTATTAGCTTGTTCCATCCATACCCAGCAAGTCTCTGGGTATCATCTGTCCATCTAGTTTTCTCTCTGCCTTGCCCCCAGAATATTATTAATCATTTAAACATTTGGATTTGCATATACATCAATATTTTATCATAAATGTTAAAATATTAATTTAAGATACCAACTACTGTAGAGAAAGCAGTTATTTCCTGTTATTTTAATCAGAAATTGTTATATTAGGATTTTCCTAGTCTATTGGGGTTCTTCTAAACAGGGAGGAACACCAGTGCAGGTCTTGATACACCTTAAGAGTACAGGGTAAACACAGAATCTCCAGATGGCAAGGCGAAAGATTTATTGTTTCACGAGCCTTTGTACACAGCTTTACATCTGAGATCGTGAGATCTATCTGTAGGAAATGGTCAGCTGGGGCAAAGGGGAATTAGGGAGGGGAAATCTGGAAAGACATGCCCCGGATATGACACTTAAACTCGTTGCAGGGGTATTCTCTGGAAAAGGAAGGGGGCTGGGGTTTAGCTCTACAGTACGTCTGTATGGGTGTTGTATTGTAGTGAATTAGTGGTGATAAGGCTAAGAGGGATATAGGCTACGACCCTGGCTCTGGAAAAGTGGAGGCCCGATGTCTTGCTCTTTCTCCCTCTTGGACTGGCGATAGGGTTGTGTGGTTTGTGCCTAGAGTGGATCTAGCAGTGAAGTTAGAAGGGACCCGGGACAGCTGGGACAAGTTTATGTTACCAAGCCTGGGATTCCATTTCCAAGGGTAGAAGGACGGTGGCTGAATCGGTAGAGAGGAGGTCTGAAGTCCTAATGGACCCAGGATCGAACCCCGGCTGGGGCAGGGAACAGTTTAAGAATTTGATTTTCCTAAAAGCAGACTTTCCAGATCTACCAGATGACCCGCCGACATGTCATAAAAATACCTCCACAATACCAATGAACCAGTCCTGTATGAGACAGCCCTAGAATGTATTCAATATGGACGGTGGGTGTTAGCGCCGAAGTGGTGACATGTGGAGGTGTAGGAGGACTACTGGGCCTTGGGATAGGTCACTGCCCCCGGGAAATAGGCCCTGAAGCCTTTGCCCAGAGTAGGACACGTAAAAAAAAAAAAAACTGTGGGATGGGATGTGTGTGTATGTGTGGGGGGCTTGCTCCAGCTTCAGCGTCACATGGGGGAAGCCTGCCAGGGTCTGGGGAGTGTGTCATCTGGCACTCCTTCTGCATTGCCAAACCCCCTCTAGCAATCTCGGGGGTGTCGCATCTAGCAAGCACACTAGAACACTGAAACTCCTTCTGCATTGCCAATCTAGCAAGCTCTGGGGTGCCTTATCTAGCAAGCACACTGGAACACTGGAACTCCTTCTGCATTGTCAAGCAGCATCCAGCAAGCCTAGTTGTGCTGCCTCTAGCAAGCACTAAGATGATGAGCCCTCGTCACTGCTGGTACTGGTGGCTCGATTGATGATAGGGGTGATGTGGCAGTTTCAGGCTGGGGAACTTCTGGCCATGGGGCGCACCAGCTCTTGTGTCCTTCTTGGGCGGACACTCGTATCCCTGAGATTTGTGGGTGGCTTCTCAGAGTGCACGTATTTTCTCCTGACCGCTTTTGAGGCGGATCTGCTGTTGATCTTTTGACCTGTCGTGTTCGGGCCCCGGGTATTTTATCACCCCCGTCGTTTTGTAAGGCACGTCCTCGAGGCAGGAGGTCGAATATTTGTTCTTGGCTGGTGACAGTGGTTGCTCTGAGCTTGTGGAGGAGGCAGTACCAGGAGCGGGAGCGCTCATTGGGTTCTCTGGTTGGGTCTGCAATGAGGATGAAGGAGCTGGCGTGGGGATACCCTGACTAACAACCGGGGCAAGTGTTGGAGCTTCTGAAATCTTATTTGCTGCCCATCTTGTAAGACCCAGAAGGCATACTGGGCAAACATGTTGACTTGGTTCGGCTGCGATTGGAGTGAAGAGATGGTGGCGATGGTAGTGGGTGTAGTCATGGCAGGGAGTCAGATGGTGACCTTTGACTCGGGGAATGACTTGTCATCCGTGGAAGCGGACTCAAATGTACTGCTGCGAGGAGGGGAGGCATTGGCGTAGTAGGGTGGGTGTGAGTATGTGTTTGTGATAGACTGGATATTGGCGGGTTGTTGTGTTGTGTGGGGTGGGGGAGTGGTGCCGTGGGTGGGGTTGCAGGGTGTGGTGGTGTTGTGGGGCTGTATCTATCTGGAGGTCACGATTGCCAGCCCGATCTGGTGAAGACTGGAATGCGACTCCATCCACTGATCAAACGGGAGAAGGAGGATGTGGAGCTTGAGGTTGAGTTGTGGCTATGAACGGGGGGGGGGGGAGGAGATGGGACTGAAGAAGGCTGTGTGGGCCATGAGGAGGCAGGTGAGGTGGAACTTGTGGTGAGGGAGGGGAGAGAATCCCTGGATGGAAGCACAGAGTGGGGTGGAGTGGTGGAGTTGAGACAAGGATGAGGCGGTGCTGGGGGGGCTAGGGAAAGGGTGGGTTGGGGGGTGACTTTGGGGGAAAGATGGGATGAGGGAGTGGTTTTGGGGGAGAGATGCGGTGAGGGGGTAGTTAGTGGGGAGTGTGGGGTTGGGGATCTGGTGCTGGTTGGTGTGGGTGAGTGGCTGGGGTTTTGTGGAATCGAATACCTGGCTGGGGGAGAGGTAGAGGCAGGCAGCGACCTCAGTGGCAGGGGAGTCAAAGGACTAGATGTCGGCGGAGCAGATGGGCTGGGCGGGGAGGGTCAGGGTGAAAAATTGAGTGGGGGTGTGGGGATCAGGGTTGGTTGCCAATGGTGTTGGGTGACATGGGGGGTTTTTCATTTTGCTAGGTTTGTGTTGGTCTGGGCATTCGGGAGTGGGTTGTATCGTCTTACATGCTGCTTGTGGTAGACCTTGGCTTTGCCATGAAAGTCAGCGATGACCTGGTAGCAATTCGGCACGTGTGTATCTCCAAAAGGGCCCAAGAATTTCGTTTGCAACTTGTGGTCAAGGGACAATGTAGCAACCATGATTCTCTGGCCTACTTGACAGGGGTTGTCTGGTGGAGTCTCATCCTTCAGTAGTTCCTGGCATGATCGTGTGTGGTGGATCCGGTTCTTGAGGTGCGAGAGTGGATCTCAGGTGGTGAAGCTGGTAAGCGGCAGGGCTAAGTGCTGAAATGGGAGTAGTAGCAGAAGCTTTCCAAAGATGCGCTCATGGGGTGTGATACCATCTGCTCGGGGGCAGGTGTTCATCCCTCGTTGTATGATTTTCATTTGGGAGGGGCAGTCCTTGGTATCCAGGGCTACCAGCTGTGTCCAGAGTTGGTTAATAAAGCTCCGGCAGCTTTTCTCGCAGATGGCATTTCCCTGGGGGTGGTAAGGAGAGGAGAAGAGTACCCAAACAGCTGGAACAGTTTTTCATTAGACTTGGCTGGAGAATTCTAGGGGTGTTATCCGAATGGAGGGCCTGTGGAAGGCAGAAGTAAGGAAATACATCAGTGATGAGAGCCTCCATGGCTGCCGTAGCAGAGTGTGACTTGATGGGGCAGGCAACTAGAAAGTAGGATTGGTGTCTACAAAGGTAATTAGAAATCAGACTGCAACTGCCAGGGTCGGGTGGCTGTTAAGTGCCCAGTGGGTCCTGGGGTTCGAGAGATGTCCTTCCCTAGGGCACAGGCCCTACAAGCTTCTATGACTCGTTTGGCGGCAGCTGAAGGATGTGGCATCCAACAGATGTCTCTAAACAACTTTTGCTGCCAGAGGTGGATCCCATTCCCGTGGTGAAGGTGGGTCAAGAGGTCACCCACTTCTTCAAGTTCTCAATGACATACCAGAAGGGGTATAAAGGTGGTCTCTTACCCTCACCAGCTTGGTAAAGATATGGTGGGCATCCAAGCCGGGTTTTGGCTAGTCTCCCACTGTTGGATTAGGGTGTTCTGTGGTGTGCTGTCTCATTTTCTGCTTTAAAAGGAGCGAATTAAGGGGAAACCTCGATTAGGTGTTGGCTTTAATGCGCTTTCCCAACTGGGCCATGGGCGTATCGAAGGGGGGGGAGAGGAGGCGGCCGCCCCCACCTTGAAGGTCTTGAAATCGTTTGGAACTAGAAAAAAATAATAATTAATCTTTAAAAATAAATAAAAAATCTTTATATCTATCTATCTATCTATCTATCTGTATATATATATATATATATAGAGAGAGAGAGAGAGAGAGCGAATCGAGCTGAGTCAGCATCATGCAAACTTGATTTTGGATCGGTTCTCAAAGAAAAAAGCAAGAAGACTGAGTCTCCACTAATGAATATACATTACTGTCATGGCATGCAAAATTGCTGATTGCATACTTATGTAACTAGAATTGGTGTTTTTATTTTCATTTTAATTGATGTAGCGGATATAGAGTACCAGTATGAATGAAAATACAATTGTCTGAGTTCGACATTATCTTATTCTTTTGTTACTCAGTGTTTCCTTCTAATTAAATTAATCAGAACTATGATTTCTTAAGCAATATTTGTTCAAAGTATGAAAACGATCAGCTCGAATGAGTGTAAAGCTTTTATCGCCTGTGATCAAAGTAAAAATCAGGTGTATCTATCTATCTATCTATCTATCTATCTATATATATATATATATATTAGTTAGTTTAAAATATTTGTTTTCTTAGAACAGTCAGTTAAAAATAGCAGACATGTCTAAGTAATTTAACATATTTTAAAGGTTTACCCTATTAGTTTTACGAAGTAGATAGAATTCCAATGCATGGCACATTATATTCATAGATGATGTATGGGCTGTGGAAGTGGTTCTTAATGTATTATATGATACTTGAGTCTTCAGGTACCAAGAGATTTGTGAAATATTGGAAAATATATTGCTTTCCTTTAGAACACAGTAAAATGTTTTTATCACCTTTTGTTAGATTAATTTTGACATTTCCAGGCTCCTACTACATTATCTAGGATTATTATGCTCTCAGAGGCGAGGGAAATGCATATGAGACTCCCAGATGCATTACTGTTCTTTTATTCCACAAGGATCATTACAAAAGCTCCTTTTGTCAGCCAAAAGAATTTTCTTGCTCTATTTTTCGCCCTTTTCACAGTAATGAGTTATCATCTAAATATTCTAATACATACCTTCATAGGCCTCAGAAAGCCCCGTAAAAGTACTTATTTTTCAAAAATTTTCCTGGGGAGGCTCACACCGCCCCCCCAGACCCCCCAGCTGCAGAGGCTCGCTTTGATCACCTACCACCACCTTTTTCAAGAATCTATAGACATCTTTCTCCTGCCCCCCATCTCCATCTCCATTCTGAACTTTCAGGCCACGCCCCTGAACTGGGCCAGCAGTACCCAGTGTGGTCTATCTGCTATATGCTCTGCCCCTGACTTCCTTCTCTTTCATCACCTACCAGGTGTCATCATCAGCGATTCCTGAGCTGCCTTTGCCTTACTTCGCCCCTCCCCACCCGCCATCCCTCCCCTCTCTTCGCCTCCCTCTACTCTCACCTCCATCAGGCTCATGCTCTCGGTCTCAGGGATTCTTTTATTTGGATCCCAGCCCATGTTGGTCACATCTGTCACGACCAGGCTGATCGCCTGGCCCGAGTTGCCTGTAACCTACCCCTAGGTGCCATTCGCCTCCCTGTGTCCACGACAATTGTCCGGCTAATCCTTCCCGAGGAGTCCAGGGAGGACCTAGCCCTGAGTACCGATGTTGAAGGTCCAACTAGTGACACCATCCAGCATTATGACACCCACCGTGGCGTGAGACACACATATTGCAAGCACCCCACCCACATCTGCCGCTGTGATGTGGCATTCGCCTGGGGTATCGCTCCCCAGGGGAAATCACCGGACGACCAACCGCCAACAGGCCATGTAAACTCTGTCACAGTCCAGTGGATGAAGCATTATTCCATCATATAATTAACTGCCCAGTTATTGCCCTCTTCAGACCCCCTGGACTCTTCTTTTCTGCTTTGTGTACATACTTCATCACACATGTTGATGTACTCGAGGACAATCTCATCCTTCATCCCGACTTCCTTTCATTGTAATGCCCTGACACTAGGACAGTGATGGGACATTTTTGTATACACACACACACACACACACAGACATATATATATATATATATATATATATATATATATATATATATATATATATATATATATATATACCTAGGCTGCTTCCCCCAAGAAAAGGGAGGTAGCCGAGACAGGACGACTCACTCTCCATTTACTCATCCATTCAAACACATTCATTCGGTGCACTCTTAACCCTTAATTAAGCACCAAAAGGGATAAGATAAAGTTTGCAAGAAAACTAACTAAACTTTCCTGTACACTATAACATACACAACAAAGAAGAAACCAGGGTTCGTTTTACAAAAGGGAGGATTCATATAGGCCTCAGGATACAAATATAAAACAAGTTATTTCTTACCTAATCAGAATACACTGAGTGGAGGCTAAGTACTCACAAAGCTCGAGGAAACGTGGAGACTTCGAAGGTTAAATCCAGATATAAATGACCCACTAGTGTAAATGGAGGAGTGAACCAAAAATGAGAAATGGTACACAAACACTGTGTTTTGTAATCAAAGTCACATATTGAGTAGTGTTGGGGAAAAGTGCAACACAATGTGACAAAAGTTTAACGTGACAGTAAATGCGTACAAATGTGTACAAAAATATGTGTACAAAATGAGACTAAATGTGTGTCCGTACAAAGAGACAAAATGTGTACAGGGATGTGTGTACAAAATGAGACAAAATTGTGTACAGGGATGTGTGTACAAAATGAGACAAAATTGTGTACAGGGATGTGTGTACAAAAAGAGACAAAATGTGTCTCTTCACATTTTCCTGGACCTTATAAAGGAGACTTACTCCGCCTTTCTCAGCTAATTAACCACTAGGCTGTCTTAAAAATAATCTCTGTCCATACAGACACAACAGAGGCACCTGATACCAATGAAGGCCTCATACACTCCACACAGAACTAATTGCGTGCCATCAAGAATGTGATGAAAGCGCCATTTAGGCTTCTAATTGGCAAACATCCCTACTTTGCTTCTCCCACATTATGTCACACCCACAGTTCAAGGACAAGAGGAACTTTCTGCGTAATTTGTGAGAAAAACATCTGGTGTGTTATCAGTTGAGAAGGCAAAAATTGACCGCTGGGTAAATAAACGTGGGGACTAGGGTTACCCTTACAGCCCGCAAAACTGATAAGAAAAAAGATTTATGTTCTTAACGGTTCCCTTCTCTCTGCTTTCATTATCATCTTATCTTCTATTTCACCCATTCACTACTGGGGTAACTACGCCAGTGACACCTCCCTTCCTGAGTGAAGAAATTTCCCAAGAGGAAATTTCTGGATACTGTACAATCAAGTTCTGGACAGGTAAAATAGTAAAACATTACTAACACCTTTTACATGTCTTACATCAAGGGAGTATGCTTGCAAAAATAGGGCCCAGTGGGTCAATCTAAGATTTTTGTCCTTAAATCGGGACAAAAATTTCAGAGGGTGGTGATCAGTGTACACTACAACATCACCTGACCCTGGAGCAACATATACAGAGAAGTGTTGAAGAGCAAGTATGAGTGCAAGGAGTTCTTTCTCAATAGTTGAATAATTTCTCTGGGTCTTATTGAACACTTTGCTAAAATAGCACACAGGCATCTCAAAGCCTTCATCATTATCCAGAAGCAAAACTGTGCCGGCCCCTAGGCCACTGGCATCAACAGCTAATTTAAAGGGTTGATCAAAATTGGGAGCTTGGAGCACTGGGTGACTTGACAAGATGGCTTTGACTCTAGAACAGGCTTCCTCACATTCTGGCTTCCACTCATACTTGACTCCTTTTCTTAACAAATCAGTGAGGGGAGCTACAAGATCAGAGAAGTTCAGGACAAAACGTCTGTAGTACCCTACCATACCCAAGAATCGTTGCAACTCTCTCTTATTTTTGAGTTGGGGGGAATTGACTATGGCCTGAACTTTAACATCAGGTGGACTCACTTGGCTTAAACCTAGGTACTGCACTCAAGCCCTCACAAATTCACAATTAGCTAAATTAAGCACTAAATTAGCAGAGGACAGTCTCTGAAACAAGGCATCAAGTTGGCTCAAGTGTTGTTCCCAGGTGTTGCTAAAAATAACATCGTCATAGGTAACACAGTTCTCAACATCCTTGGTGAGATCATTCATCAGCCTTTGGAAGGTGGCAGGAGCATTTTTCATACCATAGGGCATGACATTACATTTATAAGTCCTGCCACCGACCACGAAACAGGAAATTTCTTGGGCCCTTTCTGTGAGTGGGACTTGCCAATATCCCTTCATCAAATCTAATTTTGTGATAAACTTAGCACTGCCTATCGCGTCCACACAATCATCTACTCTAGAAAGTGGGTAAATATCAGTCTTGGTAAGGGAGTTGACTTTACGATAATCAATACAAAAGCGATGTGACCCATCGGGTTTTGGAACCACTATGACCAGGGAACACCACTCACTTTGACAGGACTCGATTAACCCCTGCTGCAACATGTAGTTCAGCTCCTCTCGAATGATGGTCTGCTTCTGAGGACTAGCCTGGTAGGGGGACTGCTTTACAGGGCTGGCATCTCCAATGTCCTCATCATGCTGTGCCACTTCCGTCCGTCCTGGGGTGTCCCAGAAGACATCAGGGAACTTCCTGAGAAGGGCAGCAAGCTCAGCACACCGCTCTGCAGTCAAGTGGGAAAGTTTATCAGTCAGTGTACTCTAAGCTTCCTGGTTTTCTCTCCAACTGGTCACCTGGTCCAAAGTCAAAGGGCATCCCTCGTCCTCTGCCAACTCGACAGCCGACACCATGCATGCGGCACTAGGGGGGTCTGCAAACTCGACAGCTGACACCACGCATGCAGCACTAGGGGGGTCCATGTCTCGCCATATTTATATGGCACAATCTTCATTCCTTCCTCCAGTCTGGGGTTAAAATGACATACTTTACTTCACCTACCCTCTTTTCCACTAGATAAGGGCCTGCAAAACTTGCCTGCAGAGGCTGACCATGAATGGGAAGCTAGACAAGAACTTGATTGCCTGGGCGAAACACTCTGTGACTAACTTTCTTAGAGTGGTCATACCACCTCTTCATCTTCTCCTGAGAGGACTCCAAGTGTGCCCTGGCTACTTCCATACAATAGGCCAGTCTTTCTTTAAATTTTGGCACATAGTCTAGCAAGTTAATTTGGTCATCATCCTCGACCAATTGTTCTTTGAAAAGTTTAAGAGGACCTCTTACTTCATGGCCAAAGATTAACTGAAATAGGGAGTAGCTCAAGGACTCGCTCGGTGCCTCTCTGGTTGCAAAAAGTAGGAAAGGCAAACACTTGTCCCATTCCTTTTCATCAACACATAGTTTTCTAAGCATACTTTTCAAAGTTTGATGGTACCTCTCTAATGCACCTTGACTCTGAGGATGATATGCTGAGGAAGTGATCTGTGAGATTCCTAACTCCTTAAGGGTTTGTCTGAACAGTTTGGAATTAAAATTGCTGCCTTGATCCGACTGCACTTCTTTAGCCCCTAAACTGCGGGGTTGATTTTGCCTGACTTGCGTGTCTTGCGGGTATATTCGCGCTCCGACAGACTCTCTAAAAATATTTGCCAAAAATCAATTATTAGTCCTAGAATATTATAATTAAATATGCATATGGCACATACCTTCAGCTTTCTCCTGGGATGTTTGTTGAGCCTTCGTCGAGTACCGTAGGACTTGTGGAGACCTCTGAAGTTGGGTAACGAAGTCTCCACTTTACACTTCCCAGCAACCCGTAATATGATTACCACAGCCTGATATTATCACTAGAAACACTATTCTATGATTCTCAAATAGTTTGAATCCATACTCCAAAAAAAAAAAAAAAAAAAACGGTGAAAGCAATGAAAATTACGAGCGCGTATGACCTTCCCACTTGACATTGTTCACAACTCGTGTTCTGTCATTTATTATTCATAAAAACACTCACAGTTTATATTTCTATTACTATATAACATATATATCTACAGTCTTTATCCATAAGTTTCCTTCAGTAATAGTAGTTTATTGTCACTGTAGGCATTCAATTTCTCTTTCAGTAAAATACGTAGCATTCACTTTCTCGTCCTGTATACTAGCGTTGAGAGTGAATCTGTCACTTTCATTTTCACTGTCATAACTCATAGTATTCATACATGCTAGAGTGAAACTTTCATTTTCATTACTCCTAGTATATATACTCGATTCTTATATTACTACTCATTTACATTTCTATTTACATTCTCTATTTTCTTTACATTATTTCTATTTCTATTTTATTTACAGTGTGTCATGCAGTCACCTGCAGTAACTTATAAAACTATTTTCCACTGTTCACTTATATTTACATTCATTGCTTTCACCTGCTGTTTACACATTATTTACATTTCCGCTTGCACTGTGTTACTCACCAAATGGATTGTAGTCTCTCTATCATTTTCATTGACAAATTAGCCAGGTCACATTCCACAGTCACTTACCCCTTTACCTCTTTCCACACAAGGTTTAGTAGGGGGTAGAGGTCACAGGGCCCTTTGCATGGGGCTAAAAAGTGGCATAATTGGGCAGGCGCGAATCAGACGTGCTTTCACCTTGAAAGACAACAGTAAACTGAATACAGTGTGGTGGCCTGCCTGCCTAGGGGAAGTGCAATGCTGCCAATGTCAGTGGGGTGAAAGCTGCTAATATATACGCTATGAAATGATTGGCAGGAAATCTAGACAATACATAATAAATTAGACAGTTCCAGGTGAATGTAAATATCACTTAGGCTTCTCCCTTCCTTTCTTATATATATTTTTATTATGAGAATAGATTATACGGCATATTTCAAGGGGAAATAAACAGCGTAAATTAGTGAACGAGTGCACGTGAGGTGTTGTCAGGTGATAATTAGCCAATTCCAGGTGTATGGCACTATCACTTACCTTATTTCTTTCTTGTATATATATATGATTTGGTATAAGAATAGGGCATAGGGCTTATTTCAATGGATGAAATCAGTGGAAAAATCCAGGGAAGATTTACTTAGCGTAGCACGGCTGGGCAGGTGAGAAGAGAGGGTAATGGAGGGGAGGTAGGGAGGGGAGTCAAGAACTGGGAGAAATGGCTAAATTGTCAACAATGGATGAGAGTACAGATGAGATTAGGAGTGCTGACTAGTGTTGGACATTGGCAGTACTGATAGATGATACAAGCCACCACTTGAAAGTCCGGGTGAATTCAAAATAACACAGAATCACAAGAGTGACGCCCCGCGGTATGATCCCTTGCTTCCAAGCGTCACAAAAGTGACGCCCCGCGGTTAAGGGGTTAGGGAGACCAAAACGGGTAAAGAAGGTTAGCATCTCCTTTAAACCAATTTAGCTGAAATATTCCTCAAGGGAATGGCTTCAGGATATCTAGTGGCCATGTCTAACATTGGGAGGATGTACTGGTGGCCTTAAGAGGTCTTAGGCAAAGGGCCAACAACGTCCACAAGGGCTCTAGTGAATGGGGCCTCAAACACAGGTAGAGGAATCAAAGAGCCGCAGGGATGGGCTTATTGCTCTTACCAACTAGCTGACAGGTGTGACATGACCTACAGAACTGGGAGACATCTCGACGGATTCCAGGCCAGTAAAAATGCTGGCAGATGCGGGAAAGAATCTTCCTCACCCCTAAGTGACCTGCTAAAGAAGAGTCATGAGCAATGGACATAATTTTTTGCCTATAGGGTCTTGGAACCACAACCTGATGACCAGTCTCCCACTCGTTATCACGAGCAACACTAGGAGGTCTCTATCTTCTCATTAACACATTATTTGGCCTTAAATAATAACACTCTGTCAGGTCAGACTCACATTCATCTTCCCTAACTGCTGAGTCAATTAAAGTGGCAATCTCTGGATCAGATCTTTGCATATCAGCTAACTTTCCACTTGCATCAGTCTGAAGAGAATCATCAACCTCTGAGTCATTTAACTGGGCAAAAAAGGTATCACCAAGCCCAATATCATCATCAGCATTGCCAGTGCCATTACTGTCAACATTCTCATGGCTGGCTTTTGCCGTCATAGCTCTAGTTACAGCACATGCGGGAAACAATTTAGGACATGTATCTTCCAACTCTTTAGCCCTATCCTCACTCAGGGGAGTTTTTGACACGCAGGGAACAGCACTCACCTGTCCTCCCACCAGGTCAGTACCCAAAAGGAAAGTGACCCCTTGTACAGGAAGCTGGTCAACAACACCCACATGCACTGAACCAGTAACTAACTCTGGCTGGAGCTTCACCTCAACTAGGGGAACAGATACAAACTCAGCTATACCCTGCAACAAGACACATTCATTAGGGTCAGCTACATCAACAATCCCCTTCAACATTAGTGACTGTGAAGCTCCTGTGTCTCTAAGTATGGTGACTTCCTTACCACCTTTTCCATCGACTGAAACTAACCCCTTAGAAATAAAGTTAGCAAATAAATGACCTGGGGAGTCACTTTGAGTACTGCTTGGGGGAGGACACGCTGATGGAGTCTTATTACCACTCTCACCTGAACCTGACGACTGCACTGCTCCGGTCTTACTAGTGTCTAATAGTGGCTCTACAAAAGTCTGTCTATCCACCACTGACGACTCCACTATGACCTTATCAACAATATGCACCTGTTGGGGTTGTGTCTGACTACCACTAACAATATCTGTGGGTGGCTGCTCTCTGTTGGTGTCAAAAGATCCTCAAGAGTTTACCAAAGTATTATAGGTCTTATTAAGGGGCTTTTCCCTCGTTTTTTCCAGCACCAATCCTCGAAGTGCCCCGTTTTCTGGCAATACGGGCAAAACCTGACACTTTTTCTTGACCCTCTGGCAACACTGTCCTCACTTACTTTCGTATAACTAACATGCTCTGGAGTTGCAGTGTTCCCTGTTATGCTGGTGTTTTTAGGGCGACTTCTCGTCGTAAAAACACTAGCTACTGAAGCGGGGTCCTCTTTCTAGACCGGAAGTAAAGCACCAACAAAGGAACAGGACATAAAAACCAGGCAGTATACCTTAACACATCTGTTACCTTAATTCTAACCGTAACAATACACGTAGAGTGATATTTGAGATACAGAGGAACAGAGACACAGAGTTAATATTCAGCACCACAAAACAGAGTTACACTTAACACACACTACAATGTTCATACAGGGAGATCGTGAATTATCTATAGTATTGTTTATACGTTGCTTTGACGCAGAATATAAATAGAATTGTTCACATAGGGAATAAACAAGACTGGGAGTCTGTATGGGAAATATTACTATAAATGAGGTAGGGTGCGGATAGCGACACTCGACATTGTCACCTTGTCACGGAGACACTCACACTCAGGCTTTTGACTGGCCCGCGCATCCTTACCTCAGGTGTTCACAGAAAACTCTCTAACTCTCTTACGTGGGGGGACTGGGATAATTACAACAAAGTTCATTCTCTGCCCTGCCAACACTAAGTTCTTGTGGGCTGCTATCGACTACATTGTTCTTCACTTAGTCACTGTGCACTGTTCATTTTCCCGAGTTGTTCTTGACACGGGGGGGGGGGAAGAGTCACTGTTTTCCTATATCTCCTGGGTAATGTTCGCTCTAGGTCGCACTCGAAGGTTAGGTGCAGGGAGGCTCTCCCGTCTGGGGGCCTTGACCCGGGAGGCAGCCCTCATGCTAGGGCCGCGTCGGTGGGGTGCAGGGAGGCCCTCTGGTCTGGGGGCCTCGACCTGATAGGTGGCCCTCGGGACTGGGACCAAACAGCCGGAGTAATCGGGCCTGTCGTCTTTGGCTCCGTGGAGTGAGGGAGCCCGGATCGCCTTCGTCAAGAGTTGGAGAGTGTGGCCTGGGTGTCCTGGGACTGCGGTCACCAAGGGGAAGAGGCGCCGTCAGGACTGGGCTGCAGCAGCGTCTCCTACGGGGCTCGGACAGGAACAAGGAACTCCCGGGCGTAGGCGGTAAGTCCGATATTGGGCCTTGCCACCACTCTAGTGTCTCCTCCGGGGCTATATTCCCAGGTGGTGACGAAGGGCTCCCACAAGGGAAAGAGGCTGGAGAAGGACTCACGTCACTCGTGTCCTCTCTAGTACGTCCTGAGGCCGGAGCCTTGGGTCGCCTTACCCTGGTACGTACTCTGGCTGTAGCCGTGGACTTGCCCGGCGTACGAGGAACACCTGCAGGGCGTACTAGGCCGTCCCTTCGCCGCGTATCTAGACTGTCGGCGTGGTGTTGCTCCCGTAGTAGGGGACAAGCCGTAACGAGGGGCACAGAGGCCACACTTTCTCCAATATGGACTGAAACTACCTTCAGGGGCTTCTCTACCCTGGTACGTGCCCCGGCCGGAGCCGAGTGCCTACCCGTTTTACTGAGAACACCTGCAGGGCGTACTAGGCCGTCCCCTCGCCGCGTATATGGACCGTCGGCGCGGTGTTGCTCCCGTAATAGGGAAGGGCTACACGTACGGTAGCAGGGGCTCTTTACCCTGGTCCGTACTCTGGCCGTAGCCGGAAGCTGATCTGTCCGATCAGGAACAACTGACGGGCGTACTAGGCCGTCCCTTCCCCGATGCATATATGGAGCGTCGGCGTTTAGTTGCTCCTGTAGGGGAGAACAGCAAGAGAGGGATGCACTGGGGCAACTCTCTCTCTCTCTGGTGTACTAAGGCCGGAGCCTTGGGTCGCCTTACCCTTCGTACACTTTGTAAGGCCGTAGCCTTGGGCCTCCTGCCCTTGGGCCTCCTGCCCTAGAGGGTGTAACAAAGCCGTCAATATGGTGTTACCTGGTACTGAAACTGGTTCAGTCCCACCCCTATTCTGAAGACCATTGCTCCGCCCGCAATGTAGTCTCCTTTCCCTGATCACCTGGGGTTGGGGCAATTGCGGGGAACAAGGGCCCAGGATCGTGATGTCCTGGTGACCCTCTTGAACGGGGTCACTAACCCCACCGTTGTGTCCTCCCGGGGTGGTGGTGCGGTGGCAGTCCGGTGGTGGGGTGGGTGGTGGTGAGGTGGGAGGTTTGGCGGCGGGCACGGCGGGCATTTTACCACCCTCCGCGTTGTAGAAGTCACGACCCCGTGACTGGAGGTGCTAGGTGGTGGAGGTGGATGTCTGGTGGGCCGGGGTGAGGTGTTGGGTGAGGCTGACCCAGTGGGTGGTGAAGGTGTTAGGCTCCTGATGGGGATTGAGAGTGAGCCGGAGGGAGGATGGATGGTTGGTCCGGCGTAGGAGTTGGAGAAGGTGGTGGGTCCCTCGGATTCTGACAGGTGGACAGTCGTGGTGGCGCCATAGCACCCTCTCAATTTTTGTCACTGGTTGTGGTGGTACGGTGGTGATGGTTGTTTCCACGGCGGTGAAGGTGGGAGTTGGTGATGGGTGGTGTGGTGCGGTGTTGGTGGTGGGCATAGCGGGTGGTGATTGAGAGTGGTGGGTTGGAGGAGGTGGGGTATCCGAAGGAAATGCAGGCGGAGGTGAGGTTGGTGAAGGATCAGAATCGGAGGTAGGTGGTGGTGGGTCAGGCAAGGGTGACGTGGGGGAAGGGGTTTGTGGGTATGGTGAGGTTGAGGGTGGGGTGGGGGAGGTGAGCGAGGAAAGAGAGGCAGGTGAGGGTGAGGAGGAGGATGGTGTGATAGGGAAGGCGAATGAGTTGGCTGTGTAGGTGGGAAAAATGAGTGGCGGGGATGTGGTGGTGGTGGGTGGTGCGGGGTGGTAGGTGGGAGGGAGTAGACAGGAGAAGGCAGTTTTGGGAAGTAGGTTTGGGAAAGATGAGGTAAGGGTTCTAGGAGGCCTGTGAAGGGGGAGGAGGCTTTGTGTTGGGGAGGAATAGGAAGGGGGGAGGCGGTAGTAGTGGAGAAAGTGGTGTGTGAGGTGGGAGGGTTAGGAATAGTGGTAGGAATAAGGGTAGGAATAGGGGAGGGCAAAATAGAAGAGATAGTGAGAGGAGAGGAAATGGAAAGATGACATTTTCCCCTGTCGTAGACTGGGGGAGATGTGAGGTGGCCCCCGTCATTACGGTGGGATGCGGGGGCAGTGGGAGGGTGCCTTCTGTGCCTTCCTCATCTCACTTTCTTTCTTTGAGGCTTGGGGCAATTGGCGTATGGCGGGAGGCTTGTGGGCGCTCTTGTTTTGTTTTGCTGCGCCGGGCAGCTTTTAGCTGCTCACGAATGTCGTGGATTGGGCACTCAGGGCAGCAAGGAGAAAATTCCCATGGATTTACAGGGATGAGACCCGTGGGGAATTGGTTGATGTTGCCGATGCGTTTGGGGGAGGAGTGGACGGCTAGAAGGCACCTTATTAAGTTGATTTGTTTATCCAGGTCTCCTGTCAGTTCATGTATTATGAAGTGGTTTTTAATGAAATCGGGGAGGATCCTGAGGAGTTTGTGGAATATGAGTTGTTCCCGGGTTTTTGCGTCTGTGCCCGGGTACGCAGCGGTGACGAGCCGCCTAGCCTGGATGAAGGTGTCATCGAGGCTTCCATCGTATGTGAGGGCGTCTAGTTCCGACAAGGCTACAACTATGCCCAAAGATGGTGTTGCTGCCTGTTTCACAATTTGTTTGAACTGATCCCATTTTAGTCTTGGGACGATTTTGGGAGTGACAGTGGCGATTATTTTTCCCAGGTTAGGCAATGTGACTGCAATTTTTTCTCTGTCTGAGTCGAACCCTATGTCTAGGAAGGGTTTGACCATATCTAAATATACTTCTATGTCACATTGGTCCGAGATGAATCTCGGTAATTGGATGTGTGGTTTGGCTGCCATTGTGCAAGTTTGCTTTTTATCATTCCTCCGTGCTTTTACTCGGATCCAGAACCACCGCTTGTCACCAGTGTTATGCTGGTGTTTTTAGGGCGACTTCTCGTCGTAAAAACACTAGCTACTGAAGCGAGGTCCTCTTTCTAGACCGGAAGTAAAGCACAAACAAAGGAACAGGACATGAAAACCAGGCAGTATACCTTAACACATCTATTAACTTAATTCTAACCGTAACAATACACGTAGAGTGATATTTGAGATACAGGGGAACAGAGACACAGAGTTAATATTCAGCACCACAAAATAGAGTTACACTTAACACACACTACAATGTTCATACAGGGAGATCGTGAATTATTTATAGTATTGTTTATATGTCACTTTGACGCAGGATATAAATAGAATTGTTCACATAGGGAATAAACAAGATTGGGAGTCTGTATGGGAAATATTACTATAAATGAGGTAGGGTGCGGATAGCGACACTTGACATTGTCACCTTGTCACAGAGACACTCACACTCAGGCTTTTGACTGGCCCACGCACCCTTACCTCAGGTGTTCACAGAAAACTCTATAACTCTCTTACGTGGGGGGACTGGGATAATTACAACAAAGTTCATTCTCTGCCCTGCCAACACTGAGTTCTTGTGGGCTGCTATCGACTACATTGTTCTTCACTTAGTCACTGTGCACTGTTCTTTTTCCCGAGTTGTTCTTGACACGGGGGGGGGGAAGAGTCACTGTTTTCCTTTATCTCCCGGGTAATGTTCGCTCTAGGTCGCGCTCGAAGGTTAGGTGCAGGGAGGCTCTCCCGTCTGGGGGCCTTGACCTGGGAGGCGGCCCTTGTGCTAGGGCCACGTCGGTGGGGTGCAGGGAGGCCCTCTGGTCTGGGGGCCTCGACCTGATAGGTGGCCCTCGGGACTGGGACCAAACAGCCGGAGTAATCGGGCCTGTCGTCTTTGGCTCCGTGGAGTGAGGGAGCCCAGATCGCCTTCGTCAGGAGTTGGAGAGTCTGGCCTGGGTGTCCTGGGACTGCGGGCACCAAGGAGGAGAGGCGCTGTCAGGACTGGGCTGCAGCAGCATCTCCTATGGGGCTCGGACAGGAACAAGGAACTCCCGGGCATAGGCGGTAAGTCCGATATTGGGCCTTGCCACCACTCTAGCGTCTCCTCCGGGGCTATATTCCCAGGTGGTGACGAAAGGCTCCCACAAGGGAAAGAGGCTGGAGAAGGAATCACGTCACTCGTGTCCTCTCTAGTACGTCCTGAGGCCGGAGCCTTGGGTCGCCTCACCCTGGTACGTACTCTGGCTGTAGCCATGGACTTGCCCGGCGTACGAGGAACACCTGCAGGGCGTACTAGGCCGTCCCTTCACCGCGTATCTAGACCGTCGGCGTGGTGTTGCTCCTGTAGTAGGGGACAAGCTGGAGCGAGTGGCACAGAGGCCACACTCTCTCCAATACAGACTGAAACTACCTTCAGGGGCTTCTCTACTCTGGTACGTGTCCCGGCCGGAGCCGAGTGCCTACCCATTTTACTGAGAACACCTGCAGGGCGTACTAGGCCGTCCCCTCGCCGCGTATATGGACCGTCGGTGCGGTGTTGCTCCCGTAATAGGGAAGGGCTACATGTACGGTAGCAGGGGCTCTTTACCCTGGTCCGTACTCTGGCCGTAGCCGGAAGCTGATCTGTCCGATCAGGAACAACTGACGGGCGTACTAGGCTGTCCCTTCCCCGATGCATATATGGAGCATTGGCGTTTAGTTGCTCCTGAAGAGGAGAACAGCAAGAGAGGGATGCACTGGGGCAACTCTCTCTCTCTCTGGTGTACTAAGGCCGGAGCCTTGGGTCGCCTTACCCTTCGTACACTTTGTAAGGCCGTAGCCTTGGGCCTCCTGCCCTTGGGCCTCCTGTCCTAGAGGGTGTAACAAAGCCATCAATACGGTGTTACCTGGTACTGAAACTGGTTCAGTCCCACCCCTATTCTGACGACCATTGCTCCGCCCGCAATGTAGTCTCCTTTCCCTGATCACCTGGGGTTGGGGCAATTGCGGGGAACAAGGGCCCAGGATCGTGATGTCCTGGTGACCCTCTTGAACGGGGTCACTAACCCCACCGTTGTGTCCTCCCCGGGTGGTGGTGCGGTGGCGGCCCGGTGGTGGGGTGGGGAGTGGTGGGCTGGGAGGTCCGGCGGCGGGCACGGCGGGCATTTTATTCCCACTAGTGTCACTTGACATTAATTGGCCTTTACCAGAAGAAGGGTTCACAAAAACTGAGGCTTACGTTCATGCTTATGAATTATACTATAGTTATCTGTTACAACAGCAGCCTCAGCTCGGGCATCTAAATCTTTTTCCACAAGGTATGTAGCCACATCCCTATCTAGCTTACCAGAGAAGTTCTCCAAGATCATTAATTCTTTAAGTTTACAGAAATCATGAACTTTCTTAGAATGCAACCATTGATCATATAAGTCTGTGAGTACTCTTGCATATTCCACATGAGTCTGATATTTCTGTTTAAAGGTGGATCTAAATTTAAGTCTATATGCCTCTGGCACGAGTTCATATGCTGTGCGAATGGCATCTTTTAAACAATCATAGTTAGCACTTTGATCAACAGATAAAGAAATATAAGCCTCTTGAGCCTTTCCTTTCACAACACTCTGCAGCAGTACTGTCCAAGGATCTTTTGGCCACGAGAGACGACCTGCCACCTTTTCAAACATATGGAAATACTTGGTGACACCTTGCTCATTAAAGGGAGGTACTAGCTTAATGTTCC
This sequence comes from Coenobita brevimanus, assembly GCF_032717465.1. Classification (NCBI taxonomy): domain Eukaryota; kingdom Metazoa; phylum Arthropoda; class Malacostraca; order Decapoda; family Coenobitidae; genus Coenobita; species Coenobita brevimanus. The sequence goes on along the minus strand of NC_137029.1, from coordinate 14,090,785 downwards.
TAGCAACATCAAAAGATTCCTTGGCAGATGAACTATTAGCTCTAGGTAAACTATCAGGGTGCTTCAGTCTGAATTCGTGATCCATTTCCTTTTGTCTCATTTGAGCCTGTAATTCTATTTCCCTCATTTTGGCTTGCACTTCAAGTTCCCTCAGCTTAATTCTGGCTAACTCAAGTTGCACTTTGTCACCAGTATCATGAGCAGAAAACTCACTAGGGCCATGTATCTCCGATGCCAAAGGCTCAGGGTCAACACCTTGTTCAGTATAAAATGGCTCAGAACTAGCTATAGAGGACTCACTTTGCTCAAACATGGTGTCCAATATTAAATCAAGTAACTTAGCCTTAGTGACTGAGGCAGGAAATCTCAACTGTAAAGCCTGGGCAAGCAATATCAGCTCGTATTTTGTGTGTTTTCACTCTGGTTGGGGAAGGTTTAGAATCCAAAAATGCTTTCACATCACTATCATTCATTAGGGCCATGATTACTGATTATAGTTAAGTAGGTAAGAGTAAGCACTGTGTGTGTGGCCAAGGTTGCCAAAATTATGTCACAGAGCTATCAAGGCAGGAGGTCGCCAAATTGTTATGGGGGTGTATTACAGTGCACTCTTAACCCTTAATTAAGCACCAAAAGGGATAAGATAAAGTTTGCAAGAAAACTAACTTAACTTTACTGTACACTATAACATACACAACCAAAGAAAAACCAGGATTCTTTTTACAGAAGTGAGGATTCATATAAGCCTCAAAATACAAATATAAAACAAGTTATTTCTTACCTAATCAGAATACACTGAGTGGAGGCTAAGTACTCACAAAGCTCGACGAAACGTGGAGACTTCGAAGGTTAAATCCAGATATAAATCACACACTAGTGTAAATGGAGGAGTGAACCAAAAATGGGAAATGGTACACAAACACTGTGTTTTGTGATCAAAGTCACGTATTTAGTGTTGGGGAAAAGTGCAACACAATGTGACAAAAGTGTAACGTGACAGTAAATGCGTACAAAAGTGTACAAAATGAGACTAATTGTATGTCTGTACAAAAAGAGACAAATTGTGTACAGGGATGTGTGTACAAAAAGAGACAAATTGTGTACAGGGATGTGTGTACAAAATGAGACAAAAATGTGTACAGGGATGTGTGTACAAAGAGAGACAAAATGTGTCTCTTCACATTTTCCTGGACCTTATAAAGGAGACTTACTCCGCCTTTCTCAGCTAATTAACCACTAGGCTGTCTTAAAAATAATCTCTGTCCATACAGAAACAATAGAGGCACCTGATACCAATGAAGGCCTCATACACTCCACACAGAACTAATTGCGTGCCATCAAGAATGTGATGAAAGCGCCATTTAGGCTTCTAATTGGCAAATATCCCTTCTTTGCTCCTCCCGCATTATGTCACACCCACAGTTCAAGGACAAGAGGAACTTTCTGCGTAATTTGTGAGAAAAACATCTGGTGTGTTATCAGTTGCGAAGGCAAAAATTGACCGCTGGACAAATAAACGTGGGGACTAAGGATACCCTTACAACCCGCAAAACTGATAAGAAAAAGGATTTGTTCTTAACGGCTAGCTTCTCTCTCCTTTCATTATCATCTTATCTTCTATTTCACCCATTCACTACTGGGGTAACTACGCCAGTGACAATATATATATATATATATATATATATATATATATATATATATATATATATATATATATATATATATATATATATATATATGTGTGTGTGTGTGTGTGTGTGTGTGTGTGTGTGTGCATATATATATATATATGTATACAAGCCTGTGTGTGTGTGTGTGTGTGTTGTTCACATGCACACACATCAGGTGCATATGCATGTATCGTCATAGTGCTGGGATTTTGAATCGAGAAAATTTTATAGTGCATATCGTTTTTTGTCTACCTGCCTCCCTGTGTATGTGACTATGTACATGTCTCCCTGTCTTTGTATGTATGAATATATCATATATATGTGCATGAAAGGATGCAAAGATGTGTAATGGATGCAAGAGCTTATAGAGGTTGGGGGAGTGGACTTTCTGACCACTACTTGGTGGTGGCCAGAATTAGGATCCAAGTAAGATGGAGGAATAGAAGAAGGGAAAGATGAGAGGAAGGAGTAGTTGAACGGAGAGTGGAAAGGTTACAAGAGGATGACAAAAAGGCAGAGTATAAGAGACAAGTGGAGGAACGATTAAGCAAATATGAATTGGAGCAGACGGGGGACGTAGAAGGTGTGTGCAGGATATTTACAGAAGAAATATGTGCAGCATGTGATGTGGTGCGTGGGAGGAAGAGAAGACGGAGGGAGGTGCAAGGAACAGCGTGGTGGACTGAAGAGGTGAGACAGGCTGTGGCACATAAGAAGAAAGCATACAATGAATGGATGAGAAATAGGGGTGTGGAAGACGTTGAGAGGCGGAAGAGAGAGTTATATGTAGAAAGAAAGAGAGAGGTGAAAAGATTAGTAAGAGAGACTAAGAGAGAGTGGATGAGGAATTTGGAAGGAATTTGAGTGTAAAGTGGAGGGACGGTAAGAAAATATTCTGGAAAGAGGTGAAGAGAGTAAGACAGGGTGGAAGTGAGGATAGCAGGGGAGTGAAAGATAAAAATGGTAGATTACTAGTCGAGAAGGGAGAAAAAGTGAGCAGATGGAGAGAACTCTTTAAGGAATTGTTGAACGTAGAGGATGGAAGTAATGCGAGTACAAGTGGCTGGGGAATGGCTGGGAGAAGGAGGGAGGTGAGAAGACAGGAACACATCAGTAGGATAGAAGTCGTGGAAGCAATGAAGAAAGTTAAATTGGGGAAAGCCCCAGGAATTGATGGAGTGTGTGGTGAAATGCTGAAGCATGGGGGAGAGATAGTAGAAGAATGGATGTGGAAGATGTGCAGATTGGCCTGGGAGGAAGGTAGAGTCCCGGAGGATTGGAAGTCAGGTATAATTATTCCTTTGTACAAAGGAAAAGGGGAAAAAGAAGTGTGTGGTAATCATAGGGGCATTTATCTTCTTAGTATAATAGGAAAAGTGTATGGTAGGATACTTATTGACAGAGTTAGAGAAAGAACAGGAATTAGCTGGAGAAGAACAGGGAGGCTTTAGGAAGGGAAGAGGTTGTGTAGATCAGATATTCATTCTTAGATTTTTAGTGGAAAAGTTTCTAGAGAAGGGAAAGAAGTTGTATGCGGCCTTCATGGATTTGGAGAAAGCATATGACAGGGTGGATAGACAAGGATTGTGGAAAGTATTAAGAATATATGGAGTAGATGGGAAGTTGTTGAACGCTGTGAAGAGTATGTATGATGGTGCTAAGGCTTCAGTGCGTGTGGATGATGAACTAGGTGAATTTTTCTCTTTGAAGATTGGGTTGAAACAGGGATGTGTCATGTCTCCATGGTTGTTCAATCTGTACATGGATGGGTAATAAAAGAGGTACAAGGTAGGGTAGTGGATGTTGGAGTGGCCCTGGTGAGAGAGGATAGTGTTTGGAAACTCCCTGTACTGTTGTTTGCAGATGATAGTGTGTTGTTGAGTGAAGACAAAGGGGAGCTGCAAGGCTTGGTGGATGAGTTTGGGAGAGTGTGTAAGAAACGGAATCTAAAGGTGAATGTAGGGAAGAGTAAAGTGATGGTCTTTGAGAGAGGTGAAGTCAGTGAATGTACAGCGAGGTTGGATGGTGAGGAATTGGAAAATGTGAGTACGTTTAAGTACTTTGGGTAGTGTGATAAGTAATAAGTAAGGATGGAAGTTTGGAGGGTGAAGTGCTTGAAAGGGTACAGCAGGGAAGAGAGGTTGCTGGTTCTTTGAAAGTAGTGATAAGAAACAGGGAAGTGAGCATGGAAGTGAAAAAGTTACTACATGACAGTATTGTGATACCAACTCTAATGTATGGAAGTGAAGCTTGGACATTGTTGGAAGGACACAAGTCAAGAGTGAGAGCAGTGGAAATGAGTTATTTAAGAGGAGCCTGTGGAGTCACATGGAGAGACAGGCTGACGAATGAGGATATAAAGGAGCGTTGTGGTGTGGATGTGGATGTGATAGGAAGCGTTATGAGGAACACACTGAGGTGGTTTGGCCATGTGGAGGGGATGGAGGGTGAGAGACTGACGAAGAGAGTGTATGTGAGTGAGGTGGAGGGGGGAAGAGGGAGGGGGAGGCCGAGGATGAGATGGAGGGATGAGGTGGAGAGGTATATGAGAGAGGGGGGTGTGAGTTGGGAGCAGGGCAGTGAAATTGCGGGGGACAGGGCGACATGGAGGCGATTTGTTTGTGGCCACCCCAAGCGGGATTGAGGCGTCTGGCAATAGATAGATAGATAGATGTGTATGTTGCATATGTATATGTATGCACACCTGTACAGATACCCATATGTTCATACATGCGTACCTATCCTGTACATGCAGTATGTCTATGGCTACATGTGCATGAATTATACATTTATGTATAGATATATACGTGTATGTAAGTGTGCATATGTGCCTCTATCTGCATACGTATGTATCGATGTACCACTTTACTCATCTCAAAACATGTAATGATAATTACTGTAACAACTTTGTACCATGTATGTATGATTGTATGTTTTTGATCATTATTGTGCTTGTAATGATAATTACTTGTTTTACCTTCTATGCCCTAAGATACCGATTCTGTTTTCCTCATGCACCACTCCCTGCTTGGCCTTCAGGGACAGTGTTTCCCAGAGTGTTGAGGCTTGTACTGAATGATAAATAAAGAACCTAAATAAAAATGAAAAAACAATTAATGTGGAGTTTGCCGGGGCAATATGAGATGTCGAAATTTTACTCCTCTAAAGTTTCCCTCCACCGTACTAGGAAAGCATCAGTAGTCTGGGATCGTTGCAGCCACTGTAGGGATTGATGGTCGGTGATGATGGTGAGTGAGGTGCCCAGGAGGTATGATCAGAAGTGCTTCAGTGCCCAGACCATGCCAAGGCACTTGAGTTTTGTGGTGGCGTAGTTGACTTCCGATGGTGTCAGTGTCCTACTGGCGGATGGTATAATGTGTTCCATGCCCTCCTGGACTTGTGTAAGGATGGCACCAATCCCACTAGGGAGACATCAGTTTATAGTTGGAAAGGCTGGGTATAATCCAGGAAGGTGACTATTGAATCTGTGGTGAGATACTGCTTGAGGGCCTCGAAGGCTGCCAGCCCCTGGGCAGTCCACTGGAAGGCCTCTCCATTCTTCGTCATGTCGTGTAGGGATTTTGCAGTGGAGGCGAAATTTCGGAGGAATCTCCTGTAGTGGAAGGCGAGGTCAAGGAAGGCACAGCTTTCCTGGATTTGGGGCGAGCCCTTCACGTGAGATGACGTGACTGAGGAAAGTGATGGACTCTCAAGTCAGGTCATATTTAGACAGTTTGAGTTTAAGCTCTGCTGTGTGTATGCGATGCAGCACCTTGCCTAAACAGTCGAGGTGTTTCTTCCTGGTGCGACCGAATACGATCACGTTGTCTGGGTAAGCGAGGCACGTCTCCCAGGTAAGCCCTCACAGGACTGACTCCATGAGGTGGGAGACGGTGGTCGGCCCATTACACAGATCCAAAGGGAGGACATTAAATTCGTACAGTCAGCTGCTGCTTGTGGAGAAGACACTTTTGCTGTGGTGGTCTGACTGGATGGGTATCTGCCAGTAGCCGGACTGCAGGTCTAAGGAGGAGAACCACCGTGCACCATATAGAGTCTAAGGAGTTGTCGATACGAGGAAGTGGAATGGCATCTTTTATGGTCACGTCGTTGAGCTGATGGTAGTTTTGGATCGACTACCAAAACTTCAAAGATCCGTTTTTCTTCTTTACCAGGGCTACAGGGGAAGACCAGAGGCTGTTTGAGGGTGCTATTATCCCTGCCTCAAGCATTTCTTGGACCTGGCATTCTTTGTCCTGGTGTTGCACAGTTTTATTTTCTGGCACGATGCTGAGGTGTCCCATAGTGTGAATGGGGTTGTGTAAGACCTTGATCCAGCCCAGATCTCCCGGATGTGAGGCGAAGACTTGGAATCAAAGGGGTAGTTGCTCCAGGTTCTGTTGGTACTGTGGGGCAAGATGAGAGAGCATGTGGGGCAAGGAGGGGATGCTGGGGTCGGGCATACCTGTTGCGCTCAGTGGTTCTGGAAGGGCACTGAACGTCTCCAGTTCTCCTACAACTAGTCCTTTGGGGAGAGTGAGGGTTCATCAGACATGTGCAACTCTGACAGCATTGAGGTGAAGGGGAACAATGGCTGGGGAAATCAAACAGCAACAAATGGTTGGCTCATCTGGGGGGAGAAGAGCAGTGGGTGCTGGGCCAAGGTATTCAGCAGTTCCCAGGCCTGGTGGAAAGGGGGCATGGTAGTGTTTTTTTTTGTGATGGCCTGTACCACCATGTGCCGGTTGACTGCTGAAAGTCTATGGTGGCTCACAGTTTTTGTAGTAGGTCCAGTCCCAGGTGGCTGTCGTACGCTGTATACTTCGAGTCAAACACTGTGAATGGGTGGTTAGCTTGGGTGGATGGTTCCAGGGTAGTTCCTACAAGGGGGCGGGTTCGCCCCTCAGAGCCAACAGTTCATCCCCTGCCCCAATGAGGTCAGTGGACAAGGGTTGGAGAGGCTCAAAGGCTGCCTGATTTTTATGGTAATATAGCGTGTACAGGCAGGAACTTACAGAGCCTGTGTCAACCAGGAGTCAGACTGGAACTTTGGAGCTTGATCTTTGTGTAGACTGGCATTTTTAACTGATTGCTGGTTGTCTCCTCCAGAGCCAGAACTGATAGTGGAGGATCTAAAAATTCAACCCAGCTTTGGAAGTGTTCATCTCTTCCAGGAGCACCACCTTGTCATTGAGGAGAGCAGTTAGCTCCACTTTGCCCTCCAGCTCTACCTGTGTGTTTTCTATACGGGATTCATTGTTGGCCTCACGATGTGGGGTGCCACGGGGTGCTGGGGATGGGTCATATCTATTCGGCCAGTTTTGTCGTGCTTTAATTTGTTCCCGCATGTCATGTAGGGCACAAGATGCATTGCACGCCCTGAACCCCCAAGGGTTGGTTAAGATTTAGTTGTCTTGCTGTGGCGGTTTGAACTGTGGAGATGGGGAGATACTAGGATAGAATGGGCGGTTTGCACCTCGCCACTCTTCAGTCTTACAATTTGGCTAGGTTGGGATGCAGCTTATAGCCCCAATTGGCTTCTGTCTTGCCGTGTGTGCTGCTAACAGCCGATGGATTGTTACCACATATCTATGAAAACCTTGGGTGTCGTGGATGGTGAAATGTTCCTGGACTGCACTGGGTAGGACACATATCAGATGGGCGAAAATGTGCTGGTTACGCTGCTCCTCTGTAAGCTGGGCATATGTGGACATTATGAGTTTCCACGATTCTGCTAGGGTAACGTCCAGGTCTCCCTCGAACTTTACATTGTTAAGTTGTGACAGTGGGACAACTGCCCCGAGGGATGGTTGGACGGCACCGATAACCATCTGTCTGAATTCTGCCCATGTTAGAGCCATGTTAACTTTCCCAGCTACCAGGGTAACTGACTTCCCTAAGTGAGGTATTAAAACTGCAATCTTTTGCACGTCCTTCTCACAGACCAAGTCTAACACCGGCTTGACCATTTCCATATAAGTAGCGATATCGTACATTTGGGGGTCATACTTAGGGACGGGAATGTGAGGCCTCAATGCCTCCATGTTGGCGTCTGTGTACCGTGTACCTTGGTGACCAAAACTCTACTTTGCCTTCCCTCTGTACTGAGACCCACCGCAAGCCATCAGCGTTATACTAGGATTTTCCTAGTCCACTGGAGTTCTTCTAAACAGAGAGGACCACCAAAACAGGTCTTGATGCACTTTAAGAGTACAGGGTAAACACAGAAGCTGTAGATGGCAAGGCAAAAGATATATTGTTTCACCAGCCTTTACACATAGCTTTACATCCGAGATCATGAGATCTGTCTGCAGAAAGTGGTCAATTGGGGAGAAGAGGAACTGGGGAGGGGAAATCTGGAGGAAGATGTTCCGAAAATGGCACTTACACACACCGCCGGGGTATTCTCTGGAAAAGGAAAGGGGCTGGGATTTAACTCTACATCTTTAAGGGTGTTGGAGTGTGGTGAATTAGTGGTGATAAGGCTAATGGAGAGACAGGCTACGACCCTGGCTCCGAAATGTGGAGGTCCAATGTCTGGCTCTTTCTCCCTCTTAGTCTGGTGATAGGGTTGTGTGCTTTGTGCCCAGAGTGGGCCTAACACAGAAGTTAGAAGGGACCCGAGACAGTTGGGACAACAAGTTTATGTTACCAAACTCAGGATTTCTTTTCCAGGGGTAGGAGGGCAGTCTCTACCTGTGGGAGGTGATGTGTGTGTATGTTGGGGGGGGCTTGCTCCAGCTTCAGCATCACGTTGGGAAAGCCTGCCAGGCTCTGGGAAGTGTGTGGTCTGGAATTCTTCTGTGTTGCCAAGCCGCCTCTAGCAAGCTCGGGAGTGCTGCATCTAGCATGCACACTGGAACACTGGAAATCCTTCTGCGTTGCCAAACCGCATGTAGCAAGCCCGGTTGTGCTGCCTCTAGCAAGCATGAAGTTGATGAGCCCTTGTTGTTGCTGGTACAGGTGGCTCAAGCTCAATCAGTGATATGGGTGGTGTGGCAGTTTCAGGCTAGAGGGACTTCTGGCCACAAGGACGCACTGGCTCCCTGTGTCCTTCTTGGGTGGACCCATGTATCTCCGCGACTCATGGGTGGCTTCTCGGAGGGCATGTATTTTCTCCTGCTCTGGAGAACTGCGCTAGATCTTTCAACGTGTCGTGTTGGGGCCCGGGGTATTTTAGATATATTGAGAAATCGGACATTGTACTTTGCAATATTCATTTTACATTATACCTGGGTAAGGCTGCCTCTGTTTGCCTATGCTCGTGTGGTTCGTCCCCTTTTGCTTACTTTTCAGAAGTTTAAAATAAACTAATTTTTATTTAGGTTCTTTATTTGCCATTCAATACAAGCCCCAACGCTCTGGGGAACACTGTCCCTGAAGGCCAGGTAAGGAAGGGTGCACGAGAGAAAAGAAGACGAAGAAGAAAAAGAAGAAGAAAAAACGGTATCTTAAGACATAGAAGGTACAGAACATTACAAGCACAATAATAAACCGAGACGTACAATGATACATACATGGTACAAAGTTATTACAGTAATTATCATTACATGTTTTGAGATGAGTAAAGTGGTACATACATACACACATATGTACATACATATGCAGATAGATGCACATATGCACACATACATATACGTATATATCAATCAGTGCTGGGCAGGTGCGCAAACACTTGTGCAAAGCACAATTGCGTACCATTGCGCTCTGGTGAATATAGTTTGCGCATTGCGCACCGCATGAGACCATGCGCAATATTGCGCTTGCGCACATGACAAGGCAGGTGTGCAAGCGCAAATTTAGTTGCGCTTGCACAACTAAATTTGCGCTTGCGCACCTGCCTTGCACACCTGTCCTGTCCAAGGGACACGTGGTCTTGGGAGCTTCCCGTATGTCTGGACAAGGGATGGGGGAGGCTCGGGCGGGTCGCAAGGGCTCTGCTGGGGGGAGGCGGGAGGGACGGAGGGTAGTAGCATTTCTTAAAATGTTTCAACAGAGATAATGTATTTTAATATTTTTTAAATTATTATTAGTAGTAGTAAATAATAATAAATTAAAAATACATTATTTATTAAGAGTAGCATATGCAATTCCTTACAAAAATCATTAAAACATTATTTAAATCAAATATCCACAGCCTAATAAATTATTAGGCTGTGGATATTTGATGTAAATAATATGTTTTAATTATTTCTGTAAGGAATTACACATGCTATTGTATATCTGTATTGAATTATGAAATAAAACGTCATGTGAAAATGCAGATAAAAGTAAAACTGGCAACATCACAGCCTTTGTTTCCCCAGTCCCTCCACTTTCGCAGCCCTCTCACTCCTCAGTTTGAACTTCCACGAGTGAAAAAGTTATTACATGACAGTATTGTGATACCAGCTCTAATGTACAGTATGGAAGTGAAGCTTTGACCTTGCTGGAGGAACAGAAGTCAAGAGTGAGAGCAATGGAAATGAGTTATTTGAGAGGAGCATGTGGAGTTACATGGAGAGACAGATTGACAAATGAGGAAGTGAAGGAGCGTTGTGGTGTGGATGTTGATGTGATAGGAAGCATTAGGATAAACACATTGAGGTGGTTTGGTCACATGGAGAGGATGGAGATTGAGACGCTAACGAGGATAATGTGTGTGAGTGAGGTGAAGGGGGAGAGAGGGAGGAGGAGGCCAAGGATGAGATGGAGGGATGGAGTGGTGAAGTATATGAGAGAGGAGGGTGTGAGTTGGGAGCAGGGCAGTGAAATGGCGGGGGACAGGACGACGTGGAGGCGATTTGTTGCTTGTTTGTGGCCAGTGGCCACCCCTTACGTGATTTAGGCGTCTAGCAATAGATAGATAGATAGAATATTAAATAAAAGTAAGTATGCTAATTTGTTTAGATATCTCAATATTTTACAGTAATTCCCACAAATATAAGCAAATGGTTTGCGCTAGCGCTTAGCAACATTGCGCAAGCTAAATATTAGATTGTGCACTAGTGCGAATTACAAATACTATAAAATAATAAATAAAAGTAAGTACGTATGCTATTTTCTGTAAATATCTCAATATTTTACAGTAATTCCCACAAATATATCCAAATGGTTTGCGCCTGCGCTTTGCGACATTGCGCAAGCTAAATATTTGTCAGATTGTGCACTTGCGCTTGTGCAAGGTAGTGAACTGTGGATTGCGCTTTGCGTTTGCGCAAGGTCCTTCTTCGTTTGCGCTGCCCACCACTGATATCTATACATATATGTGTATATTCACACACATGTAGCCATACACATACTGCACGTACAGGATGGGTATGCGTATATAAAGATATGAATATGTGTACAGGCATGCATACATATACAGTACATATGCAACAGGCACATATATGTGATATATTCATACATACATAGATAGGGAGACATATATATACATATATACCCTAAGCAGATACTTGTACATATACATATTCACATAAACAGGTAGATAGATAGACAAAATACATTATAAAATTACCTCGATTCAAAATCAAAACACACATGCACCTGATGTGTGCGTGTGTGAACAACACACACACACACACACACACACACACACACACACATATATATACATATATATATATACATATATATATATATATATATATATATATTTTCTCTTTCTCTCTCTCTATATATATATCTCTATCTATCTATCTCTCTATATATATATATATATATCTATATAACTATATATATATATCTATATCTATCTCTCTCTCTCTCTATATATATATCTATATATCTATATCTAATCTATCTATCTATATCTATCTATCTATCTATCTATCTATCTATATATATATATATATATATATATATATATATATATATATATGTATAGATATATATATTTGTGGTAGGCGGGGGCGCTCACCATCCACTCACTCAATGGAGTGCTGCTCTCGGGTGTCTGCCCTTTCCTCTCCTCCATCCTTCTTTCCTTCCATCCTCTTCTGTTTTTCTTTCCTTCATTCTTTTCTCGTCCTTCTGCCAGTGGGTTGCTTTACACTTCTTTTTCTGTCTTTCTGTCCTTCGTTCTCTCCTCTTCCTTCTGCCTGTGGGTGACTCTAGACTGAGTGACAAGCCAATCGATTTCCTATACACCAGGAAATCATTTGCTATGCTCGGTGGTAACCATATAAGCAAATTTTGGTGCCTGGTGGTTTAGTGGGTAATTACGGCGCTCCAATCGGATTGAGCCGGTGAAGGTTTATATCCAAGGGGTGATTGGGGTTTATTGCTCACGTAATGCCACTCAGGGATGAGTGAGGCTGATCACTCTCATCTTAAACGTCAGGACCAACCTGCCTAGCCCCAGGCCTCTATGCTCCTCATGGGGCAACGTAGGATTGGATGATGGATGGATTTTATATATATACTGTATATATATATATATATATATATATATATATATATATATATATATATATATATATATATATATATATATGTCAAGGGGCAAGATCCCACTGCTACCTGGCACGTCCCTGGGTGGAGGATAGGTGAAGGCCTTGTGGATATACGAGGTACCGTCTTAGACGGGACGGACCATGGGACCCCCTATAGATATACAGTATAGGGCTCCACCGAATATAACGAATAAGGTGGCAAAAAAATTACATCTCACCAGAAACTATGTGGCAGGGAGGTGATATTATTTGCCACAATCCTCCCAACCAAACATGAGCTCTATTGCAAATGATTTGACGGGCGTTCCTGTTGGATCATCGTCTACTAAAGGTTCAACCGCACTGCCTCCTGTGCTTCAGGGCAGTGTGCCACCGAAAGTGAGTAGGCACTGTGTTGGAAAATTAGACTCTTGGATGTTAAACAAACTGAAGTCGATGAAGGTCTATGCATACAATGTAAGAAGCCTCACAGAAGATTACAAACTTGATAACCTGTTGACTGAACTGGAAACATTAGTTGGGATATTGTAGGTTTGAGTGAGATTCGCAGAAAAGAAGAAAAAGTAATTCAACTCGAAGACAGCAAACACCTATTTTACTACAGAGGAAAGGAAAATGAAAGTTAGTGGTGTAGGACTTCTAATTAACAGAAATCTTGCAGACGACATTGTTAAATTCAGCAGTGTATCTGACAGAGCAGCATTTGTTTGACTATGCAAAAAATATACCATAAAAGTCATACAAGTATAAGCACCAACTTCTCAAAGCCCAAATGAAGAAATAGAAACATTCTGTGATGAAATCTCCCAGATTATGGAAGAAGAAAAGACAACATATACTATACTCATGGGAGACTTCAATGCAAAAGTTGGGAAGTCGAAAAATGGAGAAGCATGTATGGGAAAATTTGGAGTGGGAGAAAGGAATGAAAGATGAGAAATGCTGGTAAATTTTGCTGAAATGTTTAACGTGAGAAAAATGAACACATTCTTCCACAAAAGAACAGGACGAATGTGGACCTGGAGAAGCCCAAATGGAGAAACAAAGAATGAAATCGACTTCATTATAGCAGATAAGAATAACACGATCACAAATGTCACAGTTATCAACAAAGTAAATATTGGGTTGCACAGCCAGATTCAATTTCAGAAATGAAAGAAAGATGATGATTAAAAATAAAAAGATATGCCCAATAATAGTAAATGAAAACAAAGCAGCCTTTCAGTTAGAAATAAGGAACATATTTCAGGCTCTAAGTAATGCTGAATGTGACATTGATGAGCTGAATGACAGACTAACAAAAGTGCTAAGAGAATTAGCAGAGGTAGTATGAAAACCTAATACAACCAAAACCAGTAAGTATTCAGAAAAGACACTCGAGCTTATGAAAAAACGAAAGGAAATGAAAGTAAAGACAAACAAAGACGAAATAGAACGAGCAGAATTGAATAAGCTTATGAACAAAGGACAAAGAGCAGAAAAAAGTGAGAGAAACATGGATCAGATCAAAGAAACCATCAAAAATGGAAAAAGCCTGAAAAAGGTCCGAAGTAAAATGGCACTAGGAAAGCAACAAATGACATCACTGAAAGAAAAAATAGGTGAAATCATTAAATGCAGAGATAAGATGATGAAGAGAGTTGAAGAATTTTACAAAGAACTGTATGCATCAAAGAGAGTAGTACCAATAGCTAACTTTTCAGTTGACACAAGTGAAATACCTGAGGTAACACCAGACGAAGTAAATATTTGTCTTAAAAATATGAAAAGAGGGAAGGCTCCGGGAGAAGATGGAATAGTAACAGAGTTACTGTTGGATGCCGGAGCAGAAGTACAAAATAGGCTTGCTCACTTATTTACCAACTGTATAAAACAGAAGAAAATTTCCAAAACATAGTGTAATGCAATAGTTATTTTACTCTACAAAAAAGGTGACTCAAAAGATCTTAGTAACTATCGATCCATTAGCTTTTTATCAGTCATTTACAAACTCTTCACTAAAGTCCTTACGAACAGAATAACAACAATTTTGGAGGAAAATCAACCTCGTGAACAGGTAGGATTCCGAAGCGGGTATTCGACCACTGATCATCTACATACAATGAACCAGCTAATTGAAAAAACTATAGAATAAAACAAACCACTTTCCTTAGGTTTTGTTGATTACGAAAAGGTTTTCGACTCAGTGAAGCACATAGCAATTATAAATTCAATGAGAGAACAAGGAGTGAATGAGAACATTGTAAACCTGCACGAAAACATATATAAAAAGGGAACTGCTACAGTTAAATTACATAAGGACTCAGAAAAAATTAAGATTGAGAAGGGCGTGCGTCAGGGAGATACAATTTCACCAAAATTATTTACAGCATGCCTAGAAAGTATTTTCAAAAAGCTAGACTGGGAAAACAAAGGAGTGAACATAGATGGAGAAAAACCAAACCATTTAAGATTTGCAGATGACATTGTCCTAATCTCAGAAACAGCGGAGGCATTGCAAGAAATGTTAAATGAACTGAACAGAGAAAGTCTGAAAGTAGGACTGAAAATGAACCGAAGTAAAACTAATGTTTTATGCATAAACACCAAAGAGCGATGAAATTCTTGAAGAAGTTAAGGAGCACAACTACTTGGAACAAATACTAAAATTAACGAAAGATCATGATAGCGAAATAAAAAGACGTATTACAATTGGATGGAAAGCTTTCGGTAAACAGAGACATTATGAAAAGTATCTTGCCAGTTTGTATGAAACGAAAAGTATATAACGAATGTATAATTCCTGCTATGACGTATGGTTGTGAGACTTGGAAACTGACAAAATCAATGGAAAATAAATTAATCCGTTCTCAGAGAGCAATGGAAAGGTCAATGTTGGGAATATCTTTAAGAGACAGGAAAAAATCAACTTGGGTGAGAGAGCAGACTAAAGTCAAAGATATTATAGAAGTTATAAAAGAACAGAAATGGAGGTAGAGAGGCCATATAGCAAGAATAAGGGATAACCGATGGAGTAAGAGGCTGACGGACCAGATACCAAGAGAATGTAAGCGTAGCAGAAAAAGGCCAGACAGGAGATGGAGAGATGAGATCGAGAAATTTGCAGGGAAAACGTGGCAAAGATTGGCTCAGTCAAGGAATTCGTCGAAAAGGTTTGGGGAGGTCCTTGTTCAGCAGTGGATTAGTTAGGGCTGATGATGATGATGATGATGATGATGATGATTATACATATACCGGTGTGTATATATATATATATATATATATATATATATATATATATATATATATATATATATATATATATATATATATATATATATATATATATATTGTTACGGAACAGAGAAAGATAATGTACACTTTAAGTGAGAGTACTAAAAATCACTACTGTCCCGTAAAGTTCCAGGTTCAAAACAAAAGAGTTAGGTAAAATTACAAGTTAAAGTTTAGTGCTCAAACTAACAACAAAACATTCAGGACTCATAAGGATAATGTAATGGCAAAAAACAGGTTAAATATATGGTTAACTGCAATAGCCTCTATTAACACGAAATTAGCAAGAGTAAATTTATCTAAGTCAGCCCTGATAAAATGAGAAAACCAGATAATACTCAGTGAATGCAAGATATATTATTACAGATACAAAATATTAGTACCACTGGCTGACAATATGAATTACAAAAACTTTACTAGGCCTATGAATCAACACCTTATGCTATACAGCACAAGAACAAAATGTAATAACACTCATACTCAAATTACACAGCTGCTAGATTGCTGGAGACTTCCTGAGCACTCACAATAATAACTGTACAGGGGGGGACAGAGATGTGAGCAAAATGAGGAGTAGATCTAAGTGGCAATTAATGCAGAGACTGAGCTCATTATATAGGGGCCGGCAGAGCTTGATACAACTTGTAAGAAGGATGCGCAAATGAAGCCAGAGGGGACAAAGAGTTGACACTCCTGCTCTGAACAACAGAAAAAACGACTTACTCTACTATAAGGGGAGAAGGGGGGAGTGAGGTAGAACACGCTCGTGATCAAACATGCAGCATACTGTACGTTAGAATTACACAAAGGATGATGAAATCATAGGCTATGTAACACCTCCCCACAAAGAAAAATAAATTTACAAAGGAAATTTCTTGTTACTCTAAAACAATCTGTCTAAAGTCTAGATAAGCAATCTGCAATAACATTTTCTTTCCCCTTGACATGTTGTATGTCTAATGAATACTCCTGAAAAATGCTGTAAACCCAAAATCAAGGCCAAAAGCTCTTTCTCAATAGTTGAGTAGTTCTTTTGAGGTGGAGTGAACTCCTTACTGTAATAAGATACAGGGTGTTCAATACCCTGATCATCCTCTTGCAGCACAACAGCCGCAGCTCCTGTATCACTTGTGTCAACAGCCATCTTAAAAGGCTTAGCAAAATTTGGAGTAGCAAGCACTGGCTGACTTAATAGGATAGCTTTAAGTTTGGTGAAAGAAGATTCACAGTCATCGGTCCAGACAAATTTAACTCCCTTTTTCAGTAGGTCTGTAAGTGGTGATACAAGAATTGAAAAGTTAAGAACAAATCTCCTGTAATAACCTACCATTCCCAAAAATCTTTGTAGCTCTTTCCTACTTTTAGGTCTGGGAAGATCACTTATAACCTGAACCTTAGCTCCTGGTTGTGCAACATGTCCATCACCAATTACGTACCCAAGGTACTGAACTTTAGCTTGACCAAACTCACACTTTGATAAATTAGCTACAAGATTAGCCTGAACCAAACGCTCAAGAAATTTACTGACATGGCATAGGTGATCTTTCCAGTTGTCACTGAAGATTAATACATCATCAATATAAACAACACACCCTGCCAAACCCTCTGTTACAACATTCATGAGCTTCTGAATTGTGGCTAGTGCATTCTTCATACCATATGGCATTACAGAACATGCAAAAGTCTTTCCTAGTGTTACAAAACATGAGATCTCCCTAGCACGTTCAGTCATAGGTACTTGCCAGTATCCCTTTAACAAATCAAACTTACTTATGTACCTAGCCTTTCCGATCTTGTCTATGCAATCTTCCACGCGAGGGAGAGGGTAAGTGTCTGTTTTGGTTATCTGATTAACACGTCTGTAGTCAATGCAAAGCCGCTGTGACCCACCTGGCTTAGGGACTAGAGTGACAGGAGAACTCCACTCGCTCTGACAGGGCTCAATCATCTTGTGGTCCGACAGGTAGCCAAGCTCCTTCTGGATGAGAGGAACTTTCACTGGGTTCACACGGTAAGGAGGCAGTTTAATTGGCTTTGCGTCTCCAACATCGACATCATGCATCAACACAGTGGTTCTTCCTGGAGTGGCACTGAACACTAGCGGGTACTCCTGCAGTAATGCCGAAAACTCCTGCCTTTCATCGGGAGGTAGATGAGAAAGCTTAGTCTGGAGATCATTCATGATATCAGGATTCTTCCCCAAACTATCACTCAGGCTCATACTGCATGGGAGAACTTCACTTGCAGACTCGGGTGGAACAGCTACAGTGCAGACTGGGTTATTTTCGTCCCGCCTGTGATATAATTTTAGCATGTTGATGTGACAAAGTTGCTTGTTCTTTCTACGATCTGGTGTGGCGATAACATAGTTGACATCACTGAGTTTCTTCTCCACGAAATAAGGATCACTAAACTTGGCTTGATGAGGTTGCCCATGCACTGGTAGCAGAATCAAAACCTGATCTCCCGGCTGAAAGTGGCGTAACCTGGACTTCTTATCATACCAAGTCTTCATCTTCTGAGCAGCTCCTAAATTCTCTCTCGCCAGCTGTAAAGCAGTGGACAGCCGCTCTTTGAACTTCATCACATACTCCAGCAGGTTGACGTCATCTTCCTCCGACAGCCAGCATTCCTTGAGTAGCTTAAGGGGTCTTCTTACTTCATGGCCAAACAGTAGTTCAAAGGGTGAGAAGCCCAGTGATTCATTTGGGGATTCTCTTGCGGCAAATACAACGAATGGAAGACCTTTATCCCAGTCTTTCTGATGTTCCAAACAGTATTTCCTGAGCATCGATTTGAGTGTTTGATGATATCTCTCCAACGCTCCTTGGGTCTGGGGATGGTAAGCTGAAGACGTGATCTGGGTGATGCCCAACTCTTTCAGAGACTGCTTGAAAACATTTGACATGAAATTACTTCCTCGGTCTGACTGTACCTCCTTGGGCAGACCAAACTTTGTGAAGAACCCTAGCATTTCCTTAACCACGTTCTTTGCTGAGATATTTCTAAGTGGAATGGCTTCAGGATAACGAGTAGCCATATCAATCAGGGTCAACACATAAGAAAATCCTGAAGAAGTCTTTGGAAGAGGGCCCACAATATCCACCAACACACGGGTGAATGGCGCCTCAAAAGGAGGAATGGGAACTAGAGGTGCAACCTTTTCGGTCTGATTACACTTCCCCACAACTTGACAGGTGTGACAAGACTTACAATACCAGGAAACATCCCTGAAGATACCTGGCCAGTAGAAGTGTTTCAAAATGCGTGCCACAGTCTTCCTCACTCCAAGGTGTCCTGCCAAACTGGAATCATGAGCCACTCTAATGATATCCTGCCTACAAACACGAGGGATGACAACTTGATGTACAACCTCCCATTCACAGTCGGCTGATGCTGTTGGGGGTCTCCACTTCCTCATAAGTACTTCTGACTTTACATAATAACAAGTAGAAGCACCGGCTGACTCTTCCTCACCGCAAGCAGAGTTAGCTAGACCTTTCAACTCAGGGTCAGCAACCTGCAACTCAACCAACTCTTGACGAGACAAATTATCAACACTACGCGGTACTGTCTCATCTGATGAGTGGTCCAAATTAGCAAGAAAAGTGTCAGCTAGGATAACATCATCATCATCATCATTATCCTCTAAGTCACCAGTAACTTTAGACTTAGCCCTAGTGACAGCACATGCAGAGAACACATCAGGGACATCACAATCCTGGGCCGCAGCCACTGGCTCGCTAGACAACTGAGGAGCTGGACACACTTGACTTCCACCAATATCATTTCCAAGTAAGAAAGTTACACCTGACATTGGGAGTGTCTCAACCAACCCAACTATAACGGAACCATTAATAAAACCAGACTCTAAATTCACTCTGCATAGAGGGACAGAGAAGTAATTATTCCCTACACCTTGTAAGATTACAGTTTCATCAGAGGAATTAACATTAGAGCCTAGAACACTGGTCAGCATAAGGGATTGGCAAGCACCTGTATCACGATATATTTTAACTGATTTCCTGTCATTATTGTCCAGAGGACTGACAAAACCATCAGACAGGAAATTAGCACATGAACTCTTGAGAGTGTCACCCACGTTACTGCTCAAAAGAGGAGCTCCATCATGAGAATTTAATTTACCCCGCAAAGCAGGTTCAGTTAACTCAGTTAATGAATTCTGGGAACTCTCAAGGGTGGACACTAGACCAATTGACTGAATATTTAAAGACTCCTTTTTGTTCACATCACGCTGTCTCCTGAAACATTTCTCCGTAGTATGACCAAGCTTACTACAATAAGTACATTTACTTTTCTGAAATCTAGAGGTGAAGCTGGTATTTACTTCCTGAGAAACATCATCTTTATTCTCTTTCCTGTTACCTGTACTCTGAGTAGAGGCAACGTACTTACTCTCAGCTTTCCCTTTTTCTCTAGAACAGTGCTCTTCAACCTTTTTTGGCGTCGTCCACCCCTAGTGTTGAATTGGTAAAAGCTGTCCACCCCAATCGGTTAACTGTATAATCCCATGATCCTAACCTTATATATTTACTTTTTTAGATTCTTGAATGTACAAATTTGTAGGCAAGTAAAAGCAATTTCACTCATTATAAATTTGCAGTTTATTATTTTTCCATTATGCATTTCATATGATTACATAATGCAGTCTCATTACAAGAGAAAATACAACATCAGTGCAATTAAAAAAAAAATGGAATCTCTCCTAATGAAGCAAATTAATAAGCAATATTGCGCATAATATGCGTTGTATTTGATATATTCCAAAAATGAAATTATTCTTCATTTTTAAATATACATATGCAGGAAAAAATAGCTTCATTCACTTTTTTAATTTCCAAATTTTGGTTATAAATTCTTCCATATTAGTATTCATTCATTCAAAATATACATAACATAATTTTATCAATGAAGTTCCAAAGCAAATAAATTGTCTTCATAAATTTTAAAACAAGAATAAAATTGCAAACAATATGTTTTATATTTGCCATTATAACAAAAACGTCATGAATCTTCCTCCAAAAAACAAAAAACAAATATTAGTGGCTTGGCTGGTGTTGCAGTTTGTCTGCTATCAGGTTGAATCGAGGCACCAGACGATTTCGTGAGTTACAGAAAAATCAACATACAGGCTATCTTTGACTACACATATGTAAATTCTCCACTTGTATTATATTATTTATTTCTTCTTTTTTATTCTATCTATATACGGTAATGATCTGGTCCACCCTCTGTCCACCCAAAGAAAGCTGTCCACCCCACACTGAATTTCGTCCACCCTAAGGTGGACCGTCCACCCAGGTTGAATAGCACTGCTCTAGAATATCTCTTCTGAGTGAGAACATATTCATCAGCTACAACTGCAACATCAGACATATTATCTATTCTTTTCTCATCAAAATATAGGATTACATCAGTATTAATACACCTTTTGAAGTCCTCCAGCAAAATCATCTGCTTAAATTTGTCAAAATCAGAATCCACATTCTTAGAATTTAACCACTGCTCTAAGAGATCTTCTTTGATTTTTGCATACTCAACATGGGATTGCTTATCTTGCTTGTAAGTTATCCTAAATTTTACTCTATAGGCTTCAGGAACAAGCTCATAGGCCTTAAGAATCAAGCTCTTAACTACATCATAATTATCACATTGATCCTGAGGCAAAGATGCATAAGTTCTATCGATCTATATACCTAGGCTGCTTCCCCCAAGGAAAGGGAGGTAGCCGAGACAGGACGACTCACTCTCCATTTACTCATCCATTCAAACACATTCATTCGCATCTTAGCCCCAAAGGGGAGAACGGACAGATCCTCACCGCATCACACCGCACAAGGGTCAACTGCGTAATGCAATCAGTGACATCCACAGCAGAGCCCGACAGCAGAACTGGTTTACCCCTGCCACATCATAACAGACCCATCCCCTTACCCGCACCTGACCTGACTAGCTGATCAGACCAAATGTGGGAGAATATCCCCTCAGGGCTGCGTCATCACTTATTCATTCACAATTTCTCTCCATTTATTTCTGTCATGCACAGCCACTCTTCCTTGCTCAACAGACATCCCTCTCGCATCCAGCGCTCTCTTCACACTGTCCATCCATCCTATTCGTGGTCTTCCTCTCAGTCTTACACCTCTCACATCAGATCTAGTTATCTTTTTCACCAATCGCTCATTATCCATTCTCTCCATATGCCCAAACCATTGCAACACCCTCTGCTCAACTATACCAGCCATCTCCCGAACAACTCCAGTTCTCCTTCGCACTTCATCATTTCGCACTCGATCCATACGTGTCACACCACACATACTCCTCAGACATCTCATCTCCATTACATTCAAACTTTTCCTCTCTGCTACACCCATATTCCATGTTTCAGCCCCATATAATGCAGTCGGTACCACAACACCCTCATACAGCCTTCTCTTTACATCCATTCTAAGCGAACGACATTTAAACACTTTTTTCATTCCTCCCAGCTTTACCGGTGAGAACAGTTTGAAGGAGTACTGGCCAATACTTTTTGGGCCAATTAAAACCTGTAGCTACCCTCTCAAACAACTGAAAATACTTTGTTAAATCAGATTAATTAAAAGGAGGAACAAGTTTAACATTTTTAGCCACATCAAAATCATCAGAGCTAGATGATCCAGTTCCACCTTTTTTCATGCGATACTCATGGTCTGCCTGAATCCTAGCAAGTTCAATTTGTGCCTGAGCCTGTACCTGTGCCTCCTGAATACGAGCATTTGCCTGAAATTCAGCCTCCTTAGTACCAGCCTCCTGCAGGGCTAGCTGTAACTTAGCTAATTCAATCTGCGTTTGCTCATTTGGAGGAGTTACATTAAACAAGCTTTCATTAATCATGTCAACAATTTGACCTTTAGAATGATGAGAGCGAACAGCAATTCCCAATTGTTGAGCAACAAGCTTAAGTTCATTCTTTGCTCTGTTTTCTACATCACACACTGTTTGCACATTTGACAAAAAATCTTTGGCTTCATCAAGAGTAGTAATAGTAGACATCATGAATAAATCACAGTCATAAAATATCAAGCAATATCCTTATGATAATATCCTGAATATCCCGGCGAGGTCGCCAAATTTATGTTACTGAACAGAGAAAGATAATGTACACTTTAAGTGAGAATACTAAAAATCACTACTGTCCCGTAAAGTTCCAGGTTCAAAACAAAAGAGTTAGGTAAAATTACAAGTTAAAGTTTAATGCTCAAACTAACAACAAAACATTCAGGACTCATAAGGATAATGTAATGGCAAAAAACAGGTTAAATATATGGTTAACTGCAATAGCCTCTATTAAGAGGAAATTAGCAAGAGTAAATTTATCTAAGTCAGCCCTGATAAAATGAGAAAACCAGATAATGCTCAGTGAATACAAGACATATTATTACAGATACAAAATATTATTACCACTGGCTGACAATATGAATTACAAAAACTTTACTAGGCCTATGAATCAACACCTTATGCTATACAGCACAAGAAGAAAATGTAATAACACTCATACTCAAATTACACAGCTGCTAGATGGCTGGTGACTTCCTGAGCACTCACAATAATAACTGTACAGGGGGGGACAGAGATGTGAGCAAAATGAGGAGTAGATCTAAGTGGCAATTAATGCAGAGACTGAGCTCATTATATAGGGGCCGGCAGAGCTTGATACAACTTGTAAGAAGGACGCGCAAATGAAGCCAGAGGGGACAAAGAGTTGACACTCCTGCTCTGAACAACAGAAAGAACGACTTACTCTACTATAAGGGGAGAAGGGGGGAGTGAGGTAGATCAAACATGCAGCATACTGTACGTTAGAATTACACAAAGGATGATGAAATCATAGGCTATGTAACAATATATCAATATATATATATATATATATATATATATATATATATTGTGTTGGAGTGGCTTTGGATGTGTGTGTAGTCTGTGAACCAAGTGCAATCGGCCCACACAAGCCGACTGGGTGCAAGCATACTTTATAGTATGCGACACTGGTTCGGCCACAGCACCCCTTGTGTGCGCCAATGCAGTACGTGGCCAGAAGAACGCTTCCAAAGTTTATTACCCTGGCGGGGTGCGAACTCTCGTTCTTCAGTGTACGAAAACGCACCCTTTACCACTGTACCACAGAGACATACGAGTGTATATATATACATATATATATATATATATATATATATATATATATATATATATATATATACCAAAATGTCCCATCATTGTCCTACTGCCAGGGCATTACAATGAAAGTCGTGGTGAAGGGTGAGAATGTCTTTGAGTACATAAAGATGTGTGATGAAGTAGGTACACAAAGCAGAAAACAAGAGTCCTGGGGGTCTGAAGGGGACAATAAATGGGCAGTTAACGACAAGATGAGATAATGCTTCATCCACTGGATTGTGAAGGAGATTAAATGGCCTGTTGGCTGTTGGTCGTCTGGTGATTTCCCCTGGGGAGCGATACTCCAGACAAACGCGGGTGACGGCCACACCACAGCGGCGGGTGTGGGTAGGGTGCTTGCCATAGGTGTGTCTCACGCCACGGTAGGTGTCATAATGGTGGATTTTGACACTAGTGGGACGTTCAGCATCGGTAGGCAGGGCTAGGTCCTCCCTGGACTCCTCGAGAAGGATTCTCCGGACAACTGGGGTGGACACAGGGAGGTGGATGGCAGCTTGGGGTAGGTTGCAGGCAGAATGGGCCAGGCGATCTGCCTGATCATGGCGTATGTGACGAACATGGGCTGAGAGCCAAATAAAAGAAACCCTGAGACCAAAAATATGAGCCTGATAGAGCCGGGAGTAGAAGGAGGTGAGCAGAGGGGAGGGGCGTCGTGGGGGGGTTGCGAAGTAAGGCAAGGGCAGCTTGGGAATCACTGATGATGAGACCTGGCAGGTGATGGGGAAGAAAGATGTCAAGGGCAGAGTGTATAGCAGATAGTTCACACTGTGTACTGCTGGCCCAGTTGGGAAGGCAGTGTCAAGTGGAGAAGACAGTGGTCACAGAGTTATTAAAGGCAATGAAAGCAGGTGCTGCCTGGCCATTAGCAAGGACAGAATGGTCATTGTAGACATGAATAGGATGGGAAGGGTAGGCGTGGGCTACATAGTTAAGGGTTTCAGTGATGGAGGGCTGAGAAGGGATTGGTAAACGGTCAGAAGCTGTGGCAGGTGTGTAGTGCACAGCAAGAGTTGTACGTGTCCAGGTAGGGAGTAGAGGGTCAGTAGGGATGGGAGTAACAAGATCAGCATGGATACTGGAGGGATCACGGCCAGAAAGCTGGAGAAGACAGTAAATGCTGAAGGAATTCTTTTCAGCTAGGATGCCAGGCTGGGCATGTGAGTATGCCGGATCTGATCTAGGTGAGTGAAATCTGAGAGAATGTCAACCAGTTGGGAGGAAAATGATGAAGCAAGAGACGAAAATGTGGTCAGACAGTGTTTGGCAAAGCAGAAGCATATGAATGCGATCGGTGATGAGACACAGATTGAGTTCATGGAGCATGTTGACTACTCTGGCAGACCTGGGGCAGCGAAGAATGAGATGCATCACCCGATTTTGTACCGTCAAGTGGTTGGAGCTATGCTGGGGGGACAAGAGAGAGATGGATATCATGATAACCAAGAAGGAAGCGAATATACAAGATAAAATTATCTAGTGATGGGGATGCTAACCCCATGCGAGTCACAAGTGGGCGTGCCAAGGAGTTTAAAGCTGTGGTAAAGGCGGGTGCAGATAGTGGACACATACTGAGAGAGGAGAAGAGAAGGTAATTCCGAGGTATGTATAATCATGCACTACTTTAAGATGATAGCTGAGGAGGGTTATAGTTGTGCAAGCAAGCTTATGAGTGAGGGATCATGTAAACAGTTTGGTTTTGGGAGTGTTGATAATCAACTCACAAACAGATGCAGCCTGGCCGAACTTAACTATGAGATGTTGAAGAGTGACAAGAGAAGGGAGGCCGATGCAGATGTCATCAGCATAGGTGAGGATCAGATAGGAGTCAGGGATAGGACCTAAAAGATGGAAGAGTCTACTCTAAGACCGAAGAGAAAGGGCTAAGTACCCCACCCTGAGATATGCCAAGACTGAAGGGTCGGTAATCATTAACCACCCAATAATGCAGAACCCGAGAGGGACGATGGGACAGGTGGCTTTCCAGCCAGCAGAACAGGTGGCCAGAGACACCCAGGTGGGCAAGTTCGTCAAGGATGAAGTCACGGTTTGCGATGTTGAATGCAGCTTTGAGGTCAATGAAAGCTGTACAAGAGGAAGATCTGAAGTGAGTGAATAATTCTGCGAGGCAATGTTGTGTGCTTCGGCCTGAGAGGAAACCAAAAAGATGGGGAGAGAGCTGGTCCTGAAGAAGATTGCAGAGCCTTGCTAAAAGAATTCTCTTAATGACTTTGCAAATGCGGGAAGTTAGGAAAATAGGACGGAAATCAGAGGAATCAGGCTTAGGGATGGTGATGATGGTGCTATGGGTCCAGTCTGCATGGAGACTACCTTCGGAAAGACTCAGATTGAACAGTGAGAGTAGGGGATTGCCAGGGACTTGAGTTATGACTTTCAGTGTGGCGTGGGTGATTCCGTCATCACCCGGGGCAGTTGCTGTGCCTTGCAATATTGCAAGGCGCAACTCATCACCGGTGATGAGGTGATCATTGAGGGGAGAGGAAATTAAATGAGCTTCGGCAATACGTGCTAGCCTGTTTCCGCTAGCAGCCAAGAGGCAAGCCTTGATGGGGGGAGGTAGAGATCTCATCTGAGATTGGGTGGACCATTTATCGACTAGGTTGTTGGCATATTCCACAGGATTGTGATGGAGAGGAGGGGAGGGGGGACTCACGTGATTGAATAACTCTGTTAAGAAGCCGCCAAGCCTTAGTTCGAGGTGTGTGTGTGTGTGTGTGTGTAAATATGCTGCAGAAAGTCATGCCAGTACTCCCAGTGAACACTGTGTTTGAGGTCATGGGAGGACCTGGCTGCCGTGAGATAGGAGTGGAGGTTGTCAGTGCTGCGGTCAGCGCCGTACATTGTCACTGCTCGCCACACGTCCTCCTCGCTGCCATGAAGACGAAGATCCCCTACCCACTCCCCAGCCTGGCGAGTAGAGGTTTTTGTATGGTTGACTTGCAGTACATAATGATCATAGAAGGTCTGAACTAAGGTACTTAGGGAAGTGTAACGTTCAGTTGATGTGGTAAACAAATGACTGGAAAACAATGTGGTTAGCATGTCCTTGAATGTGGGTTGCAGCGCAATAGGGATATTAATCTTTTTCCTGACGTGGTGGTGCTGGGAGTGTAGTAATGCAAATGGAATATGTGGCGAGGGTGGCATTGTAGTCAGAGATAAGAGTAGAGACAGTGTCAACAGTGACAGCATGTTGTACCACGTTGCTACCCAAGATGAGATCGAGATAGCCTCCCCCACATGAGTAGGATGAGGAGTGGGGAAAGGATGCAGATGATGGTTATTGGGAAAGTCATGAAGACAATGACCAGCAGGATGAGCACGGGAACTGCCAAATGACGGATGAGAGGCATTAAAATCGCCCAGGTAAAAGATAGGCGAGGAGTGACAGGTAGGTAAAGTGGTGGGGTCACCCTCAGTTGGACGGAGATAAACATTAGATATATACAAAGAGGCATCATTGACAGTGATGCGAAACAAGTGAAAGAGAGAGGAGTGAGAAGAGGCATGTGATTTGGTTATGAGGGTGCAAAGAATAGAGTGACGAATGTATGTAACAGGCCTTGACCAGAATGGGTATGATAGCAGTGGTATCCCCTAAGCCTGGGTGGGGGTCTGGGGTGAGGAGAGTGAGGGAAAGCCTCCTGAAGGCAGATAACAGCAGGGTGATGAGATGATGCATAATGAGAAAGGTCAGCCATGCTGCAGTGGACACTCCATATGTTCCAAGAATACATTTTATATTGTCTGGGTTTGGGAGCCATTAGGACAAGGGGGGAGATAGAGAATTGTCATGAGAGAGTTGGGGAACAGATGGTTGGGGAAGTGGGGGAAAGGAGGAGAGTGGTGAGGAGGTAGGAGAGAGGGAGGTCCCATATGTGCGGTTGCCGGGAAAGAGGAAGGTAGGGGGAGGGAGGGGGAGGGGAGGGGGTGGCAGAGAGACGAGGATGTATTGGGAAAAGAATGGATGAGGGAGTACAGGCAGGGGAGGTTTGTATGAAAGGATGAGGCCAGAACACAGGTGGAGGGACAAGGCTGGGTGGTGGTGAGACGGGAAGGAAGTAAGGAGCAGGGATAACAGCAGGAGTGGTAGTTACATAGGAATTGGTTGTGGGAGCTATTGAGTAGGCAGAGAAGGAATATTAAGGTGAAAGAGTACATACAAAAGGAGACTGCATAGTTCCTCGTACTGTTGTTGCAGGAGTTGCAGTTGATGATCTGATGGGTGGGGCAGGGGGTGAGGAGGGGTGTGTGAGCAGCTTGTTGCGGGGCATGGGGAGGGGGAGGGGGGCATGGTGTAGAACCAGCAGCAGGAGGGTGTATCGGCTGATGATCAGGAACAGGGATAGCAGTGGGGGAAGGAGCAGGGGCAGGGCAGGCTGAGTGACGACTTGGGCAGTCCAGGTGCTAAGCAGTGATGCCCACACGCTCACACCGGTGGCACTGGAACTATGGTGAATGTAGGTGACGAGGGTGGGCAGCCATGGGGTCAGTGGGGTCTATTGGCGTGGGTGGTAAGGGTAGTTCCGGGAACTCAGATGAGTGGGGATCAGATGCACGAGGACTGGGAGAGTGAAAGGTGGTGCAGTGCCTGACAGAGCAGGTTGTGGTTGAATAGGGGCCACTGCACAGACTACACCGTTTTGCAGACCGGCAGTAGTGTGAGATGTGCCCAGACTCATAACCGCGATAACACAAAGGCTGTGATAGCGTGGTCTCAACGAAGGTACAGGGGGAAGGAGTAGCTCATAGTAGTATTCGGGAGGGAGGGAGTCCTCTCCTCCCCATACAACAATGGCATGGTTGATGGGTTCTCCCAAGGAACTGTACAGGAGACGTGCCCACTTGACACCAGGTAATTCATATAGGACTGTAACAGAACAGTCAGTTGCCAGGCATTTGAGAAGGTACTCTGGCATCTTTTTTTCTTCGAAATAGGGCACGGAGTACAAATTTGACGCCCCAAAGCGCCTCAGTTGTTAGGGTTTAGATGAGGTCGGGATAATTCCTGTCAACATAGATGTTAGGAGGTGCAGGAGACATAAGGTGAGCAGCTTCAGGGTGTCGAGTGATGAGGGGGTGAGGGCATGCACGCTGGTGCCAGACACCGTGGACAGCAGTTGCGCATGTGGAGGGGAATGCCAGGCGCACATATTGGTCTCGTGGTATGACAAGAGGGAGCCGGGGCCAGGGCTGTGGAGAGGGGTATGGGGCCACAGGAGGGGTGCTGGTGGTGAGGGAAGAGGCAGAGTTATTAGGGCAGGAAGGGTGTGAATTTATGGCGGAGGGTCCTTCTGGGTGGTGGGCACTTGGCACCAGGATGTTGGGGTCGGTCACCGCCAGTTCAGCACGCTCCCTTGTTGGGAAGCACGAGGCACTAGCATCATCATCATCACCACGAGCACCATCGAGCCTGATGCGTTTAATTGTTCCAGCAGTAGGTTCGTTGGATGCACCACGATCACCAACAGCCGGGGCTGAAGTGTGGGGGGCATCGGTGTCTGGCGGGGAGTGTGTGCGACGGTGTACAACAGTCGGGGGGGGGGGGAGCACTGGGTGTAGTAGCAGTTTGTGTTGTCGTACTGGGGGGCCTGGCACCCTGCTTTAGTTTGGCTATGTGCTTCCCCTTACCCATAACCCTGACCTTGCTGGGTGTTAATGCTATTAACACTGCACAACGAGTAGGAAGGATAGCCCAGAATGCCACACTAATGCCCGAAACAAAAAATGTTTTAATAAACCAGTATGGGGTAAGACTGAGAAAATGGACTTGGCTCCATTACAGAAAGCAAAGCATTTAGAATAAATTATGTTAATTTTGCTTTTTTTTTCGGAACTTTCGAACCACAAAGGTTTATGAACAGTTTGGGACCCTAAGGAGTGTTCCTGCAGTTTCATCAAAAGCAGTCCATGCATCTGGGAGGTGAAGCTGGATAAACCTTCATACAGGCAGGCAATGGTCCTTTATATTGTATATACAGTAGATAGGTTTTTGAACAACATTTACCATTATTTTCTTGCATGC
The DNA here is from genome assembly GCF_032717465.1 of Coenobita brevimanus. Lineage (NCBI taxonomy): Eukaryota > Metazoa > Arthropoda > Malacostraca > Decapoda > Coenobitidae > Coenobita > Coenobita brevimanus. The sequence continues at coordinate 14,061,125 of NC_137029.1, read as the reverse complement.
AGAGTAGTGTCTGTGATGTAAGCTGTGTTTGCATAAAATTCTATTAAAGGAAACACAAGTGAAATTAAAATGCTAACTCTTGAGTTACAATAAACTGGATGCAGCCCTTGTTTTTGGGCTTACAGTACATTACTGTATTTCAACACCAGTGACAATGAAACATTTAAACTACACAAAGTTTACTGGTGTAGACTGTAACATCAGTTAAACAGGATGGTACTCCCGAGGCGAATGGAAAACTGGTGAGGTTCGAAACTCCTGTTTCACCAGTCCTCAGGACTACTTGCTGACCATCCCCCTTTGCTGACCATTATTGCCTTTCAGTAATGTTAGAAATTTTTATACACTCCTTTATCTGACGAGTGTTGGTCTAACATGACCGGTGTAATTAATATTCTAACTCACCAGTAATTATTCTCCTTATCTCCTAGCTAATTCCCCCAAGATTTGGCCAAATCATAAAGGTTACTTAGCTAGAAAGAGTCGGACAACAGATGACGACAGGCCTGATGTATCAGTCGGTTGCCTGGGGCATCCAAGCGTCCTCAGGTGCGTATTTACAGCACGCAACTTCGACGGGCTTAGGAACTAGAGCGAGCAAACATGGAGAGTATCTTCTCCCTCACAGGATTGTAGAGATGCCAACTATTAATTGCAAGGCTAAATAAAGTTAAATTCATGGAATATACAAGGTGAATCTAACAATTTAATCTTAGTTGTAATTAAATTAAAGCCAAATATTTCCTTCATCTATGTAAATATGTATGAAACCTCATCACCTCATGTGAGGGCACGTCATCTCTCCACGCAGATGCAGTTAGGTCAATGGAAAATTCCTAAGTTTTTACATATATTTACAATATAGTTGTCCACAAGGGTTAAACACAGTAGCATTCAGTTTATTAATAATAAGAATTATTGAAGAGAACGTAATCTCTGAGTTATAAAACCACTTGAATTAGTCATAAACGCTCTCCAGGTTTTCTTCTGCCTTTAACAGGGACGACTATTATAAAAGGTAAAGAGCGCCACTGCTCTGGGGGAATATATTTCCCACAGTTTTGGGGCCGGGCAAAAAATGATACACTGTATCATGTAATGTGACCCTTAGCCAGGAGTTCTCTCCATAGGTCTCGAGAACCCTGTGCAGTGGCCCTTCTAGGTCCCACATCTTGACCCAATTGCTCTCCACCATCCACTGTGTCAGGGGTAGCCGTTAATTCAAGGGGTACCAGTTTTTAAATAATTTTTATGTTGCTATGTCCCCCTCAGTTAATTTGAACAAGTCTCAGCACCCCCTCTCAATCTGGATGTGTGGAGATCACTTTAGCTAATGGCCACTGGGATCTTAGTTGTTCTGTTTTTACTAAGACCATATCTCCTATGTTTATAACTGACTTGTTGCTGGTAGCCTGAGCCCCATAAAATCTATCTCTTAGGCTCAAAAGTTATTCTTCGTTCCAGTGTCTACTCTAGGTGTCCAATACCCTTTTCAGACTTGATATCCCTACGCAGATGTTGTCCTAATTCATTATTTTCTATTGTAGGATCGTCTACTTCTTCCTGGTTACCCACACAAGGCACCGGATGGAGCTTTCTGCTATATAACATAAGAATCGGTGTCAATGCCTCAGTCAAAATGCTAGTGTCATCTACTCGTAGATAGGTTAAAGATCTATCATTAATCCCAGCTTCAGTTTCAGTTATCACTCTTCTCAACTCCTCTCTTGTGATCTTAGTTCTGTGTAAGGTTTTCCTAAGGCAGTTCTTCACAGTACCAACCATTCGTTTGGTAAATCCATTTTGCCATGGTGTTCTTGGAGCTATGAACTGCGAGGTACAATTTTGGGTTTCCAGCGCTGACTTAACCTTTGGGTCATTCATTATATTTAAAAGTAGAGGTGCTGCTCCAACGAAATTGGTTCCGTTGTGACGTTGTCACTTATTAATTTATTTGGACAAGACCTAGCTGCAAATCTTCTAAATACGTTCGGGAATGTCTCTGAACTTAAATCTTCTGCCATTTCTAGATGGACTGCCCTTGTGTAGATGCAAGTAAACAAACATATATACACCTTATTGGGAGTTTCCTCACCCGTAACATTATAGCCTCTGTGCAATCAACTCCAGTTACTTTGAAGGGCCGACTTACATTTACCCTATCTCCTGGTAAGGCAGGTGGTCCTAGATAGTCATATTGTCGTTGTTCATACCTCCTACATATAATGCAATCTTTGAGATATTTCTTTATGACCTCTCTACCCTAGGGATCCAATACCTTTCCCGGATTCGGGCCAAAGCCTGCGGCACACCGCCGTGAAGAGTCAAATCATGGGCTTCCTTAACAATTAACTGTACAAAATGATCATTCTTGGGTAATAATATAGGATGTCTAGTTTGGAGAGGCAAATCAGCCTTTATTAATCGGCCACGGCATGTAATTAGACCCTTTCCGTCTAAGAACAATCCTAAATCTCTTATCAGCTTATTCTTGTTCCCAGTGCCTTGGCCTAAAAGGTCATATATCTCTTCATAATAATTCCTTTGTATTTTTTTCAGCCAATATTCCATAGGATCCAACTTCTGAAACCCACTTTCATATTTAAATATTTAACAACTAATTTAGTTGTGCTAATAGGTTGTCTTATTGATAAGAATCTGCTAATGTCCATTACATCTGGCTCAGGTACTACAGGATCCAAGTTTACTACACTAACCTCAGTGATACTATACTGTTTTTGCTCAGGCCAGTCTTTAGTGAGTAACCATTTGGGACCTATAAACCACAAATTTTCTTTGATCAGTTTCTTTACTGTCGAACCTCTCGAGAGCAGATCAGCTGGGTTTTGTTTGGAGGATACATGCACTAATTTAAATTTGGAAGACAGCTCTTTAATAGTCTTCACTTTATTGTGGACGAAAGGAATTTTACTGTCTTCCTTCCCTATCCAGTAAAGACAAATCTCACTGTCAGTCCACACATAGATATCCTCAAACTGAGTATCAAGAGTAGTAGTTATATACCTTGCCAGTTTAGTTCCTACTTTTATGGAAGCTAATTCCTTTTGAGGTAGGATTCTTCCTTTAATATGAGCCCCCACAAACTGGAAAAAGATGCCACTGCTCGCCAGATAAATTAATGTAAAATGCAAAAGTGGGGTCAACTTGAATTACCCTCTGTTATACAATTTTTGTGTTACATTACTGAAAATAGGATATTTTTTTATTTATCTACATATAATACTGGAGAAAAAATTGCTTCTTTATCAAAATATAATAGAAATGGAAGGTTGCATCCATCTCAGTTTAGGGACAGTCTGCATGCGATTATTATGTTGCCTGAGTATTGATCACAGTCATTTTCTTAGGTGGTGAATGTACATCTGTAAGGAAAAATTGTAAATGAGTATAAAGAAACTGGATCTTACATAAGAAATGAAGGAAATATGATACTTAACCCGCCATGTCCCGTCGACGTATGGGTACGTTGCAACATTTTGTATTTGCCAGTCCCAACGACGTACTGGGACATCATGCAATTGCAAGGTCTCTAATTTGCACAATTTTCAATTTTCGCACATGATTTTTCGTACGTATACACGGGACACCTTCCTCTATTCCTCTACAAGATGCCAAGCAGGGACAATGCCTTACACCCCATAACCTTGCCCTCCCCCCCCACACACCACTGTCTCGGCAATTCACCTGTTACCAGTGACCTGGCCAATAAAGACATTCAGGGCCAGAGTGATTCCCCAATCGATGACAATGTGGAGGACAAAGTTTACATAGCATTAGAGGAAGAAACAGTCAGAAATGATGATCAGGTAATGTGGCAAAAGAAGGTCAGGTATGGTGATGAGTCAGTGAGTGAAACAATGCTTATAATGCTTATAGTACTGTTTGAAAACCAATATACTCTCATACTACATATAAATTCGTACCAAGTAAATAAATAAATACCGTTTATGAGTGGTGTGAAATAGTTACCATCCCATAGAAGTCATTTTCTTTGGTGCCAGCCTGTTAGAAAACCCAGTTAGGTAAGGAGGTACTGCTACCTGTATCGAGTATTTTAAACCACAGGTGAGCTATTTCTCTATGAAATTTCGATGTTTCTTACCAAAAGCGGAGGTTGCCAAAAAAATTTTTTTTTCAAAAATACCTCGGGATTGGGGGGTGTCGGAGGTGCGAAATAGCTCGGGACGTGATGGGTTAAATCGAATGAACCCACTGAGCTCATATGGAGGCACTTTCTTATGGGTATCGTGGCGTAGTTTGTGCGCCTGCCGCCAGGGGCCCAGGGTGGCGCTGATTGTGTGTGTACACCACACCTGACTCCTGCGCCTTTTGAAATTACCTGATGAGTCCGGAAAATATAGTGTCATGGTCCTCTGCGCAGGTAAAATATATGTGGAAAAATAGACTGTAGCAGAAATGAGACGTTTTCTCAAAGCAAGAGGAATATCATGCCTTAAAAAATTTGGGTCACCTGATCTCGGCCCCGTAAGATTTCGGCCGTACAATTCTTACTATTATTAAGTGTATGATGGATAGAATCATATCAGGATTTGCCAGAATGAAAGATTACGATCTTTGGAAACTGTATGATAAATTTTTCTAACAACTGAGATTCATAACACTTAGTAAAAATGTACTGAATGCAAAAACACACAATAAGCTTTCATGCTTCTTAGTAAACTCCATGCAGAGCTTTTCAGCATAAATCTCATTTAGAGCATCAGGAAAATATCTATGATAAATATAATACTGGTATAATACTTTATGCATGAGTAATAATCCCGATAGAAAGTATTTTAAAGGAAGGTATACCAGCTCTGAGTGGGTAGTGACCCCCACGCAATTTAGTGATCCGGTGAACACTGGCGACTTTCAGAAGTTTGTGGGGGCTCCTATTGGTGCAACTCTGGTTTTGGACATAAAAATCTTACTATCGTCTCCTGTTGCGCAATAAGTTACTGCTCCATATGCCCTTTGAGAAGCATCACAAAATATGTCGAAGTGTGACTTCTCATTACTGTTTATTTCCTGGGAATACATACGCTTGATGTGTTTTCAAACTCCTTTCTAATCTGTTTCCATTGTTCCATATATGTCTCACCTAATTCCGTGTCCCAGTCTAACCTTTCTCTCCAAGCCTCTTGCACAATACTCATTTATTTATTTATTTATCTATTTATTTATTTATTTTTATTGAGGCGAAGATGCACTTGACAGGCTGGTGATGACTGGCTGAATGCAACATGTCCGAATAACATTTACTAACCCAAATCTCCTCCTCATTTATATGTTGTCAGTTAATAATGCTAACGAGTAAAGAGATTATCAAGTAATGTTGCATTCACCCAATCATCACCAACCTGTCAAGTGCATCTTCGCCTCGTTAAAAAAAACTGAGCAACATTTGCCCCCTAAGAACTACAGGACTGACCAATCCTAATGGGTCAAATAACATGGAGACCTGACTTAACGAGGACCTTTTGGTGAGAGTGAGATCAGAGAACTTAATTGGTTTCAAACTTATTTCATCAGCTCCTGTATCCCAGTTAAGACCTAACACATTTTGAGTTTTGGGAATGTCAATATTTGGATAGTCCTTTTGTATTTTATTACTCAAAAGCGGTGAATTTGTATTCCAGCTCTGTAACGGCAAATTTGCCTTCCCACGGTCGGAATTGGCTACTTAATAAACCTTCAACACTTCCGCCTCTGTATTAGCAACACCTTGCAAATTATCTATATAAAAAGCCTGCCCTATTTCTGGGCATTTGGCCTTCCCAAAATGATGCTTCAATGTGTTGCAAAGTAGGAAAGGACTAACACAAGAGCCAAAGAGCACCGATCGCAAACAGTAAGTTTTCAATGGACTCTCCTCATTTTGAGGGTCTTGAGGCCAGAGGAATTTTGTAAATTTCCTGTCCTCCTCTCTCAATCCTATTATGAGAAAAGCCTTACTAATGTCTGCTGTATAAGCATAAGGTTTCTCTCTAAATCTTAGTAATACATTCCATGACTTCTCTGTTAGTGTAAGTTCAGAGTATAGGTAGTCGTTCAAGCTAGCTGATCCTTTGGACGCTTTACTACTACATGTGGAGGTGTAGGAGGACTACTGGGCCTTGGGATAGGTCACTGCCCCCAAGAAATAGGCCCTGAAGCCTTTGCCCAGAGTCGGACACGTAAAAAAAAAAAATGAAAACTATCCGTATGGGAGTAGTTACTGAATCCTTGCTTACAGCATGATGTGGTAAATAATGTCCCTCCTTATGTTTAACAGGGAATTCTACCTCTTCTTCAACTGATCTTTTATAATATTATCATATATGGTTAGATGTTCTGGTTTGTCTCTCAACTTTCTTAGAAGAGAATTTAACTGAGCATTAGCTGCTTGGTAATTTGTTGGTAAATCCGAATGGTTTAGTTTCCATGGTAATCCTACCCAATACTGTCCATCCTTAAATTCCAGAGATTGGGTAAACAAATCCAAAGTTATTTTATCTTCAGGGATTGGTTCTTCAGAGTGTATTCCTACACTATCTAGGTCCCACAATTTGTGTACAGGTTCATTTTTTTTCATTCAGCAAGTCATTTATCCGGGTAGGTTCTAATTCTGCACCTATTCTAGCTACGGTACCATCAATAACTGTGTGGGGGCAACAAAGACTGAGTCTACCAGTTTGGCTTCTCATTTAGTTTGCCTTGGAAAAGGCAACTGACCCGTTATAAGTATACCTCCTGGACTCTTGAACAACTGTACTTTATTCTTCTCGAATGTCCTATGTAGGAATCTTGCACAGTAATCTGAACCAATTACTATTTTATGGGACCCACAGTATATGATTCCACATTCCGTTTAGCCAACTTTATCCCTGGGCTTTGTAGATGATCAGAGGTTTCCTTCAATCCCTTTATATATATACCTGTCTCCATATTATCCACTACAGCTGCTGTTATACGACATCTATATCTGCCAAGTTGTATTACAGGTCTAATTAAACCAAAAGACTGAGCTTCCTTAGTAGTTAAGAATCCTGTAATGGCTAGATTTACTTTGCCAATAATAGACAACTTTAATTTCTTCACAATGTCTGCAGAAATGAAGGTTTTCTGTGCACCCGTATCAAAAAGAGTACATGCTAATTGGTTTCTATTTTCAATCATTACCTTCACATCTGCAATTGGAAATGCAGCTGGCATTACTACTGGAGTATTCTCCTTAGCAACTGTCATATTGACACTTGCAGTTTTAGGAACCTCATATTTCATCCTTGGGCATAAAGCACTATGATGATGATCCATTTTACATTTGAAACAAAGATTTAGTTTAATTTTGCAGACCACGCAAGTGTGTTCGGAATTCATGCAGATTATACAACACCCCAACTCCTGAAGCTTCCTTACTCTAGAAAGGTAATCAAAATAATGTTGACAAGATGCACTGGAATGTTGTTCACCATAACATGCACAAACCTTCCTGTTCTTTACCATGGAAAGTTTTACCTCCATATTTTCATCAGCTTGTCATTCCTTGTCTTTAATGTTTTATCCTCAGATTTTAAAGTGCTAAGGAAAGTACCTATCTCTTCCTTAGGTACAGACTTAACCATCCCTGACTTAGGTTTCCCAACCAGTTGGTTATTGGTTCTTTTCCTTATTTCAGCCTTCTGCTTAATCTCAGCAGGCTTTACTGTTCCATGCAAATGTTTACAGAGTTGCATTTAGCCTTCCTCAATCTCCTATCAAAAGAAATTATCCTTTTGGTTTCTACCATACAAGGCATCCTTGGTTCTAGGTAGAAGCTTTAAGGACACAGTTCTAGAAAGCACCCAATCTGCTGCTTTAATATCTTCGTAAGTATCTAAAGCCTTTAAATTACAACTCATCTATCTATCTATAGTCAGAAGCCATAACATCGGAAGCGGTGGCCGTTTGTCTTTGAGTTTATTGTTTTAAGGGGAGAGCATCAACCCTCCGCCAACCCACATGTTGACATGTAGGGAACACTTATGGGTTTGTTATATGGTTATTGCCCAGCGTTGTAAATGGTTTCCTGGCTTACTTGAAGCCATTTGGCTTCTCACTCAATGTAAAGCCACCTGAAATGGAAAGAAGAGTAATAAAAAGTGACATGAAAAATGGGGGAAGAAAGGAGGGCAGACAAAGAAAAAGAATGATAAGGGCGAAGAGAGAAGTAGATAGCACTATATCAAGTGAGTGGATGATGATCGCCGCCACCTCCACCTACCATCATATTTCTGACTGGGGTAAAAGAAACCTTGTTGTTTTTAATGCATGAAAAACTAATTTCCAACACTTTTCGATCTGCCAAATCTTCCACAGGAGCATCCTTTAGTATTTAGCAACACACAGCCGATTCCTTCATACAAGTATTCTCTCAATATGCTCTGGGCGTCATTCTCTCGGGACCTATGAAGGAAAGATCACACTACCTCTCTTGCAAGATCCGCTTCCAAGATAGGTGTGCTAAGCCAGCTCTGTGTGTTCTTTAACCCTGCACAACTGTTTACTTTGTACAGGGATCTTATCAGCCCCTGTATGAAGTACAACTCTCATGTTTGGAAGGGAACTTCCCACACACAGCTCTTCTAAACTGGGTGCAGTGAAAAGCTTTTCGTCTCATCAATTCCCCTCTTCTTACTGACTCTTCATCCTCTATCTTCTTGCTGCAGTGCTTCATAATTAGTTTTCTACTATCGCTACTTCAGTGCCACAGCTGTTCTGACCTATCTGCTTGCATCCCTCCTCTATTACGAAGGACATGTAGCGCCTGTCTGGCAGCGCACCTTCACCCCTTTTCTGTTCACCTCGCTAATGGAAGGGTTAACCAAGGACCCTCAGTCATTTATGTATGCAACAGGTCAACTCTGGGACTATCTTCTTCAATCTGTATTTACCTCACCCTATGGCTTCCAGTCTTTTAAGTGCATTGTGTCCAGACATCTTGAAATGAATGGATTTTTTTTTTTTTTTTTTTGTGGGAACATCACGGTGGGCTTTAAGCTTTTGATTCCCTTTTCTTGAAAAAAAAAGAGACCAAGGATGCAAGGATAAAACACACACACACACACACGAGCTGCGAGAGAGGGAGGACGTCCGTCACTTCACTCTGCACTGGCCACCTGTGGCCACAAACTGGCCACACCTAAATAGTATCTGTTTATAAGTCAAGCTCTGTACTAGGTTAAAGTAAGTGATGTTCAATTTTAGTAGAGCACGTATAAGCAGACGTGTTGTCCAAATAACAGAATACATCCAGTCAATGCAAGAATCCGCTGATACAACGCATCATCAGCTGGATGCCATCTACCACCAAGTAGGTAGCGGGAAGATGCGAACTTGTAGTAAAAGCTATCTTTCTAAGTAAGAATTACTGCAAGATGAGCACCATCTTTAGTAAAGTGAAAATGGATGGAGTTAAGAGAAAGGATAAAGGATGATATCTACCCAGAACTGGCTGACATGAAAACATATAATAAATCGGTAGAGAAAGTGAATAAATTGAAGAAAACTTTTCAAAGTGAAACAGACAAAATTAAGAAGGAATTATGCATGCAGAAGGAAGAAAATGTAAAATTAGTAAAGGAATTAACCTGTCACGTCCTGAGCACTTTCGCACCTCCGACACCCCCTAGTCCCAACCATTTTTGGAAAAAAATTTTTTTGGCTAAAACCTCCGCTTTTGGTGAGAAACATCGAAAATTCATAGAGAAATCGCTTACATGAGGTTTAAAATACTCGATACAGGTAGCAGTACCTCCTTACCTTACAGGGTTTTCTATCAGGCTGGCTGCAAAGAAAACGAGTTCTATGGGAGGATAACTATTCCACACCACTCATAAACGGTATTCATTTATTTATTTGGTACGAATTTATATGTAGTACGAGAGTATATTGGTTTTCAAACAGTAATATAGGCATTATAAGCATTGTTTCACTCAATAACTCATCACCATACCTGACCTTCTTTTGCCACATTACCTGATCATCATTTCTGACTGTTTCTTCCTCTAATGCTATGTAAACTTTGTCCTCCACATTGTCATCGATTGGGGAATCACTCTGGCCCTGAATGTCTTTATTGGCCAGGTCACTGGTAACAGGTGAATTGCTGAGACAATGGGGGGGGGGAGGTTATGTGGTGTAAGGTATTGTCCCTGCTTGCCATCTTGTAGAGGAATAGAGGAAGGTGTCCCGTGTATACGTACGAAAAATCACGCGCGAAAATTGAAAATTGTGCAAATTAAGGACCTTGCAATTGCACAACGTACCAGTACGTCGTCGGGACTGGCAAATGCAAAATGTTGCAACGTACCCATACGTCGACGGGACGTCTCGGGTTAAACAAAAAAGGCACAACAATAGATGAGCTGTCAGTTGAGATAGTTTCACTGAGAAAGAAGACTAATGAAATGGCGAGTACAGTTGTCAACCATGAGAGTATTATGGAGGAGTTCAGAAATGATACAGAGAAAATTAGGCATGCAAGCAGTCTGATAGACCAAAGCAGTGATATTGAAAAGATGATAACGCAGGTGAGAGAAATGATGAGAAATTGCGTAGATGAAGTACAAACTATGTATACTGGAATGTTGAAAGTAAGGAAAGACTTAGAAACAAATGTCAAAGAAAAAAGCATTAGAAAGGAAGTGCAAGAAATCATTAAAAACTACCCCAAACTGGTCAAAGATTCAGCAGATATCAACAAATCTGTAATAATCACTGGTATAGATGACAAAGAAATAAGAAGCAAAATTTCGTAAGACAAAAAAGGATATGGTAAATATAACGAACATATTGAAGGAAGTATCAGAGAATATCTGTGATAAAGACTTAGAGAAACACAAAAGGATAGGGGAAATAATTATGAGAGAAATAAGTCAAGGCCTCTAAAAGTAACCTTCCAGAGTGTGAACACTGTGGAAGAAATAATAAAAAATGCAAAAAAACTCATGGAAAAAGAGGAATTTAAAAAAAAGTATGGATAAAAAGATGCCTAACTCAAGAGGAATTGGGAATACGAAAGAAGAAGAGGGAGGAAGCAAAAACAAAGAATGAAGAAAGATCAGAGGAAGAGACGAGTAAATTTTTTTTTAGTGTAAATGGATTGCTGGTACGAAAGTGGTACGTAACAAATAGGGAATAAAAGAAGGAAAGTAGTAGTCTCAAGCAATGGCAAATATGTGAACAAGATGATTAAGTTGTACTCAATTAGAGATGAGACACTATACCAAAGAAAAGGAACCACAACTTACTTGCCTAACTTAACCCTCTCATGCACGGTAAGTTTCAGTAAGTTTTCCGGCGCACAACTTTATCTGCGAAGCCGCCCGGTCCGGCTGCCCGAGCACGGCAAATAACACGTATTCTCTCCTTATTTTCGCCACCCAAACATCAATATACTGCCATGAAACCTATGTCATCTTATTCGTCGATGTTTGTTCTACGTGATAAGCACCACAAAAAAACAGGAAAACCCGAATAAAACAACATTAGGCGGCCGTGAATAAACATTTTGCTACATCACGTTCACTTCCCAACATCACCATTCGAATTTTTTCCATCATACAGGAAAATGTCACTAGAAGTTTTTATACAGAATTTCATCAGCTTTCTAAAGAGACAAATTCGGTTGTGATACGATTTGTAGTTTTCGAGAAAATAGCCAAAAATTGAAAGCCATTTTTGGAAAAAATCAAGGAGCTCAAACTCTGAAATTTTCTCGCACATGTTATGTTTATGTTGCATAATATTATGCAGAATTTCACCAGCTTTCTAATGACCTAAAATTATTTCGATACGCCCCATAGTTTTCGAGTAAATCGCCAAAAACAACTGGGAACTCACGTCCGTACGGCACTTTCATGATGTGTGCATAGCATATGCAATATTCCCGCCTACATAACAACGAATTCTTATCATAGATATTACATTGTTATGTCTTGTACATACGTAGAATTTACTGATCTTTATCATGGTTTGTACAGGAAATCGATACGTCCAATAGCTTTCGAGTAATTGGCCGACAAAGTGAGATTACTCCTCCAAGCGCTTCCGAATTTACTGCTAGCGAGGAAAAAAACCAAGGCTGTTCCCCCAACTTTTCCAACACAAAATGCTCCCAAAGGCTTATATTCTGCAAATGAACATACATAGAATTTACTGCTCTTTATCATGGTTTGTACAGGAAATCGATATGTCCATTATTTTACGAGTAATTGGCCGACAAAGTGAGATTACTCCTCCGAGCGCTTCCAAGTTTACCACTAGCGAGGAAAAAAACCAAGGCTGTTCCCCCAACTTTTCCAACAGAAAATGCTCCCAAAGGCTTATATTCTGCAAATGAACATACGTAGAATTTACTGCTCTTTATCATGGTTCTTACAGGAAGTCGATATGCCTAATAGTTTTCAAGTAATAGGACGACAAAGGTACAATACTCTTCTGGTCGGTAACTACTTTTACCACAAGCGAAAAAAAAAAAAATGTTTTCTCCCCCTTTGCCTAAAGACTATGCTCCCAAAGTTTTATTTATTTATTTATTTTTTTTTTTGTACAGACTGTAAAATCTTCCAAGGTTGTTTTTTTTATGGTTGTAACCTACTACACATGAACACTACTTTTTCCATGTTATTGTTAATGAAGCTTTACTTTCTGTCATATGTGTAATATGTAGGAGAAGACGGTTATTTGCCTGAAAATTATAGGAGTAATGATAATAGGTCAATATACATATCAACAAAATTTGGAGAACTCACTTCCTCCAGCGGTGTTGCTTGAGTTGTAGGACCTTGTGGGATTGGAAGATGAGGAGGTATGTAGTGTGTGTGTGTGTGTGTGTGTTGCTTGAGTTGTAGGACCTTGTGAGATTGGAAGATGAGGAGGTATGTAGTGAGTGTGTGTGTGTGTGTGTGTGTGTGTGTGTGTGTGTGTGTGTGTGTATGTGTAAGTGTGTTAGTGTGTGTGTGAGTGTGTGTGTGTGTCTGTGTTAGTGTGTGTGTAAGTGTGGTAGTGTGTGTGTGTGTGTGTGTGTGTGTGTGTGTGTGTGTGTGTGTGTGTACACTGCACTAGGGAATACTTCGCTCGGCATGGCTTTGAAGCAATCACCCACACACAGTGCCACATCACAAACAGGACACATGTGACTCATGTCCCTCATCATCTTTGCCAGGGAACACATGGTGCACCGCAGCCTCCTCCGGTTGGGGATCCTCTCCCGTCAGTGGCCCAGTGTCGTATCCAGCCACACTCTGTCATCGATGAAACGACGACGCTTGGCTGGATGTCCTCCTAGCGTTCCCCGGTCCTGTTGTCCTGGAGGTGCAGCTGCAGGCCCGGGCACGGCAGCGACAGCAGGTTCTCCCAACGGACCAGGAACTGGTGAAGGTTCTCTCAGCACCTGTGCTGGTCCTGCAGGCGATGGTGGTGCTGACTCCTGTCCTGGCCCTCCTCCTGCAGATGGTGGTGTTGGTGCAGGAGCCGGTGGTGATGGCACCTGTGTTGGCACTGCAGCAGGTGCCACAGGTGCTGGATGTCCTGCTGGCCGTCAGGTTGGAAGGTCAGGGGCATGGTGGATGACGTGCCCTGATGCAGGCCACTCTGCTTCATCAAAGTAGAGGAGCTTGTCCACTATCTCCTCCTCAAATTCAAGCAGACTGACTGACCCGCATGAGCACTTCTTGTACAGGGCGAACACGTTGAAAATGGCCATGTGAATGAAGTAGAAGATGATCTTCTTGGTCCATTTCACAGTCCGCCGCTGGATGGGGTAGTATTGGACCATATGGTTGAAGTGGTCCACCCCACCCATGTGTCGATTATAGTCATCCACCACGACGGGCTTGTCCACGGTCTTCTGGACACAGGTTGTCCTCCCGTCAAGAGCCCTGGTCTTCCTTCGAACCTGCTTCTGGATGGTGCTTGTGCTGTGGAAGGTGGAGACCATGTTG